>NC_064820.1:215438946-215741976 GCF_024166365.1 Elephas maximus indicus | reverse complement strand
CTATCCATGAGCAAAGTATGTTTTTCCATTTATGTAGGTTTCTTTTGGTTTCTTGCAGTAGTGTCTTATAGTTTTCTTTGTATAGGTCTTTAACTTCTTTGGTTAGATTTATTCCTAGGTATTTTATCTTCTTGGGGGCTACTGTAAATGGTATTGATTTGGTGATTTCCTCTATGATGTTCTTTTTGTTGGTGTAGAGGAACCCAACTGATTTTTGTATGTTTATCTTGTATCCTGATACTCTGCTGAACTCTTCTATTAGTTTCAGTAGTTTTCTTGAGGATTCCTTAGGTTTTCTGTGTATAAGATGTGTCATCTGCAAATAGAGATACTTTTACTTCTTGTTTGACAGTTTGAATGCTCTTTATTTCTTTATCTAGTCTAATTGCTCTGGCTAGGATCTCCAGCACAATGTTGAATAAGAGTGGTGATAAAGGGCCTTCTTGTCTGTTCCCATTCTCAAGGGGAATGTTTTCAGACTCTCCATTTAGGATGATGTTGGCTATTGACTTTGTATAAATGCCCTTTATTAAGTTAAGGAATTTTCCTTCTGTTCCTATTTTGCAGGGAGTTTTTATTATGAATCAGTGTTGGACTTTGCCAAATGCCTTTTCTGCATCAATTGATAAGATTATGTGGCTCTTGTCTTTTGTTTTATTTGAGGTGGATTACATTGATTGTTTTTCTAACATTGAACCATCCCTGCATACCTGGTACGAATCCCACTTGGCCGTGATGAATTATTTTTTAGGAGGTGTTGTTGAATTCTATTGGCTTGAATTTTGTTGAGGATTTTTGTGTCTAAGTTCATGAGGGATATTGGTCTGTAATTTTCTTTTTTTGTGGTATCTTTACCTGGTTTTGGTATTAGGGAAATGCTGGTTTCATAGAATGAGTTTGGGAGTACTCCATCCTTTTCTGTGCTCTGAAATACCTTTAGTAGTAGCAGTGCTAACTCTTCTCTGAAAGTTTGGTAAAACTCTCCAGTGAAGCCGTCAGGGCAGGGCTTTTTTTTGTCAGGAGTTTTTTCATTACTTTTTCCATCTCTTCTTTTGTTATGGGTTAATTTAGTTGTTTTACCTCTGTTTGTGTTAGCTTAGGTGGGTAGCCTGTTTCTAGAAACTTGTTCATTTCTTCTAGGTTTTTTAAATTTGTTAGAGTACAATTGTTCATAGTAATCTGATATGATTCTTTTAATTTTAGTTGGTTCTGTTGTGATATCACCCATCACATTTCTTATTTGGGTTATTTGCTTCATCTGTTTTTCTTTTGTCAGTGTGGCAAATGGTTTATCAATTTTGTTAATCTTTTCAAAGAACCAGCTTTTGGTCTTGTTAACTCTTTTAATTGTTTTTCTGCTCTCTATTTCGTTTAATTTTGCTCTAATTTTTAGTATTTGCTTTCTTCTGGTGCCTGAGGGTAAGAAGACAAGAGGTTGCTCTCTTTCTATTTTTTCAAGTTGTAGGGATAGTTCTTTGATTTTGGTCCTTTCTTCTTTTTGAATGTGTGCATTTATTGCTATAAACTGAACTCTGAGCACTGCTTTAGCTCTGTCCCAAAGGTTCTGATAGGAAGTGTTTCCATTATCATTTGATTCTATGACTTTCTTTATTCCATCCTTAATTTCTTCTATAACCCAGTCATTTTTGAGCAAGGTGTTGTTCAGTTTCCATGTGTTTGGTTTCTTTTCCCTGCTTTTTCTGTTATTGATTTCTGGTTTTATGGCTTTATGGTCAGAGAAGATGCTTTGTAATATTTCGATGTTTTGGATTCTGTTAGGCCTGCTTTATGACCTAATATGTGGTCTATTCTAAAGAATGTTCCATGTTCACTAGAAAAGAAAGTATACTTGGCTACTGTTGCATGGAGTGTTCTGTAATGTCTATGAGGTCAACTTGGTTGACTGTGACATTTAGATCTTCTGTGTCTTTACTGAGTTTCTGAATGTTCTGTCCTTCACCAAAAGTGGTGTGTTGAAGTCTCCTACTATTATTGTGGAGCTATCTCACTTTTCAGTGCTGTTAGAGTTTGTTTTATGTATCTTGAAGCTCTGTCATTGAGTGCATAAATATTTAATATGGTAGTATCCTCCTGCTATGTTGTCCTTTTAAACATTATATAGTGTCCTTCCTTATCCTTGGTGGCGGATTTAACATTAAAGTCTATTTTGTCAGAAATTAGTATTGTCACTGCTGCTCCTTTATGATTGTTGTTTGCTTGATAAATTTTTTTCCATCCTTTGGGTTTTAGTTTGTTTATGTCTTTAAGACTAAGGTGTGTCTCTTGTAGGCAGCATAAAGGCAGATTGTGTTTTTTTTTAATCCATTCTGCCACTCTCTGTCTGTTTATTGGCACATTTAGTCCATTTACGTTCAGTGTAATTATGGATAGGTATGAGTTTAGTGCTGTCATTTTGATGTCTTTTTTTGGTGCGTTGTTGACAGTTTCTTTTTTCCACTTAATTTTTTGTGCTGAGTAGTTTTTCTTTATAAATTGTCTTTTCCTCTTTTTCATTGTTATTGATTTTGTTTTTGCTGAGTCTTTATGTTTTTCTCGTATTTTATTTTGATGTGTAGGAATGTTAGTCTCCTTTGTGTTGCCTTATTATTTACCCCTATTTTTCTAAGTTTAAAACAAAATTTATCTGTCTATATCATCTTAATTTTCTCTCCATATGAAAGATCTATGACTACATTTTTTAGTCCCTCTTTATTGATTTAATGTTGTCATTTTTTACATAATAATGTCATTGTTTCTCTGTTTCAAACATTTTTTAATCTTGATTTATTTTTGTCGTTTCCCTATCGGGTTGATATTTGGTTTCTCTGTCTTGTGTTCTAGCCTTCGGTTGTTATCTGGTGTTATTTATTTTGTAACCTGAGGACTCACTTTACTATTTCTTGAGTTTTGGTTTGGTTTTTGCAAATTCCCTAAACTTCTGTTCATCTAAAAATGTCCTAATTTTGCCTTCATAATTGAGAGACAGTTTTGCTGGATATATGATTCTTGGCTGGCAATTTTTTTCCTTCAAGTCTTCGTATATGTCATCGCATTGCCTTCTTGCCTGCATGGTTTCTGCTGAGTAGTCTGAACTTACTCTTGTTGACTCTTCTTTGTAGGTGACTTTTCGTTTATTTCTAGTCACTCTTAAAACCCTCTCTTTATCTTCGGTTTTGGCAAGTTTGATTATATGACTATATGCCTGTTCTCTAGAGCACACAGGTGGATGGGCACTGCAGCCGTACCATAGTCATTATATGATTATATGACTTTCTTTTGGGATCTATTTTGCGTAAGGTTCAATTAGCATCCTGGATAGATATCTTCTTGTTTTTCACGATAACAGGGAAGTTTTCTGCCAACAAATCTTCAACAATTCTCTCTGTATTTTCTGTTTTCCCTCACTGTTCTTGTACTCCAATCATTCGTAGATTATTTCTCTTGATAGAGTCCCACATGATTCTTAGGAGTTCTTCACTTTTTAAAATTCTTTCATCTGATTTTTCTTCGAATATATGGGTGCCAAGTGTTTTAACTTCAGTCTCACTAGTTCTGACTTCTAGTTCCTTGACTCTGCTCCTCTGATTTTCTATTGCATTGTCTAAGTCTGAAATTTTATTGTTAACCTTCTGAATTTCTGATTACTGTCTCTATGAATTTTTGCAGCCTATTAAACTTTTCATTATGCTCTTGAATAACCTTTTTTCATTTCCTTGTCCTGCTTTATTTGTGTGTTCCTTGGCTTGTTCTGTGTTTTGCCAGATCTCCTTTCTGATCTCTTGAAGAGTTCTGTATATTAATCTTTTGTATTCTACCTCTGGTAATTCCAAGAATATCTCTTCATCCAGAAGATTCCTTCAGTCTTTGTTTTGGAAGCTTGTTGAAGCAATCGTGGTCTGATTCTTTATGTGATTTGATATTGACTGTTGTCTCCAAGCCATCTATAAGTTATTGTATTAATTTATTTTACGTTTGCTTACTATGTCCGTGGCTTCTTGCTTTGTTTTGTTTTGATATACCCAGATAGGCTGTTCGAGTAAGCTAGATTGATTATTGGAGCCTTGTAGCTCTACTTATCTGCTGTCACCAGATGACTAGAGCTGTTACCAGGTATATGAGCCTAGGAGTCCATTCACTTTTCTTGTATGGATTCAGCTCAGGCATTCAGGTAGTCGTTTATCAAGTGCGTGGGGCAGGCTCTCACCTACAGTCTTAGAGGAGCAGTGGTGATTGGTGTATGCACAGGTTTCTGATTGCAGCAGAGGGTCACTCTGAGGGAGACAGGGGGCTGTCCACCTTCCCCCAAGTGTCTGTGGGAAAGGTGCATCCCTGTTCTCTAGAGCACACAGGTGGATGGGCACTGCAGCCATACCATAGGCATCCAATGCTTTTAACTGTAAGGACTGGGAGGCACCACTTATCCTTGGACCCCTGTCGAGGGTAGCTAGGTGGCATGGGTGGAGCCACCAGTCCTCAGGCCCCTGATGTGTGTAGGTGAGGACACTACTTAATTGGCCTAGCAGTGTCAAACATCAAAAACCCACTTCTCCACAGCACCGTTGAAACAGTTAAAGTCAGACCTCAGACACATATACCCTTGCACTGTGACAACAAGAGCCTAGCTGCTGAAATGGGGCCACAGAAGTTCATGCAAGGGTGAAAGGCATTCAAAGTCCATGGACTCCTTATGCCTGGATAGGAGCCACATCTGCCCTAAGTTCCCAGCTTAGGGGGAGCTGGCAGATTGTTTTGTTTTCCCATTGTTAATTTGTCCATTCTTCAAGGCTGGGAGAATGGCTCAGAGTGCGCAACAGAACCTGTCTCAGGCCCAGGGAAATCGACTGTCACTGGAGCCAGCTTGGGACCTGGGACAGGGGAAGGAGGGATCAGATAAGTGGGAGAGAGTTCTTTAGAAAGGGGAGCTCTTTGATCTGCATGGTAAATTACATGCAAGCACTTACCTTATGCTGAGAGCGCTGTTCTTCGCTGATTCCAGAGACGCGAGTAGACTCTGTGCCACTGGCTCTCTCTGGCTAAGGAAACTGCATCCCAAACACCACCACCAGCCCCACGGCGGTCATGCCAGGGGTTTGGGGCTGAGGGGCACCAGTTCCCACTGAGTCAGGTCTGTCAACTCCTTGCTGCTTCTGAACCATCTCTCCCACCCCTGCTATCCAGTCTGATTTCTTAACTTTGCCTTTGATGTTCAGGGCCCCTAGCTTGTCATATATAATTGATTGACTTGTTTTTTGTGGTCTTTGTTGTAAGATGGAACACTGGAAGCGTCTGACTACGTTGCTATCATGACCCCACGTTGGAATGCGTCTTTTGATTTTTTGACTGCTGCTTCCAGGGGTTGGTTGTGGATCCAAGTAAAATTAAATCATTGACAACTTCAGTCTTTTCTCTGTTTATCGTGATGTTGCTCATTGGTCCAGTTGTGAGGATTTTTGTTTTCTTTATGTTTACGTGTAATACACACTGAAGGCTGTGGTCTTTGATCTTCTTCAGTAAGTGCTTCAAGTCCTCTTCACTTGCAGCAAGCAAAGTTGTGTCATCTGCATATTGCAGGTTGTTAATGAGCCTTCCTACAATACTGATGCCACATTCTTCTTCGTATAGTCCAGCTTCTCAGATTATTTGCTCAGCATACAGATTGAATAGGTATGATAATGCACACCTTTCCTGATTTTAAACCACTCAGTATCTCCTTGTTCTGTCTGAACAACTGCCTCTTGATCTATGTTCCTCATGAGCACAACTAACTGTTCTGGAATTCCCATTCTTTGAAGTGTCATTCATAATTTGTTATGATCCACACAGTCAAATGTCTTTGCATAGTCAATAAAACGGAGGTAAACATCCTTCTAGTATTCCCTGCTTTCACCCAGGATCCATCTGACATCAGCAATGATATCCCTGGTTCCACGGCCTCTTCTGAATCTGGCCTGAATTTCTGGCAGTTCCCTGTCAATATACTGCTGCAGCTGCTTTTGAACGATTTTCAACAAAATTTTGCTTGAGTGTGATAATAATGATGTTGTTCAATAATTTCTGCATTTGTTTGGGTCACCTTTCTTGGGAATAGGCATAAATATGAATCTCTTCCAGTCGGTTGGCCAGGTAAACGTCTTCCAAATTTCTTGGCATAGACGAGTGAGCATTTCTGGCACTGCGTCCATTTGTTGAAACATCTCAATTGATATTCCGTCAATTCCTGGAGCCTTGCTTTTTGCCAATGCCTTCAGTGCAGCTTGGATTTCATCCTTCAGTACCGTTGCTTCCTGATCATAATCTACCTCTTGACAAGTTTGAATGTTGACCGATTCTTTTTTGGTATAATGACACTGTGTATCCCTTCCATCTTCTTTTGACACTTCCTGCTTTGTTTATTTTCCCTCATAGAATCCTTCACCATTACAACTCGAGGCTTGAATTTTTTCTTCAGTTCTTTCAGCTTGAGAAATGGTGAGCATGTTCTTCCCTTTTGGTTTTCTATCTTCAGTTTTTTGCACATGTCATTATAATACTTTACTTTGTCTTCCGAAGCTGACCTTTGAACCCTTCTGTTCAGTTCTTTTACTTCATCATCTCTCCTTTCCCTTTTAGGAGGTCCCATTGATCTAGTTTACCTTCTTCCATGTGTGCATTTTTAGTTATGTTTGGTAATCTAGTCATGCCATATATTAGGGCCCCTAGCATTGTCCCTAGTTTTTCCTCCATGATTTTTATAATTTTAGGTTTTATACAGGTGCCCTTGGAAACTCTGTGGGACAGTTCTACTCTGTCCTACAGGGTCACTATGAGTCGGAATCGACTCGACAGCACTAGGTTATTTAGGTTTTTGATCCATTTCGACTTAGTTTTTGTGTATGGTGTAAAGTACAGATCCTGTTTCATTTTTCTACAGACAGATATCCAATTTTGCTAGCACCACTTGCCCATATTTATGCCTATTCTGAAGAAAGGTAATCTAACCAAATGCAGAAATTATCAAACAATATCATTAATATCACACGCAAGTTAAATTTTGCCGAAAATCATTCAAAAGCGGTTGCAGCAGTGCATTGACAGGGAACTGCCAGAAATTCAAGCCAGATTCAGAAGAGGACATGGAATGAGGGATATCATTGCTGTTGTCAGATGAATCTTGGCTGGAAGCAGAGAATACCAGAAAGATGTTTACCTGTGTTTTATTGATTGTGCAATGGCATTTGGCTGTATGAATCATAGCAAATTATGGATAATATTGGAAGAATGGAAATTCCAGAATACTTAATTGTGCTCACGAGGAACCTGTACATAGATCAAAAGGCAGCAGTTTGAACAGAACAAGGGAATACTGCGTGGTCTAAAATCATGAAACGTGTGTCAGGGTGTATCGTTTCACCATACTTATCCAATTTGTATGCTAAGCAAATAATCTGAGAAGCTGGACTATATGAAGAACAGGGCATCAGGATTGGAGGAAGACTTATTAACAACCTGCGTTATGTAGATGACACAACCTTACTTGCTGAAAGTGAAGAGGACTCAAAGCACCTACTGATGAAGATCAAAGACCATAGCCTTCATTATGTATTACACTCCCACATAAAGAAAACAAAAATCCTCACAACTGGACCAATAAGCAACATTATGACAAACAGAGAAAAGATTGAAGTTGTCACTGATTTCGTTTTACTTGGATCCACAATCAACACCCACGGAAGCAGCAGTCAAGAAATCAAAAGAGGCATTGCATTGGGAAAATCTGCTGCAAAAGGTCTCTTTAAAGTGCTAAAAATCAAAGATGTCACCTTGAAGACTAAGGTGCACCTGACCCAAGCCACGGTGTTTTCCATCACCCCATATGCATGTGAAAGCTGGACAATGAATAAGGAAGACCAAAGAATCAATGCCTTTGAATTATGGTGTTGGCAAAGAATATTGAATATACCATGGACTGCCAAAAGAACAAATAAATCTGTCATGGAAGAAGTACAGCCAGAATGCTCCTTAGAAGCAAGGATGGCAAGACTTCATCTCACATACTTTGGACTTGTCATCAGGAGGGACCAGTCCCTGAAGAAGGATATCATGCTTGGTAAAGTATCATCGAAAGAAGAAGATCCTCAAGAAATGGATTGACACAGTGACTGCAACAATGGGCTCAAGCATAACAACAATTGTGAGGATGGCACAGGACCTGGCAGTGTTTTATCCTGTTGTACCTAGAGTTGCTTTGAGTCAGAACCGACTCTATGGCACCTGACCACAACATTTGCTGAAGAGACTGTCCCTTCTCCATTCAATAACCTTTGGTCCTTTGTCAAGGATCAGCTGTCCGTAGGTGGATGAATTTAAGTCTAGGTTCTCAATTCTGTCCCATTGGTCTGTGTCTCTCATTGTACCAGTATAAGGCTGTTTTGACTACCGTGGCTGTAGGTTCTGAGACTCAGTAGTTTGAGGCCTCCTACTTCATTCTTCTTTTTAAATAAAGCTTTACTTATTTGGGCCTCTTTCCCTTCCATATAGTTAGGGTTAGTTTCCATCTCGGTGAAGAGTATTGTTGAGATTTGGATTGGAATTGCATTATATTTACATATCGCTTTGAGTAGTATTGACATGTTCAAAATTTTAAGTCTTCCTATCCAGGAGCATTGTATGTTTTTTCATTTATGTAGGTCTTCTTTGGTTTCTTGCAGTAGTGTTTTGTAGTTTTCTTTGCATAAGTCTTTTACATCCCTGGTTAGATTCAACACCAAGTATTTTTTTTTGGGGGGGGGCTACTGTAAATGGTATTGTTTTCCTGATTTCCTTTTCCCAGTTCTCTTTGTTGGTATAGACAAATCCAAATGATTTTTGTATGTTGATCGTGTTTCCTGCCACTTTGCTGAACCCTTCTATTAGTACCAGTAGCTTTCTTATGGAATCTTTGGGATTTTCTATGTATAGGATCATATCATCTGCTAATAGGGATAGTTTTACTTCTTCCGTACCAATGTGGATGCCCTTTATTTTCTTTTCTTAGTACTCTCGCTAGGACTTCCAATACAATGTTGAATAAGAGTGGTGATAAAGGGCATCCTTGTCTCTTCCCACTCTCAGGGAGAATGCTTTCAGATTCTCTCCATCGACGATAATGTTGTTTGTTGATTTTGTGTATAAGCCCTTAATTATGTTGAGAAATTTCCTTTCTATTCTAATTTTGGTGAGATTTTAAAATCAGGAATCAGTGTTGGACTTTATTAAATGCCTTTTCTGCTGTGATTGAGATGATCATGCGATTCTTTTCCTTTGTTGTATTTATGTGGTGGATTACATTGATTGATTTTTTAATGTTGAATCAACCTTGCATGCCTGGTATGAATCCCACTTGGTGGTGATGTATTATTTTTTCGATATGCTGTTGTATTCTATTGACTAGGATTTTGCTGAGAATTTTTGCATCTATATTCATGGGGAACATTGGTCTGTAGTTTTCTTTTTTAGTGGTGTCCTTGCCTAGCTTTGGTATTAGGGTTGTGATGGCTTCATAGAATGAATTTGGCAGTATTCCTTCCTTTTCTATGTTCTGGAATAGTTTAAATAGGATTGGTGTCAACTCTTCTCTGAATGTTTGGTAGAATTCTCCAGTGAAGCTGTCTGAACCAGGGTTTTTTGTTGTTGGTGGTGTTGTTGTTGGGAGTTTTTTTTTAATGACTCTTTCAATTTCTTCTTTTGTTATGGGCCTGTTCGAATTTTCTACCTCAGCTTCTGTTAGTTTAGGTAGATGGTGTGCTTCTAGAAAGTTGTCCATTTCCTCTAGGTTTTTAAATTCATTTGCAGTACAATTTTTTGTAGTATTCCGTTATAATCCTTTTCATTTCAGTTGGCTCTTTTGTAATGTCACTCATTTCATTTCTTATTTGCATCTACTCCTGCTTTGTTTATTTTATTTTTTGTCAGTTTGGCCAGTGGTTTGTCAATTTTTTCAATCCTTTCATAAAACCAGCTTTTAGTCTTGTACATTCTTGTTTTTCTTCTCTCTTTTTCATTTAGTTCTTCTCTAATTTTTATTATTTTGTTTCTTCGGGCGACTATGGCCTTCTTTTCTTCTCTCTAATTGTTCAAATTGCAGGGTTAAAGTTTTTTATTTTTGTCCTATCTTCTTTTTTGTTGTGTGTGTTTATTGTTATAAACTGACCTCTGAGCACTGCTTTTCCCGTGTCCCAAAGGTTTCGGTACGTTGTATTTTCGTTCTCATTTGATTCTAGGAATTTTTTTAATTTCATCTTTGATTTCTTCTACTACCCAGTAGCTTTAAGGAGAGTGTTATTTAGTTTCCATTTATTCAATTTTTTTCTTGCTCTTCCTGTTATTGATTTCTACCTTTATAGCATTGTCATGAAAGAAGATACTTTGTATTATTTCAATGTTTTTAAATTTGTCGAGGCTTGCTTTGTGGCCTGAAATGTCACCTATTCTAGAGAATGATCCATTGGAGAAAAATGCGTACTTTGCCACGGTTGGGTGATGTGTTCTGTATATGTCTATGAAGTCAGGTTGGTTGATCAAGATATTTCGATCTTTTGTGTCTTTGCTGAGTTTCTTTCTAGTTGTTATGTCTTTCACTGGGAGTGGTGTGTTACAGTCTCCTGGTATTATTGTGGAAGTGTCTATTTCTCTTTTCAGTGCTTTTAGAGTTTGTTTTATGTATTTTGGAGCTCTGTTCTTGGGCGCATATATATTTATTATGGTTATGTCCTCTTGGTGGATTGACCCTTTAATCATTATATAATGTTTTTCCTTGTCTTTCATAGTGGATTTTGCTTTGAAATTTATTTGATCAGAGATTAATATTGCCATTCCTGCTCTTTTTTGGTTATTGTTTGCTTGATACATCTTTAAGTTTTAGTTTATTTATATCTTTGTGTCTAAGGTATATCTCTTGCAGACAGCATATTGATGGGTCATTTTAAAAAAAAATTTTTTTGTGTGTGCTTTAAGTGAAAATTTACAAATCAAGTCAGTCTCTCACACAAAAACCCACATACATCTTGCTACACACTCCCAATTACCCTCCCCCTAATAAGACAGCCCGCTCTCTCCCTCCACTCTCTCTTTTCATGTCCATTTTGCCAGCTTCTAACCCCCTCCACCCTCTCATCTCCCCTCCAGGCAGGAGATGCCCATATAGTCTCAAGTGTCCACCTGATCCAAGAAGGTCACTCTTCACCAGCATCCCTCTCCAACCCATTGTCCAGTCCAGTCCAATCCATGTCTGAAGAGTCGGCTTTGGGAACGGTTCCTGTCCTGGGCCAACAGAAGGTCTGGGGGCCGTGGGCACCGGGGTCCTTCTAGTCTCAGTCAGACCATTAAGTCTGGTCTTACAAGAATGTGGGGTCTGCATTCCACTGCTCTCCTGCTTCCTCAGGGGTTCTCTGTTGTGTTCCCTGTCAGGGCAGTCATCAGTTGTAGCCAGGCACCATCTAGTTCTTCTGGTCTCAGGATGACGTAGTCGCTGGTTCATGTGGCTCTTTCTGTCTCTTGGGCTCATAATCACCTTGTGTCCTTGGTGTTCTTCATTCTCCTTTGTTCCAGGTGGGTTGAGACCAATTGAGGCATCTTAGACGGCTGCTTGCTAGTGTTTAAAATAATGGGTCATTTTTTAAATCCATTCTGCCACTCCCCATCTCTTTACTGGTATATTTAGGCAGTTTACATTCCGTGTGATTATCAATAGGTGTTAGTTTATTGTTACTTCCTTAAGCTTTTTTTGTGGTGTATATGGTTTCTTCATTCCACTTAATTTTCCTGCTGAGTTTTTATTTTTATTGTGGCTTGTCTTTTCGTTTCCTTCATCGTTTTTGGTTTCGTGTGTACTGAATCTTCATGATTTTCTTCTTTTATATTTTGATGAATAGGTTTGTTGACTTTCTTTGTGGTTACCCTGAAATTTACCTGTATCTCCCTAAGTTTAAAGCAGTAATTTATTCCTTGATATTACCTTGACTTCCTCTCAATTTGGAAGCACTAAACCTATACCCTTTATTCCCCCTTTATGTTTTGAAGTGGCAGTCAGTTACAGATTGACATCTCTGGTGCCCTGTTTTCCATCTTTTAGCTTTACTTTATTTTTGAGAGTTCTTTATCTGGGTTGATGTCAGTCTGATCTTGTCATTTGTCTTAATCTCAGGTTGTTGTCTGGTGTGTTGTTAGTTTTCTGTCCAAAGGACTCCCTGTAATATTTATTGTAAAGTTGATCTGGTTTTTACAAATTCCTTTAATTTCTTTTTATTTGGAAATGTCCTAATTTCATCATCATGCTTGAAGGATAATTTTTCTGGATATATAATTCCTGGTTGGCAGTTTTTTCTTTCACGGTTATATATATATTATCCCATAGCCTTCTTGCCTGCATGGTTTCAGCTGAGTAATCAGAACTTAGTCTTATCGATGCCACTTTGTAGGTGACCTTTTGTTTTTCTTGAGCTGCCTTCCAGATTTTTTCTTTGGTTTTGGAAAGTTTGATTATGATATGTCTTGGTGTTCTTCTATTGGGATCTATCCTGTATGGGGTTTGTTTTACTTCTGGTATGGTTATTTTCTCATCTTTCATGATATTAGGGAAGTCTTCTGTCAGCATATCTTTAACAATTCTTTCTTGTGCTTTTTCTTGACTCCTCCCCTCTGGGATTCTGATCATGCCTAAGTTATTTCTCTTGATCTTGTCCCACATAACTCTTAAGCTTTCTTCATTCTTTTTTGCTACTCAAACAGATTAGTGTCTGTGCCAAGGAATTGGTCCTCTGTTCCACTGATCCTGTCTTCCGTTGTTTCGATTCTACTCCTATGACTTTCCATTGATTTGTCAATTTCTGCAATTTTATTGTTAAGCTTCTGGATTTCTAGTTGCTGTTTCTGTATCATTTCCAATTGTCAATTTATTTTGTCATTTCATTCTTTTATTGTTTCTTGAATCCTTCTAGTGTTTTGTCTGTGCTTTCCTTGGTTTTGTCTGTTCTCCATAGTTTTGTCTATGTTTTCCTTGATTCCTTTGGGGACCCTGTACATAAACCTTTTGAACCCCTTGTCAGGAACCTCCATTACCTTTTCTTTCTCAGGCAGAATTTCTGTTTTTTTATTATGGTCACTTGCTGGCGCCATCTTGCCCTGCTTCTTTAGTTCATTTGTTATTGTCTGTTGTCTCAAGAACATTAAGGTGTTATTGTATTTATTTTTTATTTGTATAATTGTTTTCTGGGTCCTGTTTTGTTTTGTTTTGGTGACTCCTGGCAGGTTTGGCTGGAGTGGTGCTGTGGTCACTGGACTGGCCACGTTGGAACACTCTCTACATGTCTTTGGGTGAGTGGAGTGGCAGGTAAGTATGGGAGCTTGGGTCTTTGTTTATTGATCTTGCAGGGAAGCTGAGGGTGGGTTGATGGGGCTTTGGCCTCTATCTGTCTTTGGTTCACTGGTTCAGGAGTGGGGAATGGTGTTCTCCATGCAGGTGGAGCAGCCAGTGGGATGGGTGTGGTGGGCAAGTGGGGGCAAGCTCGTCACCTTATGCTAGTTAGGGGGAGGTATTGTGGTAGGGAGGGGTAGTGACAGAATGTTCACACAGTTGATCTACCTCCACTTCCTCCTGGGCAGGGGGAGGGAGGAAGGAATGGCAGGTGGATGTTCACTCTGTCTCACTGAATCTGTTGGTGGCAGGAAAAGGAAGGTGCAGCAGATGGGTACACACTCACTCACTCACTCTTCTGCCCTGCATTGGGCAGGGAGAGACAGGAAAGGGCCTTAGGGGAATGTTCACATAATCATAGCTCCTCTGCCCCTTAAAGGGTGGGTTAAGGGATGGAGTCACTCCTGGTAGATGCACACACAGTGGTGCTGCCTCAGGTCAGGTGAGGGGAAGGAGGAAGGGGTTGCTGGAGGATACACACACTGTCAAGTCTCCTCTGCCCCTCACTGGGTGGGTTCAGGGATGGAGTTGAGCCCGACGGATGCATGCATAGTGATGCCTCCTTTTGTCAGTTGGTGGGGAGAGGGAGGAAGGAACTGCAGTGGGATGTGCACACTGTTGTGGCTCTTTTACCCCTCACTGAGCAGGTTAAGGGAAAGAGTCATGCCTGGTGGCTGCAAGCACAGTGGTGCCACCTCATGTCAGGCAAGTGGGAGGGAGGAAGGGACTGCTGGGAGGTGCACATGAAGTTGTGTTTACTCTGCCCCTGACTGGGCAGGTTAAGGGATGGAGTCGTGCCTGACAGATGCACACACAGAGGTGCCACCTATTGCTGGATGGGGGGGAAGGAGGAGGGAGCAGTGGGTGAGCTCTCTTGCTGTCCCACTGCTGCTACCCTCCACTGGGCCCTTGGTGAGAGGAGTAGGTGGTGGGTGGGCACATGCACCAGGGCATGCCTAGTCTGTTCATCAGATGGGCAAGGGGGGTAGTGGATGCAGTTGGGTGGGGTGAGGGAAAAGGATAGTCTCGTGTTATAATCCACCAGTCAGGCAAGGCAGTCGAAGTATGGGACCCTCTGCTGCCTCTGATCAAAAGGATGGGTTGAGGGGGAGTGCCTTCCTCTGGCTAGGATGCCTCCGTGCCAGGGCATCTCACGTCTGCTGCAGTCAGCTAATGGGACCTGTCCTCTCTTGAGCATGAGGAGGGGGGCTGCCTGGAGACCGGTTGTGTGGGAGAGCTCCTGCTGACACTCTGCAGGTCCACTGCCTCATGTATGCCACTCACCCCTGAGGTCAAGGGTCACAGCTCCTGAGTAGCTCCAGTTGTGAATTTGGCACCCTCCCTGTCTCTGCTTCTTTCCATGTGAGTCCATAGAAGTTCTCTATTCCTTTTGGGAAAGTCGTGAAGTTGCCTTGCTGTTTTCTTCACCCAGGGTCGCTGCTGGCTTTGTCCTAAGTTAGCCATGGCGAGAGGGATAGCTGCCTGAGCTCCTCCATTCCATGTTACTCTTCTTTTGCATGTTTCCTTATTCCTTCCAATCGGTGTTCTGTTCAGTTCTTAGACTTTCTTTTTTTATGTTCAGGGTTCCTGGATTGTTTTCTGTTTTGCTTGGTTTTTTGGGGTCTTTGGTATAATGGGATGTTATGGTGCATGTGACTAAGCCATGACCTTGGCTTTGCCTCCTCCCCAATTTTTTTTTTTTTGCATATGTATTTCAAATTACTCCAGTACCATTTGTTGAAAAAAACATCCTTTTTCATTGGCTTGCCTTTGCATCTTTATTGAAAATCATTTGTTCATATATGTGGGTCTATTTCTAGATTCTCTATTCTGTTCCATTAATCTATTTATCTATTTCTACACCACTACCACACAGTCTTGATACAGTGATGGTACTTCTTTCATTGGTAATGTGTGTCTTCCTTCCTTTTTTCCTGATCAGCCTGGCTACAGGTTTATCCATTGTACTGACCTTCTCTGAGAAACAATTTTGGTTTCATTGATTTTCTCAATGGTTTTTCAATTTCTATGTCATTGATTCCTTCTATTAAGTTAGGGTTGAATCTTCTCTTTTTTTGTATTCTTAAGGTGGAAGATGAGGTTATTGTTTTGAGAGTTTTTTTTTTCCTATTCCTATCTAGTGCTATAATTTTCACTCAAGAACTGCTTTAGTGGCATCTTATAAATTTTCATATATGACGTTTTCATTTCCTTCAATTCAAAATATTTTCTAAGTTTCCTTTTGATTTCTTCTTTGTCACAAGTGTCATTAGAAGTGTCTTATCTAGTTTCCAAATATTTTGTGATTTCTCAAACATATTTTTGTTATTGATTTCTAACTTAATTTCATTGTTGTCAGAGAACATGTTTTGTATGTCTTAAATCTTTTGAAATTTATTTAGATTTGTTTTATGGCCCATAATATGGACTATCTTGATAAATGTTCCATGTGTAATTGAAAAGAATCTGTATTCTGATTCAATTTATCTCCTTTTTTGGCTTATTAGCTTTAACTCTTTGTTTTGCTCATTTTGTGGTTGCTTTAGGGTTTCCACTATACAACTTCAACTTACCTTCAAGTGATGTTATACAACTTCATAAATAATATAAGAGCCTTCCAATAATATATCCCCATTTCTCCCTTTCTGGACTTGGTGCTATTATTGTTATGAATTTTGTTGTTGTTGTTAGGTCTTGCTAAGTAGGATATAACTCATAGTGGCCCTGTGTACAACGGAATGAAACACTGCTCTGACCTGTGTCATCCTCACGATCGTTTTGCTTGAGCCCCCTGTGGCAGCCATTGTATTAATCCACTTCATTGAGGGTCTTCTTCATTTACCCTGACCCTCTACTTTACTAAGCATGATGTCCTTCTCCGGGGACAACCTTGTGATAACATGTCCAAAGTATGTTAGACAAAGTCTCACCATCCTTGCTTCTAAAGAACATTCTGGCTGTACTTCTTCCAAGACAGATTTGTTCATTCTTCTGCATTCCATGGTATATTCAATATTCTTGGACAACATCATAATTCAAAGGCATCAATTCTTCTTCAGTATTCCTTATTCATTATCCTGCTTTCACATGTATATGAGGCGACTGAAAACACCATGGATTGGGTCAGGTGTACCTTAGTCGTCAAAATGACATCTTTGCTTTTTAATACTTTAAAGAGGTCTTTTGCAGCAAATTTGCCCATTGTGATGTGCCATTTGATTTCTTGACTGCTGCTTCCATGGGCATTGCTTGTGAATTCAAGTAAGATGAAATCCTTGACAACTTTGATATTTTCTCTGTTTACCATAATCTTGCCTATTGGTCCAGTTGTTAGGATTTTTGTTTTCTTTATGTTGAAGTACAATCCGTACTGAAAGCTGTAGTCTTTGATCTTCATCAGTAAGTGCTTCAAGCTCTCTTCACCTTCAGCAAGCAAGGTTGTGTCATCTGCATATCACAGGTTGTTAATGAGTCTTTTTCCAACCCTGATGCCACATTCTTCTTCATATAGTCCAACTTCTTGGATTATATGCTCGGCATACAGATTGAATAAGTACTGTCCCCTTATTCTATTCGAATGACTGCCTTTTGGTCTATGTACACGTTCCGCATGAGCACAATTAAGTGTTCTGAAATTCCTATTCTCACAATGTTATCCATAATTTGTTACGATCTACACAGTCAAATGCCTCTGCACAATCAATAAAGCACAGGTAAACATCCTTCTGGTATTCTCTGCTTTCAGCCAGGATCCATCTGACATCAGCAATGATATCCCTCATTCCATGTCCTCTTCTGAATCCTCCTTGAATTTCTGGCAGCTCCCTGTCGATGTACTGTTGCAACTGCTTTTGAATGGTCTTCAGCAAAATTTTATTTGTGTGTGATATTAATGATATTGCTTGATAATCTCCACATTCTGTTGGATCATCTTTCTTTGGAATGGGCACAAATATAGATCTCTTTTTGATTGGTTGGTTGGTCATTTAGCTATCTTCCAGATTTCTTGACATAGACAAGTGAGCACCTCCAGCGTTGCATCTGTTTGTTGAAACATCTCAATTGGTATTCTGTAAATTTCTGGAGCCTTGCTTTTCCCCATTTCTTTCAGTGTAGCTTGGACCTCTTCCTTCAGTACCATCAGTTCTTGATCATATGCTACTTGGATGTTGACCAATTCTTTTTGGTACAATTCTTTTGATGTTTCCTGTGTTGTTCCCTTGCAGAATCCTTCAAATTACAATTCTAATCTTGAATTTTTTCTTCAGTATTTTCAGCTTGAGAAATGTTGAGTGTGTCCTTCTCTTTTGGTTTTCTATCTCCAGGTCTTTGCACATTTCATTATAATACTTTACTTTGTCTTCTTGAGATGCTCTTTGAAATCTCCTGTTCAGCTCTTTGACTTCATTATTTCTTCCTTTCGATTTAGCTACTCTACATTCAAGCACAAGTTTCAGAGTCTCTTCTGACATCCGTTTTGGTCTTTTCTTTCTTTCCTGTCTTTTTAATGACCCTTTGCTTTCTTCATGTCTGGTGCCCTTTATGACATTCTACAACTTGCCTGGTCTTCAGTCACTAGTGTTCAATGCATCAAATGTATTCTTGAGATGGTCTCAAAATTCAGGGGTGATACACTGGCCCTCATGAACTTGCTCTAATTTTCTTCAGCTTCAACTTGAATTTGCGTATGAGCAATTGATGGTCTGTTTTGCAGTTGGCCCCTGGCCTTGTTCTGACTGATGATATTGAGCTTTTTCATCATTTCCTTCCACAGATGTATCCATTTGATTCCTGTGTATTCCATCTGGTGAGGTCCACGTGTGTCATACATTTTACTATTACATATGTTATAAGCCCAATAGTACTTTGTTACTTTTTTTATTTAAATAATTGAATATCTTTTAAAGAAATTTGAAAATCTTGCACATTTACCCATGCAGTTACCATTTCTAATGCTCTTCATTCCCTTGTATAGATCCACAATTTCATCTGGTGTCATTTCCTTCTTCCCGAAGGTCTTAAACATCTTCATTTTAATAAATGGCATCCAGGTTGGTAAGAAATAAGTAAAAGTATCTCTATTTGCAGATGACATGGTCTTATACACAGAGAACCCTAAAGAATCCTCAAGAAAACTACTGGAATGAATAGTTCAGCAGAGTATCGGGATACAAGATAAACATACAAAAATCAGTTGGATTCCTCTCCACCAACAAAAAGAACATCAAAGAGGAAATCACCAAATCAATACCGTTTGTAGCCCCCAAGAAGATAAAATACTTAGGAATAAATCTAACCAGAGATGTAAAAAACCTATACAAAGAAAACTACAACTACTGCAAGAAACCAAAAGAGGCCTACATAAGTGGAAAAACATACCTTGCTCATGGATAGGAAGGCTTAACATTGTAAAAATGTCTATTCTACCAAAAGCCATCTATGGATACAATGCAATTCCAATCCAAATTCCAGTGACTTTTTTTTACGAGATGGAGAAACAAATCACCAACTTCATATGGAAGGAAAAGAGGCCCCGGATAAGTAAAGCATTACTGAAAAAGGGGAACAAAGTAGGAGGCCTCACACTACCTGATTTTAGAACCTATTATACTGCCACAGTAGTCAAAACAGCCTAGTACTGGTACAACAACAGATACATAGACCAGTGGAACAGAATTGAGAATCCAGACATAAAATCCATCCACATATGAGCAGCTGATATTTCACAAAGGTCCAAAGTCAGTTAAGTGGGGAAAAGACAGTCTCCTTAACAAATGGTGCTGGTATAACTGGATATCCATCTGCAAAAAAAAATGGAACAAGACCCATACCTCACACCATACACAAAAACTAAGCTCAAAGTGGATCAAAGACCTAAATATAAAATCTAAAATGATAAAGATCATGGAAGAAAAAATATGGACAAAGTTAGGAGCCCTAATACATGGCATAAACAGTATACAAAACATTACTAGCAATGCACAAACACCAGAAGAGAAACTAGATAACTGGGAGTGCCTAAAAATCAAACACCTATGCTCATCCAAAGAGTAAAAAGATTACCTACAGACTGGAAAAAGCTTTTAGCTATGACATTTCCAGTCAGCGTCTGATCTCTAAAATCTACATGATACTGCAAAAACTCAACTACAAAAAGACAAATAACCCAATGAAAAAATGGGCAAAGGATATGAACAAGCACTCCACTAACGAAGACGTTCAGGTAGCTAACAGATACATGAGGAAATGCTCACGATCATTAGCCATTACAGAAATGCAAATCAAAACTACAGTGAGATTCCATCTCACTCCAAAAAAAGCTTGCATTAATCCAAAAAGCTCAAAATAATAAATGTTGGAGAGGTTGTGGAGAGACTGGAACACTTATACACTGCTGGTGGAAATGTGAAATGGTACAACCACTTTGGAAATCAATTTAGCACTTTATTAAAAAGCTAGAAATGGAACTACCATAGATCCAGCAATACCACTCCTTGGAACACATCCTAGAGAAATAAGAGCATTTACACGAACAGATATATGCACACCCATGTTCATTGCAGCACATTTACAATAGTAAAAAGATGGAAGCAACCAAGAAGCTCATCAACAGATGAATAGATAAATAAATTATGGTATATTCACACAATAGAATACTACACATCGATAAAGAACAATGATAAATCCAAGAAACATCTCATAACATGGAGGAATCTGGAAGGCATTATGCTAAGTGAAATTAGCCACTTGCAAAAGGACAAATATTGTATGAAGCCACTATTATAAGAACTCAAGAAATAGTTTAAACAGAAAATAGAAGAAAATATTCTTTGATGGTTACAAAGAATGGGGAGTGAGAGAGGGAGAGGAGTATTTGCTAGATAGTAAATAAGAACTACTTTAGGCGAACGGAAAGACAACACACAATACAGAAGAGGTCAGCACAACTAGACTAAACCAAAAGCCAAGAAGTTTCCTGAATAAACTGAATGCTTCGAAGGCCAGCATAGCCAGGGCAGGGGTTTGGGGACCTTGGTTTCAGAGACATCTAGGTCAATTCACATAATAAAATCTATTAAGAAAACATCCTGCATCCCACTTTGGAGAGTGGCATCTGGGGTCTTAAACTCTAGCAAGTGGCCATCTAAGATACATCAATTGGTCTCAACCCACCTGGAGCAAAGGAGAATGAAGAACACCAAAGACACAACGTAATTATGAGCCCAAGAGACAGAAAGTACCATATAAACTAGAGACTACATCATCCTGAGACCAGAAGAACTAGATGGGACCTGGCTACAACCGATGACTGCCCTGACAGGGAACACAACAGAGAACCCCTGAGGGAGTAGGACAGCAATCAAATGCAGACCTCAAATTCTTGTTAAAAAAAAAAAACAGACTTAATAGTCTGACTGAGACTGGAAGGACCCTGAAGGTCATGGTCCAGAGACATTCTGTTAGCCCAAGACAGGAACCATTCCCAAAGCCAACTCTTCAGACAGGGATTGGACAGGATTGGACTGGACTATAGGATAGAAAATGATACTGGTGAGGAGTGAGCTTCTTGGATCAAGTAGACACATGAGACTATGTGGGCAGCTCCTGTCTGGAGGGGAGATGAGAAGGCGAGGGGGTCAGAAGCTGGCTGAATGGACATGAAAATAGAGGGTGGAAAGGAGTGTGCTGTCTCATTAGGGGGAGAGCAACTAGGAGTATATAGCAAGGTGTGTATAAATTTTTGTATGAAAGACTGAAAAAAATAGTCTTCATTTTGTCTTTGCTTTTGAAAAATATTTTTACTGGATGTAGAATTCTAGGTTGACAGGTTTTTTTTTTTCTTTCAGCACTATTTTCTCACTTGCATTGTTTCCACTAAGAATTCTGACATCTTACTTTTATTTCTTCATACAAAATATGTATTTTTTTCCTGTGCTTGTTTTTAAGAATTTTAAGATGTTCATCACTGGCTTTGAGAAATTTGATACTATGTACCTTGATGTAGTTTTCTTCATGATTCTTCTGTTGGGTTTCTTGGATCTGCGGGTTCATAGTTTTCATTAAATTTGGAAAATTTTCAGCCATTATTTCTTAATATTTTTTCCGTCCTTCCTTTTCTCAGGGACTCCAGTTACACATATATTAGGCATTTGGGATTGTCCCACATCTAACTGATGCTATGTTCTTCATGATTTTTTTTAAGTCTTTTTTCTCTGTTCTATTTTGCAAATGTTCTTTACTATGTCTTCAATTTCACAAATACATTCTTCTACAGTAATCTTTTCTTCTATAATGTTGTGAAGTTAGAAAACACAGTCCACTCAATTCTGACATCAATTGCAAGTTTGAGGGTTCCCCAAACCAGGCTCAGATTCAATAATTAACTAAAAGGAGTCACAGAACTCATTGAAAGTGGTTATATTCAATGTTATAGTTTGTTACAACTAAAAATACAGATTAAAATCAGCCAAGGAAAAATGGACATAGAGTACAGGAAGGTACCAAATGTGGAACTTCCAGTTGTCCTCTCCCCATGGAGTCATGGAAAGCCTTACTTTCCTGGAAACAATGTGAGATACATGGAGTACTACCAACTAGGGAATCTCACCCAATCCTTGGTGTCCAGAGTCTTCATGAGGGTTTGATCACGGTAACCTGACTGACAGCCCTCGATTCCAGCCCCTACAGAGGTTGACTTGTACCACATGATCTAAAGGCCCCATTCTAGATCACATTGTTGTGTGACCATAAAACCTCCACTGTAAATCAGATTGTTACTGTTAAGGCACTTGGGTAAATAAAGGCACTTTTATCAGGCAGGGCATCCCAAGGGCTTAGAGATTACCTCCCAGGAGCCAAGGGCAAAGGCCAGACCTTTTTGGTTAAAGTTAAATTCTGTACCAAACAAATATCTAATCTGCTGTTAATCCAATCTAGTGTGTTTTTTTTTTTCATTTCAAACATTGTAAATTTTATCACTAGAAGTTTGATTTGGGTCTTTTTAAAAAAATATCCTCTATGTTTCTACTTACCATGTTTAATCTTTCATCTAGCTTTTTGAACATGTGGAATGCATTTATAGTAACTTTTGATGTCTGTCTACTAATTTTATTTTTATCTGTGTCAGTTCTGGATTAATTTCAATAGATTGCTTTTTCTCTTCATTATTGATCATATTTTCCTGCCTCTTTACATGCCTGGTCATTTTATTATTTTTTTTGGGGGGGGGTGAAAATATGCACAGCAAAACCCGCTCCCATTCCACAGTTTCTAGACATAGTGATCAATGACATTGGTTAAGTTCTTCACGTTGTGTCAACATTCTCGTTATTTCTATTTTAGTTGTTTCACTTCCATTTACTTAATCTCCTTGTCCCCCACTCTTCTCAGCTGTATCTATGGCTATTGATCCTTTGCTCTTATATAGGTAATTTTTTTAAGTAATGCAATACACAACGGTGACAATCTTTGGGCTAAACTGTTAGTTTAAAGGTGACTTCAGGGGATAGTTTCAATTCAAGGTTTGAAAAGCAACTCAGGGCCATAGTCTCAGGGATTCATGCAGCCTCAATAAAACCAAACCCAGCACCGTCGAGTTGATTCCGACTCATAGCGACCCTATAGGACAGAGTAGAACTGCCCCATAGAGTTTCCAAGGAGCGCCTGGCAGATTTGAACTGCCGACCGTTTGGGTAGCAGCAGTAGCACTTAACCACTACACCACCAAGGTTTCCACAGCCTCAACAGGTGCAGTAATTCTGGAGTCTTTAAAAATTTGAAGTTCTGTTCCACATTTTTCTCCCTTCTTTTTTATCAGAGTTTCTCTATTATGTTCCTGATCAGAATGTTCATTAGTGGTAGCCAGGCACCACCTAGTTCTTCTGGTCTCATGGTGGAGGAGGCAGAGGTTCATGTAGACAGTTAGTTTTGTAGTCCTGTTCCTTCTCTGATTCTAGAGTTTTCTCCTTTGTCTTTTGTTCCAGATGAATAAAGGCCAATTCTCATATCTTAGATGACCATTCTTAAGCTTTTAAGACCCCAGACCCTACTCACCATACTGGGACATAGAACATAAACTTTAAGAACGATACTAAGCCAACTAACTAGATTGTCCCATGAGGCCATGGTTTAAGCCCCCAAAACAAAAGAACTATCCTATGAGGTGACTGGTGATATCTAATAAGTATTAGCATCTGTAGCCCTTCTCTTTCTAGCTTTCTTTTTTTCTGGTTGTTGTTCTTGTTGCAAAACCACACACAGTCCAGCATTTGCCCATTCATCCCTTTGCCCTACGTACAGCTTATTGACATCTGTTACATCAGTCATGCTGTACAAACATCACCCATGTTCAGTGCCACCTTTCCCGTTTCTATAAACAAAATTGACTATTACCTGTTGTTTTTAGGTGCTGTCATGGATTGAATTGTGTTCCCCCAAAAATGTGTGTATTAACTTGGTTAGGCCATGTGTGGTTGTCCTCCATTTTATGATTTTCCTATGTGTTAGAAATCATAATCTCTGCCTGTGGTTAAAAGGATTAAGGTAAGATGTAACGCTCTTGCTCATGTCACCTCCCTGGGGTGTGGCCTGTACCACCTCTTATCTCTCAAGAGATAAAAGGAAAGGGAAGTTAGCAGAGAGCGGGGACCTCATACCACCAAGAAAGCAGCACCAGGAGCAGAGTACGTCCTCTGGACCTGAGATTCCTGCACTGAGATTCTCCCAGATCAAGGGAAGAATGATGCATCAGAAGGACCTTCCTCCAGAGCCAACAGAGAGAGAATGTCTTCCCCTGGAGCTGACACCCGGAATTTGGACTTTTAGCCTACTATACTATGAAGAAATAAATTTCTCTTTGTTAAAGCCATCCACCTGTGCTATTTCTGTTATGGCAGCACTAGATAACTAAGACAGGTGCCATCAAGTCGGTTTCGACTCATAGTGACCCTATGTACAACAGAATGAAACACTGGTCCTGCACCACCCTCCCACTCATTATTATGCCTGAGCCCATTGTTGCAGCCATTGTGTCAATCTATCTCATTGAGAGTCTTCCTGTTTTCGCTGACCCTCTACTTTACCAGGTAGCATGTCCTTCTCCAGGGACTGGCCTCTCCTGTTAACATGTCCAAAGTATGTAAGACAAAGTCTTGCCGTTCGTGCTTCTAAGAAGCATTCTGGTTGTACTTCTTCCGAGATAGATTTGTTCTTTCTTTTGGCAGTCCATGGTACCTTCAATATTCTTCACCAACACCATAATTCAAGGGCTTCAATTCTTCTTCAGTCTTCCTTAGTTATTGTCCAGCTTTTGCACGCATATGAGGTGATTGAAAACGCCATGGCTTGGGTCAGTCGTACCTTAGTCTTCAAGGTGAATTCTTTGATTTTTAGCACCTTAAAGAGATTCCTTGCAGCAGATTTGCCCAATGGAATCCATCGTTTGATTTCTTGACTGCTGCTTCTATGGGTGTTGATTGTGGATCCAAGTAAAATGAAATCCTTGATAACATCAGTCTTTTCTCCATTCATCATAATGTTGCTTATTATTCCAGTTGTGAGGATTTTTGTTTTCTTTATGTTGAGGTGTAATCCATACTGAAGGCTGTAGTCTTTGATCTTCATCAGTCAGTGCTTGAAGTCCTCTTCATGTTCAGCAAGTAAGGTTGTGTCATCTGCATAACGCAGGTTATTAATGAGTCTTCCTCCAATCCTGATGTCCCGTTCTTCTTCATATAGTCCAGCTTGTTGGATTATTTGCTCAGTTTACAGATAGAATAAGTATGATGAAAAGATACAACCCTGACACACACATTTCCTGTTTTAAACCACACAGTACCCCCTTGTTCTGTTCGAAAGACTGCTTCTTGGTCTAAGTACAGATTCCTCATGGGCACAATTAAGCGTTCTGAAATTCCTATTCTTCTCAATGTTATCCATAATTTGTTATGACCCACACAGTCGAATACCTTTGCATAGCCAATAAAACACAGGTAAACATCTTTCTGGTATTCTCTGCTTTTAGACGTGATCCATCTGACATCAACAATGATTCAGAAAAGGACAAGGAACGAGGGATATTCCTGGTTCCTCGTCCTCTTCTGAGTCTTGCTTGAACTTCTGAAAGTTCCCTGTCGATGTACTGCTGTAACTGCTTTTAAATGATCTTCAGCAAAATTTCACTTGTGTGTGATTAATGACATTGTTCATTGTTCAATAATTTCCACATTCTGTTGGATCACCTTTCTTTGGAATGGATATAAATACAAATCTCTTCCAGTCAGTTGGCCAGGTAGCTGTCTTCCAAATTTCTTGGCATAGACGACTGAGTGCTTCCAGCATCTCATCTGTTTGTTCAAACATCTCAATTGGTATTCCTTTAATTCCTGGAGGCTTGTTTTTCACCAATGCCTTCATTGCAGCTTGTACCTCTTCCTTCAGTACCATCGGTTCTTGATCATATGCTACCTCTTGGAATGGTTGGACGTCAACCAGTTCTGTTTGGTACAATGACTCTGTGTATGCCTTCCATCTTCTTTTTTTTTTTTTTAATTGTACTTTAGATGAAAGTTTACAGAACAAACTAGCTTCTCATTAAACAGTTAGTACACATTGTTTTATAACATTGGTTAACAACCCCATGACATGTCAGCTCTCCCTTCTCCACCTTGGTTTTCTTATTACAAGCTTTCCCATCCCCTCCTGCCTTCTAGTCCTTGCCCCTGGGCTGGTGTGCCCGTTTTAGTCTTGTTTTGGTTTATGGGCCTGTCTAATCTTTGGCTGAAGATGAACCTCAGGAGTGCCTTCATTATTGAGCTAAAAGGGTGTCCGGGGCCCATACTCTTGGAGTTTCTCCAGTCTCTGTCAGACCAATAAGTCTGGTCTTTTTTTGTGAGTTAGAATTTTGTTCTACATTTTTCTCCAGCTCTGTCCAGGACCCTCTATTGTGATCCCTGTCACAGCAGTCAGTGGTGGTAGCTGGGTATCATCTAGGTGTACTGGACTCAGTCTAGTGGAGGCTGTGGTAGATGTGGTCCATTAGTCCTTTGGACTAATCTTTCCCTTGTATCTTTAGTTTTCTTCATTCTTCCTTGCTCCCGAAGGGGTGAAACCAGTGGAGTATCTTAGACGGCCGCTCACAGGCTTTTAAGACCCCGGCTGCTTCCCACCAAAGTAGAATGTAGAATATTTTCTCTATAAACCGTGTTATGCCAATTGAGCTAGATGTCCCCCAAGACCACGGTCCCCACAGCCCTCAGCCCAGCAGTTTGGTCCCTCAGGGAGTTTGAATGTGTCTATGGAGCTTCCGTGACCTTGCCTTGTACAAGTTGTGCTGGCTTCCTCAGTATTGTATGCTGTCTTACCCTTCAGCAAAGTTATGATGTATCTACTGTCTATTTAGTGTTTTTCCATGACCATCCCTCCCCTCGTTCCTAACTATCAAAGATTGTTTCTTTTTGTGTGTAAATCTTTTCATGCATTTTTACAGTAGTGGTCTCATACAATATTTGTCCTTTTGTGATTGACTTATTTCAGTCAGCATAATGCCTTCCAGATTCATCCATGTTATAAGATGCTTTGAAGATTCATCCTTGTTCTTTATCATTGCATAATACTCTATTGTGTGTATGTACCATAGTTTGCTTATCCACTCCTCTGTTGATGGGCATCTAGGTTGTTTCCATCTTTTTGCTATTGTGAATAATGCTGCAATGAATGCAGATGTGCATCGATCTATTCGTGTGACAAGTCTTATTTCTCTAGGATATATTTCTAGGAGTGGGATTGCTGGATCATATGGTATTTCTATGTCTAGCTTTCTAAGGAAGCACTGTATCATCTTTCAAAATGGTTGTAACATTTTGCATTCCCACCAGCACTGCATAAGAGTTCTGATCTTCCCGCAGCATTTCCAACATTTGTTATTTCCTGTTTTTTTGATTCGTGCCAGTAATGCTGGGGTGAGATGGTATCTTATTATGGTTTTAATTTGCATTTCTCTAATGGCTAGTGATTGCAAGCATTTTCTCATGTGTCTGTTGGCCACTTGAATGTCTTCTGTGATGAGGCATCTGTTCATTTCTTTTGCCCATTTTTTAATTGGATTGTGTTTTTGTTGTGGAGGTGTTGGATTTTCTTGTAGATTTTAGAGATTAGACCTTTGTCTGATTTGTAATAGCCAGAAACTTTTTTACCAGTCTGTAGGTTCTCTTTTTACTGTTTTGGTGAAGTCTTTTAATGAGCTTAGGTATTTAATTTTTAGAAGATCCCAGTTATCTAGCTTATCTTCTGGAGTTTGTGTGACGTTGGTTATGGTTTATATCTTGTTAATGCTGTGTATTAGGACCTCTAGAGGTCCTATTTGTCCTTCTATGAACTTTGTAGTTTTTGGCTTTATATTTAGCTATTTGATCCATTTTGAATTAGTTTTTGTATATGGTGTGAGGTATGGGTCCTGTTTTTTTTTTTTTTTTTTTGCAGATGGACATCAAGTTTTCCCAGCTCCATTTGTTTAAAAGACTGTCTTTTCCCCATTTGATGGACTTTGGGCCCTTGTCAAAGATCAGGTGACCGTAGGTGGATGGATTTACATCTGGGTTCTCAAATCCGTCCCATTGGTGAATGTATCT
Organism: Elephas maximus indicus; assembly: GCF_024166365.1. NCBI lineage: Eukaryota > Metazoa > Chordata > Mammalia > Proboscidea > Elephantidae > Elephas > Elephas maximus. Next base: position 215,713,920 of record NC_064820.1, on the reverse strand, counting down.
GTCGTACCAGTACCTGGCTGTTTTGACTGCTGTAGATGTATCGTAGGTTCTGAAATCAGGTAGTGTGAAACCTCCTACTTTATTCTTCTTCAGTAGTGCTTTACTTATCTGGGGCTTCTTCCTTTTCCATATAAAGTTAATGATTAGTTTTTCCATCTCTTTAAAGAATTTCATTGGTATTTGAATCGGGATTGCATTGTGTTTGTAAATTGCTTTGGGTATAATCGTCATTTTCACAATTTTGAGTCTACCTATCCATGAGCATGGTATGTTTTTCCTTTTATGTCGATCTCTTTTGGTTTCTGGCAGTAGTGTTTGTAGTTTTCTTTGTATAGATCTTTGACACCCCTGGTTAGATTTATTCCTAAGTTTGTTTGTTTTTTAGGGCTATCATAAATGGTATTGTTTCCCTGATTTCCTTTTCAGTGCTCTCTTTATTGGTGTATAGGAACCCAGCTGATTTTTGTATGTTTATCTTGTATCCTGCTACTCTGCTGAGTCTTTCTATTAGTTCCAGTAGTTGTCTCCTGGAGTTTTTTGGGTTTTCTATGTATAGTATCATTTCATCCACAAATAGGGAGAGTTTAACTTCTTCATTACCAATTTGGATGCTCTTTATTTCTTTTTCTTGTCTTATTGCTCTATCAAGGACTTCCAGCACAATGTTAAGTAGGACTGGGGACAAAGGGCATCCTTGACTTCTTCCTGTTCTCAAGGTGAATGTTTTCAGCCTCTCTCCTTTAAGAATGATGTTGGCCATTGGTTCTGCATAGATGCCCTTTATTATGTTGGGAAATTTCCATTCTATACCAATTTTATTGAGAATTTTTATCAGGAATGGGTGTTGGACTTTGTCAACTGCCTTTTCTGCATGGATTGAGATGATCATGTGATTCTTTTCTTTCCTTTTATTTATGTGGTGGGTTACATTGATTGATTTTCTAATGTTGAACCATCCTTGCATACCTGGTATGAATCCTACTTGGTCATGGCGTATGATTTTTTTTGATATGATGCTGAATTCTATTGGCTAGAATTTTGTTAAGAATTTTCACGTCTATATTCATGAGAGATATTGGCCTGTAATTTGCTTTTTTTGTGGTGTCTTTGCCTGGTTTTGGTATCAGGGTTATGCTGGCTACATAGAATGAATTCAGAAGTACCACTTCCTTTTCTATATTCCAAAATAGTTTGAGTAGTACTGGCTTAAGCTCTTCTCTGAATGTTTGGTAGAATTCTCCAGTGAAGCTATCTGGGCCAAGGCTTTTTGTTGTTGTTGGGAGTTTTTTATATTACCAATTCAATCTCTTCTCTTGTTATGGGGTCTGTTCAGATTTTCAACATCATTTTGTGTTTGGGTAGATAGTGCGTTTCTAGAAATTTGTCCATTTCCTTTAGGTTTTCAAATTTGTTGGAGTACAGTTTTTCATAATACTCTATTATGATCCTTTTTATTTCAGTCGGGTCTATGGTAATGTCCCCCATTTCATTTCTTATTTGGGTTATTTGCTTCCTCTTCTGTTTTTCTTTTGTCAGTTTGGTCAATAGTTTGTTGATTTTGTTGATCCTTTAGAAGAACCAACTTTTGGTTTTTTTTATTTTTTTCTATTGTTTTTCGATTCTCTATTTCATTTATTTCTGCTCTGATCTTTATTATTTCATTTCTTCTGGTGGCTGTGGGCTTCTTTTACTGTTCTGTTTCTATTAGTTCAAGTTGTGTAGCTAATGTTTTGATTTCATCCCTTTCTTCTTTTTTGATGTGTGCATCTACTGCTATAAACTGACCTCTGAAGACAGCCTTTGCTGTGTCCCAAAGGTTTTGGTGCAATGTGTTTTCATTCTCGTTTGCTTCTAGGAATTTTTTGATTCCATCTCTGATTTCTTCTATTACTCAGTGGTTTTTAAGAGGATGTTATTCAGTATCCATTTAATTGATTTTTTTTTTTCCTTGCTTTTGCTGTTGTTGATTTCTACCTTTATGCCATTGTGGTCAGAGAAGATACTTTGTATTATCTCAATGTTTTTGATTTTGTTGAGGGTTATTCCATGGCCTAAGACGTGGTCTATTCTGGAGAATGTTCCATGTGCTTAGGAAAAGAATGTGTTCATTGCATCTGTTGAGCAGAGTGTTCTATGTATGTCTGTGAGGTCAAGTTGGCTTATTGTGCCCTTTAGCTCTTCTGTATATTTGTTGAGTTTCTTTCTAGATGTTCTGTCCTTTACAGACAGTCTTATGTTGAAGTCTCCTACTATTATTGTGGAACTGTCAATTTCTTTTTTCAGTGCTGTTAGAGTTTGTTTTATGTATTTTGGAGCCCTTTCATTGGGTGCATAGATGTTTACTATGGTAATGTCTTCATGATGTATTGTCCCTTTAATAATTATGTAGTGCCTTTCTTTGTCTTTTATGGTGGATTTTGTTTTAAAGTCTGTTTAATCTGAGATTAGTATTGCCACTCCTGCTCTTTTTTGGTAGCTGTTTGCTTGACAAATTTTTTTCCATCCTTTGATTATTAATAAATTTACATCTTTTTTTCTAGGATGTGTCTCTTGCAGGCAGCATATTGATAGATCTTTTTTTTTTTTTTAATCCTTTCTGTCACTCTCTGTCTCTTTAAGGGTGCCTTTAGGCCATTTACATTCAGTGTAATTATTGATAGGTGTGAATTTATTGCTGTCATTTTGTAGTGCTTTTTTTTGCAATGCTGATGTTCTCTTTGTTCCTCTTACTCTCCTGTACAGAATTTATCTTTGTGGATTTTTTTTTCACTTCTTTATTTTTGTATATTTTGTTTTTACTGAGACTTTATGTTTTTCTTCTTTATTTTGATGAGTAGGTTTGATAACTTTTATTGTGGTTACCTTGAAATTTACCATTATCTTCCTAGGTTTGAACCAGTCTATTATTACTTGATATCGCCTTGCTTTCCTCTCCATTAGAAAGTTCTATAGCTATACCGTTTATTCCACCTCTTATTGTTCTGATGTTGTTGTCATTTACAGATTAAACTCTCGGGTTCCCTGTTGTAATTCTTTTGGTTTTGGATGGTCCTTGAGAATTCGTTTCCTAGGTTGGTATCTGGCAGGTACAATCTTGCATCCTAGATTCAGGCTGTGGTCTGATTTTGTTTGCTCCCAAACTGAAGGACTCCTTTTAGTAATTCTTGTAAGTTTGGTTTTTACATATTTCCTTAATTTCTGTTTATCCGGAGAAGTCCTAATTTCACCATCATATTTGAATGAGAGTTTGGCAGGATATATTAATCTTGGTTGGCAATTTTTTTCTTTCAAGGTTTTATATATGTTATCTCATTGCCTTCTTGCCTGCATGGTTTCTGCTGAATAATCAGAGCTTAGTCTTACTGTTTCTCCTCTGTAAGTGGCTTTTCATTTTTCTTGAGCTGCTCTCAGGATTATTTCTTTGTCTTTGGTTTTAGTGAGTGTGATTATGACATGCCTTGGTGATTTTCTTTTGGAGGCTATCCTATATGGGGTTCATTGAGTTTCTTGGCTGGTCGGTTCTTCATCTTTCATGATAGTAGGGAAGTTTTTCTTCAGCAATTCTTCAATGATCTTCACTGTATTTTCTGTTTTCTCACACTGCTCTGGAACTCCAATCACTCACAAATTTTTGCTTTTGATTGTATCCCACATCATTCTCAGGGTTTCTTCATTTTTCTTCATTCTTTTTTTTCTGATTTTCCTCAAAGAGAGTTGTATAAAATTGTTTTTCTTCAATTTCATTGATGCTGTCTTCCATCGTTTGAAACCTGCTTCTCAACCCTTCTATGACACCGTCCATTTCTGAAATCTTGATGCTTATATTTTGGATTTCTAATTGCTTTTATACGATTTCTAGTTGTGAATTTATTTGGGCATTTTGTTCCTATATTGTTTTCCTGAATCTTTCCATTTTTTTTACCTGTACTGTCCAAGAATTTGTCTATTTTAGCCTCATTTTTGCCTGCTTTCTGCTTCAACTCTACGGTAGCTCTGAATATTAGAGTTTTGAATTCCCTATCAGATAGTTCTAATGTCTTTTCTTCTACTGGAAAGTCATCTGGTGTTTTGGATGCCTACTGGAAGCATCCTGTCTGAGCAGGATGTGCATTCTTTGTTGTTTGCTCATCTGTAGGCAAGATAGTTTTCACCTCCTTATCCACTGGGCAGGGCCAGTCACTCAGCTATGGTGCAGCAGGATAGGTTCAGCTGGAGGGGAGGGGCTGCGATGGGTTATTTGTGGCACAAACTAGGGCTGACAGGGCAGGCCAGGAAGCAGTGCAGGGCAGGTTCCAGTAGGCTGTAACTGTGCTGCTCGGGGGTGTAATGTTCAGCACCGGTGCAGGTAGGCAGGAAGGCAGGGGGAGTTTGCGACATGTGGAGCTAAGATGGGTGTGGGAAACAGGAGAGAGAGGAGAGAGAAACAGGAGCCAAAAACAAACAAACAAAAAGTGCTAAGGGAGATTGCTGTTGGAGTGGAGAGATGAGAAACTGAGAAATGGAGAAAAACAAAGAGGGGGAAGATAACAGTGAAAAAAATAATAATAAATAAAAATTAGAGAAAAAAAAAAAAAAGCCCCCAGGGATCCCACTGTTGCAGCTGTGATGACCAGGGAAGTGGCTCCCAGGCCATGCAGTACAGCTTGGCTAGAAGTGGTAGAGATGTTACACAGCACCAGGTAATCAGGAGACAGGAAAAGAAGGTAACTATAGAGAGAGTAGAGAGACAAGAAACTGAGAAATGAAGAAAGCCAAAAGAGAAAAAAGAAATGCCCTCTGGGATCCCACCAGCATGGCTGTGCTGATTGGGGAAGTGGCCTCCAAGCCAAACAGTACAGCCCAGCCAGAAGGGGCTCCTAAGCCAAGAGAAGAAAAATAGAACAAACAAAATAAAACAAAGCCAAAAAAAAAAAAACCGAAAATCCCACCAGCATGGCATCACTAGCCAGGAAGACAGTTCCCCAGCCAAGTAGCACTTCACAGCCTTTCAGGATGAAACAAAGATGGCACACAGAGCCAGGTGCTTGAGAGAAAGGAGGATGAGGTGGTGAGAGGCACGGAAAAAACCAAAAGGAGCAGAAAAAAGCAACACCAGCAACAAACAAATGGCACTCCAGGAGCCAGCCAATGTGGGTGGGCCGAATCCAAGCCACAAGGGGCCAAAGCCAGTGCCTCCAGGCCAAGAGACTGTGGCCAGTGGGAAGCAGAGAAGGCCAAGCAGCAGGGGGGAGAAGGATGGGCAGTGGGAAAGCATATACTGCTAGTTACCAGGCGCTCAGTCTCCTGCTGGGAGCTCCTTGAATCTGCTTTCCGGTACTCCCTGTCTGCTGGTCTCCGATGTGGGCAGGGCAAATCCAAGCGGCATGGGCCCTGCATTCTCTGGCTGGCCGAGCGATAACAGCCAGCTATGAAGTGGGGGAGATTGAGCAGGGGAGAGAAGGCTAGGGGGTGAGAAAGCATATATCACTGGTTACCGGGTGTTCTGTCTCCTGCTGGGAGCTCTATGAAGCTGCTTTCCTGTACTTCCTGTCTGTGGATCTCCGACAGGAGTCCGAGATGGTGAATCCATGCTGCGTTAGCTGATAGGGGACTTCTGCATGTATCTAGCCTCACTCTTTCTTCTGTCAGTTTCTTATTCCATTTGGTGCTTGGCTGAGTTATCTCTTTATCTGACACTTAGGGTTGCAGGATTGATGTTTGTCTCTGTTTTACTTACTTTTTCGGGTCTTTGCTGTGGAGTAATGGTATGGTCTATAGTGCCATGTTGGTCAGAAGTTGCCTTCTGTTTTCTTTTGATGCTTCCTTCATTATTTAATACTTTCCCCCTAGAATCCCTCAGTATTGCAACTCAAGGCTTGAGTTTTTTCTTCAGTTTGAGATATGTTAAGCGTGTCCTTCCCTTTAGGTTTTCTATCTCCAGGTCTTTGTACATTTCATTATCATATTGACTTTGTTTTCTTGAGACACCCTTTGAAATCTTCTGTTCAGCTCTTTGACTTCATCATTTCTTCCTTTCACTTTAGCTACTCTAGGTTTGAAAGCAACATTCAGAGTCTCTTCTGAAATCCACTTTGGTCTTCTCTTTCTTTCTTGTCTTTATAATGACTTCTTGCTTTCTTCAATTGGCCCCTGACCTTGTTCTGACTGATAGTATCGAGCTTTTCCATCATCTCTTTCCACGGACGTAATTGATTCCTGTATTTTCCATCTAGCGAGGTCACCATATAGTTCACTGTTCATGTTGTTGAAAAATATATTTGCAATGAAGAAGTAATTGGTCTTGCAAAATTCTATCATGTGATCTCTGGCATCGTTTCTATCACCAAGGCCGTATTTTCCAAATATCAATCCTTCTTCTTTGTTTCCAACTTTCACATTCCATTCACCAGTAATTATCAATGCATCTTGACTGCATGTTTGATCAATTTTGACTGCAGAGATAGGTAAAAATCTCCAATTTCTTCATCTTTGGCCTTAGTAGTTGGTGTGTAAGTTTGAATAATAATTGTATTAACTGGTCTTCCTTGTAGGCATATGGATATTATCCTATTCCTGACAGCATTGTACTTCGGGATAGATCTTGAAATGTTCTTATTGATGACAAACACAACACTACTCCTCTTCAGTTTGTCATTTCCGGCATAGTAGACCGTATGATTATCTGATTCAAAATGGCCAATAGCAGTCCACTTCACCTCACTAATGCCTGGGATATTGATTTTTATGTGTTCCATTTCATTTTTGATGACTTCCAATTTTCCTAGATTCCTACTTCATGTATTCCACATTCTGATTACTAATGGATGTTTGCAGCCAGTTCTTCTCATTTTGATTCGTACCACATCAGCAGACGAAGGTCCTGAAATGTTGACTCCATCCACGCCATTAAGGTTGACTCTACTTTGAGGAAGCAGCTCTTTCCCAGTCTTATTCTGAGTGCCTTCCAACCTGACAGTCTCATCTTCCGGCACTGTGTCAATGTTCTGCTACTATTCATGAGGTTTTCACTGACCTGTTTTTTCAAAAGAAGGTTGCCAGGGTCTGGAAGCTCTGCTGAAACCTTTGCGTCAAGTGTGACCCTGCTGGTATTTTTAATATCGGTGGCAAAGCTTCCAGTATCACAGCAACCTACAAGCCACCACAGTACAACAAACTGACAGACATGTGGTGGGACTACTACCTAAGGAGTACTTTTCCACCTCTCCCCTCCATACCTGGAAACCGCTAGTTAACATCAGTTTCTGTATATTTACCTATTCCTGACACTTCATAAAAGTGAGAACATACAATATTTGTTTTTTTGTGATTGACTTATTACACTCAACATAACGTCCTCCAGGTTCATCCACATTGTAAGACGTTTCAGGAGTTCATTTTTCTTATTGCTGAGTAGTATTTCAATGTATGTATGTACCACATTTTACTTATCCACTCATCCACTGAGGGACACTTATATTGTTTCCAATTTTTTGCTATTGTGAGTAATGCTGTGATAAATATAGAAGTGCATATGCTGATAATTTTTTATTGGACGCCAGCCATTGTGTTGGGTGCTGGACATTTTTTAATTTCTTTAAGTATTCTTTGTTTTATAATTTATTTTATTTTTCTTGTTGAGAATATTCGTAGCAGAACATATATTTGCCTCTTCTTGTCTTTATATAATTGAGGTCATACAATAGGTGTGCTTTCGTGATTGACTTAGTTCACTCAGAATATTGTCTTCAAGCTCCATCCTTATCATACCGTGTATCAAGACTCCATTTCTCTTGCTGGCTTAGTAGTACTCCATTGTGTGTGTGTACCACATTTTGTTTATCCATTCATCCATTGATGAGCATTTATGATGTTTCTACCTTTTGGCTATTGTGAATACTGTTGCAGTGAACACTGGTGTACAACTATCAGTCTGAGTCTCTGCCTTCAAATCTTTTGTATATGTACCTAGGAGTGGAATTGCTGGGTCATGTCATAGCTCTATTTTTAGTTTTTTGAGAAACTGCAAACTATTTTCCACAGTATTACTGTAACATTTTGCATTCCCACTGGCAACGGATAAAGGTCCCAATTACCCCACATCCTCACCAACATTCGTTATTTTCTGTTGTTTTTTAATCTTAGCCATCTTAGTGGGAGTGAAATCGTATCTCATTGTGGTTCCGATTTACATTTCTCTTATGGCTAAAGATACTGAGCATCTTTTCATGTGTTTGGTGGCCATTTGAATGTCCTCTTTGGCGAAATGTTACTTGAAGTCCTTCGCCCATTTTATGAGTGGGTTAGTTGTCTTTTTGTTAAGTTGTTGAAGTTTTGTAGACTCTTAACGAATATATACTTTCCAAAGATATTCTCCAAATCAGTAAGTTGTCTTTTCACCTTTTTAGAAAAGTCTTTTTTTTTTCTTTAGAATAGTCTTTATGTTTATAAACATTTTAGAGCTGTGAAATTGTAACTGTTAATTTGTTTCTATTTACATACTTGGACATTAACAGTTATTTTGGAATCAAACTCACAAGTCTTTTTTAAAGCTTAATTGTCAACAATTTTCTTTCTTTTTTTGGCTGTAATCTTTTTTTTTTAATTGTGTTTTAGGTGAAAGTTTATAGCACAAATTGGTTTCTCATTCAAATTTTATAAGCAAATTGTTTTGTGACATTGGTTACAATCTCCACAATGTGTCAGCACTCTCTCTCTTTCCCTTCACAACCCAGGTTACCTATGTCCATTTGTCCAGGTTTCTTGTCCCTTCCTGCCTTCTTGTCTTCGTTTTTGGGCAGGTGTTGCCCATTTGTTCTTATATATTTGATGGAATGGAGAAGCACTTTCTTCCGGTGTGCTATTGTTTGTTTTATAGGCCTATCTAATCTTTGGCTGAAAGGTGGACTTTGGGAGTGGCTTCAATTCTGAGTTAGCAGGGTGTCCGGGGGCCATGGGCTTAGGGATCCCTCAAGTCTCTGTCAGACCAGTAAGTCTGGTCTGTTTTTGTGAATTTGAATTTTGTTCTACATTTTTCTCTTGCTCTGTGCAGGACCCTCTATCGTAATCCCTGTCAGGGCCATAGATGATGGTAGCCAGGTACCATCTAGTTCTTCTGGACTCAGGTGGTGGAAGCTGTGGTTCATGTTGTCCATTAGTCTTTTGGACTAATATTTTCCCTGTGTCTTTGGTTTTCTTCATTCTGCTTTGCTCCAAAAGTGATGGGACCAATAGTTGTATTTTAGATGGCCATTCACAAGCTTTTAAGACTTCAGATCCTACTCACTGAAGTATGATGTAGAACATTTTTTTTATAGTCCCCAAGACCATGGTCCCCAGCCCTCGGCCCCTGGTAAGTTGCTCCCTCAAGGTGTTTGGATGTGTCTAGTAAGCTTCTCTGGCTTCAACTTGGTCAAGTTCCGCTGACTTCCTCTATACCATATGATGTTTTTTCCTTCACCAAAGTTTACACTTGCCTGCTAACCCTGGTGGCACAGTAGTTAAGAGCTACAGCTGGTAATCAAAAGGTCAGCAGCTCAAATCCACCAAGCGTTCCTTGGAAGCCCTATGGGGCAGTTCTGCTCTGCCGTGTAGGGTTGCTATGAGTTGGAATCAACTTGACGGCAAAGGCTTTGGTTTTTTTTTTTTTTTTTTTTTTGCTATCTAGTTAGTGGGTTTTTTTAAAAATCTAGTTAGTGTTTTTTTGTTTTGTTTTGTTTTTATTTTTTTTAGTTAGTGTTTTTCCCTCCTCACCCCTTTCTTCCCTCGTAACCCTCAAAGATTGTTTTTTTTTTTCTTCGTGTAAACTTTTTCTTGAGTTTTTATAATAGTGGTCTTATACTGTGTTTATCCATTTGTGATTGACTTATTTCACTCAGCATGATGTCCTCCAGGTTCATCCATGTTGTGAGATGCTTTGAGGGTTCATCTTTTTTCTTTAATGTTTTGTAATAGTCCGTTGCGCATATGTGCCATAATTTGCTTATCCATTTATCTGTTCATAGACACTTAGGTTGTTTCCATCTTTTTGCTATTGTGAATAATCCTGCAGTGAACATAGGTGTACAAATGTCTATTCATGTCATGGCTCCTATTTCTCTAGAATATATTCCTAGAAGTGGGATTGCTGAATCATATGGTATTTCTAGTTCTAGTTTTTTAAGGGTATGCCATATCATTTTCCATAGTGGTTGTACATTTTACATTCCCATCAGCAGTGCATAAGAGGTCCAGTCTCCCTGCAACTTCTCCAACATGACTTATTTTCTGTTTTTATTGATTTGTGCCAGTATGTTGGAGTGATGCGGTATCTCATTGTAGTTTTGATTTGCATTTCTCTAATGGCTCCCAACTGGACCAATGAGCAACATCATGATAAACAGAGAAAAGATTGAAGATGTCAAGGATTTCATTTTACTTGGATCCACAGTCAACACCCATGGAAGCAGCAGTCAAGATATCAAATGATGCATTGCATTGGGTAAATCTGCTGCAAAGGACCTCTTTAAAGTGTTGAAAAGCAAAGATGTCACCTTGAAGACTAAGGTGTGCCTGACTCAAGCCATGGTATTTTCAATCGCATCATCTGCATGTGAAAGCTGGACAATGGATAAGGAAGACTGAAGAATTGACACCTTTGAATTGTGGTGTTCGCAAAAAATACTGAATATACCATAGATTGCCAAAAGAACAAACAAATCTGTTTTGGAAGAAGTACAACCAGAATGCTCCTTAGAAGCAAGGATGGCGAGACTGTGTCTTACATACTTTGGACATGTTGTCAGGAGGGATCAGTCCCTGGAGAAGGATATCACACTTGGCAAAGTACAGGGTGAGCAGAAAAGAGGAAGACTCTCAGCAAGGTGGATTGACACAGTGGCTGCAACAATGAGCTCAAGCATAACAACGATTGTAAAGATGGCGCAGGACAGGGCAGTGTTTTGTTCTGTTGTGCATAGGGTCGCTTTGAGTCGAACCGACTCGGCGGCATCTAACAACAAACAATGGCTAATGATCATGTGCCTTTCGTCATGTGTCTGTTAGCTGCCTGAATGTCTTCTTTAGTGAAGTGTCTGTTCATATGCTTTGCTAATTTTTTTAATTGGATTGTTTGTCTTTTTGTTATTGAGGTGTTGAAGTTTTCTATAAATTTTAGAGATTAGACCTTTATTGGCTATGTTGTAGCCAATTTTTTTTCCCCCAATCTTTAGGTTTTCTTTTTACTGTTTTGGTGAAGTCTTTTGATGAGCGTAAGTGTTTAATTTTTATGAGGTCCTGGTTATCTAGTTTATCTTCTAGTGCTTGTGCATTGTCAGTTATGGTTTGTATTCTATTTATGCCATGTTTTAGGGCCCCTAGCGTTGTCTCTATTTTTTTCTTCCATGATCTTTATCATTTTAAGTTTTATATTTAGGGCTTAAATTTCATTTTGAGTTACTTGTTGTGTATGGTATCAGGTATGGGTCCTATTTCATCTTTTTACAGATGGACATCCAGTTTTGCAGCACCATTTGTTAAAAAGATTGTCTTTTCCCCATTTAATGCACTTTGGTCCTTTGTCAAAGATCAGCTGACTATAGGTGGATGGATTTATATCTAGGTTCTTGATTTTATTCCACTGGTCTACGTATCTATCATTGTGCCAGTACCACGCTGTTTTTGACTACCATGGCTGCATAATAAGTTCTAAGATCAGGTAGTGTGAGGCCTCCTACTTTGCTCTTTTTCTTTGATAATGCTTTGCTTATTCAGGGCCTCTTTCCTTTCCATAAGAAGTTGGTGATTAGATTTCCATCTCCTTAAAAAATGTTGTTGGTATTTGGATCTGGATTGCATTATATCTGTAGATCACTTCGGGTAGTATAGATATTTTCACAATGTTGAGTCTTCCTAGCCACGAGCATGATATGTTTTTCCATTATGTGTATGTCTTTTGGTTTCTTGCAATAGTGTTTTGTAGTTTTCTTTGTATAGATTTTTTACATCCCTGGTTAGATTTATTCCTAAGTTTTTAAAAATTTTTTACAGGGTATTATAAGTGGTATTAGTTTCCTGATTTTCTTTTCGAAGTTCTCTTTGTTGGTGTTTAGGAATCCAACTGATTTTTGTATGTTTAGCTTGTATTCTGCTACCTGCTGAATCTTTCTATTAGTTTCAGTGGTTTTCTTGTACAGTCTTTGTGGTTGTCTATGTATAAAATCATATCATCTGCGAATAGAGATAGTTTTACTTCTTCCTTTCCAATTTGGATGCCCTTTATTTCCTTTTCTTGCCTATTGCTCTAGCTAAGACTTCTAGCACAATATTAAATATGAGTGTTGATAAAGGGCATCCTTGTCTTGTTCCTGTTCTCAGGGGTATGCCTTCAGCCTCTGTTGAAAATGATGCTGGCTGTTGGTTTTGTATACATGCCCTTTATTATGTTGAGGAATTTCCCTTCTATTCCTATTTTGCTGAGGGTGTTTATCAGGAATGGGTGTTGGGCTTTATCAATGTCTTTTCTGTGTTGATTGAGATAATCATGTGATTCATCTTTTATTTTTGTGGTGGATTACATTTATTGTACTTTCTAACGTTGTACGATCCTGCATACCCGGTATGAATCCCACTTGGTTGTGATGTATTTTTTCTTTATATGATGCTGAATTCTGTTGGCTAGAAGTTTGTTGAGAATATTTGCGTATATATTCATGAGAGATATTGGTCTGTAATTTTCTTTGTGGTGTCTTTGCCTGGTGTTGGTACCACGTTTGTGATGATTTCATAGAATGAATTTGGAAGTATCCCTTACTTTTCTATGTTCTGAAATACTTTTAGTAGTACTGGTGTAAGCTCTTCTCTGAATGTTTGGCAGAGTTCTCTAGTGAAGTCACCTGGGCCAGGGCCTTTTTTTTTTTATGTCTTCAATCTCTTCTTTAGTTATGGGTCTGTTCAGATTTTCTATCTCAATTTGTGTTAGTTTAGGTAGGTAGTGTGTTTCTAAAAATGTCCATTTTGGAGGAAAAGTCAACATGGCACCATAGACTAATGCACCATGCCATCCCTGTGCAGCAAAGGCCTGAAAAACTAAGTAAGACAGATACAAATGTCAGTCTTGGAACCTAAGCATCAAATGAAGGGATAAAGAACTTGGTCAAGCACCGAATGGAATCAGAAACTGACAGAGAACAGAGAATGATGAGAGCTATGGAGTGGAGGTCTCCTGCCAGCTAATGCAGCATGGATTCACCATCGTGGACCATAGCCACCAAGGACTGTGGACAGGGAGTATGGGAAGGCTACTTCACAGACCACCCAACAGAAGACAGAGCACCCAAAAACCAGGAACACATGCTTTCCCACCCCCTATCCTTCTCCCCTCTATGCAGCCTCTGCTGCTTTCCAGCAGGCCACCATTGCTTGGCCAGAGAGACACCAGCTCACTGCCACCCAGGTCCACCCCATCCCCAATAGCTGGTTTCCCCAGTGAGGATAGAGAGCCATTGACACACAGCCTTCCCAGGTCTGTGCTGCCCCCACTGGCCAGCTCCCTTAGTGCCATATTTTTTTAGTTTGCTCTGTCCTTTTTATTCTGGTACTTCTCTTTCTCCCTTCCTTCCTTTCCTTTTTCCTCCCTACTTAGTCCTGTGTGCTGCCCCCTGCCCTTTCTTGAAGGGCTGTGCTGCACAACTAAGCTAGAAAGCCAATGTCACACAGCTTCCCTGGGTCTGCACTGCTGTCACTGGCAGGCTCCCACAGTGATATAGATATATATATATATATATATATATATATGTAAAAAAAAAAAAAATTTTTTTTCTATGTATGTATGTATATATACACACAGATACATATATATATATTTGGCTTTTATTTCATTTCTCTCTCCCTTCCTTCCTTTCTTTTCTCCCACCCAGCTAACCTCATGCACCATCCCTCCCTTCTCAATGAGCTGTGCCACACTGCTCTGCTAGAGAGCCAACAGCCTCCCTGGTTCCATGTCACCCCTACCAGCTGGTTTCCTCAGAGCCATTTTTTTTCTTTCTGTTTCTTCTCTCTCCCTTCCTTTCTTTCCTTTCTCCTGCTCACCGAGCCCTGTATGCTGTCTTCACCCTTTTTTTCACCCTTTTTGAACAGTCTGTGCCTCACTGCTTGGCTATAGAGCCACTGGCACAAAATTTCCTCAGTTCTGTGCTGCCCGCATCAGCTGGCTCCCTCAGTGCCATATTTTTTTTCTCTCTGTCCATCCCTTCCTTTCTTTCCTTTCTTCTGCTGGCCTAGGCCCGTGTGTCATCCCTGCCTCATCTAAAAGGGCCATGCTGCACTGTTCAGCTAAAAAAGCCCGTGGCACACAGCTGCCCTGGGTTTGCGCTGTCCCCATCAGCCAGCTCCCTCAGTGCCATATTTTTCTTGTTGTTTCTTCTCTCTCCCTTCCTTACTTTCCTTTCTCCTACCCACCTACCCCTGTAAGCTGTCCCTGCCTCTTCTTTTTTTTTTTTTTAATTTTTATTAAGCTTCAAGTGAACATTTACCATTCCAATCAGTCTGTCACATGTAGGTTTACATACATCTTACTCCCCTCTCCCACTTGCTCTCCCCCATTGAGTCAGCCCTTACAGTCTCTCGTTTCGTGCCAATTTTGCCATCTTCCCTCTCTCTCTATCTTCCCATCCCCCCTCCAGTCAAGAGTTGCCTACACACTCTCCCGTGTCCACCTGATTTAATTAGCTCACTCTTCATCAGCATCTCTCTCCCCCCCCCCAACTGACCAGTCCTTTTCATGCCTGATAATTTGTCTTCGGGGATGGTTCCTGTCCTGTGCCATCAGAAGTTCTGGGGAGCATTGTCTCTGGGATTCCTCTAGTCGCAATCATACCATTAGGTGTGGTCTTTTAATGAGAATTTGGGGTCTGTATCCCATTGGTCTCCTGCTCCCTCAGGAGTTGTCTGTTGTGCTCCCTGACAGGACAGACATCGATTGTGGCCGGGCACCAACTAGTTCTTCTGGTCTCAGGATAATGTAGGTCTCTGGTTCATGTGGCCCTTTCTGTCTCTTGGGTTCTTAGTTGTCGTGTGACCTTGGTGTTCTTCCTTTGCCTTTGCTCCAGGTGGGTTGAGACCAATTAATGTATTTTAGATGGCCGCTTGTTGGCATTTAGAACCCCAGGCGCCACAATTCAAAGTGGGATGCAGAATGTTTTCATAATAGAATTGTTTTGCCCATTGAGTTAAAAGTCCCCTCAAACCAAGTTCCCCAGACCCCAGCCCCTGTTTCACTGACCTTTGAAGCTTTCATTTTATCCCGGAAACCTCTTTACTTTTAATCCAGTCCAATTAGGCTGACCTTCCTTGTTTTGAGTGTTGTCTTTCCCTTCACCCAAAGCAGTTCTTATCTACAGATTGATCAATAAAAAGCCCTCTCCCTCCCTCCCTCCCTCCCTCCCCCCTTTGTAACCACATAAGTATGTGTTCTTCTCCGTTTTTTCTATTTCTCAAGATCTTATAATAGTGGTCTTATACAATATTTGTCCTTTTGCAACTGACTCATTTCGCTCAGCATAGTGCCTTCCAGATTCCTCCATGTTATGAAATGTTTCAGAGATTCGTCACTGTTCTTTATCGATGCATAGTATTCCATTGTGTGAATGTACCACAATTTATTTACCCATTCGTCCGTTGATGGACATCTTGGTTGCTTCCAGCTTTTTGCTATTGTAAACAGAGCTGCAATAAACATGGGTGTGCATATATCTGTTTGTGTGAAGGCTCTTGTATCTCTAGGGTATATTCCGAGGAGTGGGATTTCTGGGTTGTATGGTAGTTCTATTTCTAACTGTTTAAGATAACGCCAGATAGATTTCCAAAGTGGTTGTACCATTTTACAATCCCACCAGCAGTGTATGAGAGTTCCAATCTCTCCACAGCCTCTCCAACATTTATTATTTTGTGTTTTTTGAATTAATGCCAGTCTAGTTGGTGTGAGATGGAATCTCATCGTAGTTTTAATTTGCATTTCTCTAATGGCTAATGATCGAGAGCATTTTCTCATGTATCTGTTGGCTGCCTGAATATCTTCCTTAGTGAAATGTGTGTTCATATCCTTTGCCCACTTCTTGATTGGGTTGTTTGTCTTTTTGTGGTTGAGTTTTGACAGAATCATGTAGATTTTAGAGATCAGGCGCTGGTCGGAGATGTCATAGCTGAATATTCTTTCCCAGTCTGTAGGTGGTCTTTTTACTCTTTTGGTGAAGTCTTTAGATGAGCATAGGTGTTTGATTTTTAGGAGCTCCCAGTTATCTGGTTTCTCTTCATCATTTTTGGTAATGTTTTGTATTCTGTTTATGCCCTGTATTAGGGCTCCTAGGGTAGATCCTATTTTTTCTTCCATGATTTTTATCGTTTTAGTCTTTATGTTTAGGTCTTTGATCCACTTGAAGTTAGTTTTTGTGCATGGTGTGAGGTATGGGTCGTGTTTCATTTTTTTGCAAATGGATATCCAGTTATGCCAGCACCATTTGTTAAAAAGACTATCTTTTCCCCAATTAACTGACACTGGTCCTTTGTCAAATATCAGCTGCTCATACGTGGATGGATTTATATCTGGGTTCTCAATTCTGTTCCATTGGTCTATGTGCCTGTTGTTGTACCAGTACCAGGCTGTTTTGACTACTGTGGCTGTATAATAGGTTCTGAAATCAGGTAGAGTGAGGCCTCCCACTTTCTTCTTCTTTTTCAGTAGTGCTTTGCTTATCTGGGGCTTCTTTCCCTTCCATGTGAAATTAGTGATTTGTTTCTCTATCCCCTTAAAATATGACATTGGTATTTGGATTGGAAGTGCATTATATGTATAGATGGCTTTTGGTAGAATAGACATTTTTACTATGTTAAGTCTTCCTATCCATGAGCAGGGTATGTTTTTCCACTTAAGTATGTCCTTTTGAATTTCTTGTAGTAGAGCTTTGTAGTTTTCTTTGTATAGGTCTTTTACATCCTTGGTAAGATTTATTCCTAAGTATTTTATCTTCTTGGTGGCTACTGTGAATGGTATTGATTTGGTTATTTCCTCTTCGGTGTTCTTTTTGTTGATGTAGAGGAATCCAAGTGATTTTTGTATGTTTATTTTATAACCTGAAACTCTGCCAAACTCTTCTATTAGTTTCAGTAGTTTTCTGGAGGATTCCTTAGGGTTTTCTGTGTATAAGATCATGTCATCTGCAAATGGTGATAAGTTTACTTCCTCCTTACCAATCCGGATGCCCTTTATTTCTTTGTCTAGCCTAATTGCCCTGGCTAGGACTTCAAGTACGATGTTGAATAAGAGCGGTGATAAAGGGCATCCTTGTCTGGTTCCCGTTCTCAAGGGAAATGCTTTCAGGTTCTCTCCAATTAGAGTGATACTGGCCGTTGGCTTTGCATATAAGCCCTTTATTATGTTGAGGAATTTTCCTTCAATTCCTATTTTGGTTAGAGTTTTTGTCATAAATGGGTGTTGAACTTTGTCAAATGCCTTTTCTGCATCTATTGATAAGATCATGTGGTTTTTATCTTTTGTTTTATTTATGTGATGGATTACATTAATGGTTTTTCTGATATTAAACCAGCCTTGCATACCTGGTATAAATCCCACTTGATCAGGGTGTATTATTTTTTTGATGTGTTGTTGGATTCTATTGGCTAGAATTTTGTTGAGGATTTTTGCATCTATGTTCATGAGGGATATAGGTCTAAAATTTTCTTTTTTTGTAATGTCTTTACCTGGTTTTGGTATCAGGGAGATGGTAGCTTCATAGAATGAGTTGGGTAGTATTCCGTCTTTTTCTATACTTTGAAATACCTTCAATAGAAATGGTGTTAAGTCTTCTCTGAAGGTTTGGTAGAACTCTGCAGTGAAGCCATCTGGGCCAGGACTTTTTTTTGTTGGAAGTTTTTTGATTACCGTTTCAATCTCTTTTTTTGTTATGGGTCTATTTAGTTGCTCTACTTCTGAATGTGTTAGTTTAGGTAGGTAGTATTGTTCCAAGAATTTATCCATTTCTTCTAGGTTTTCAAATTTGTTAGAGTACAATTTTATGTAGTAATCTGATATGATTCTTTTGATTTCATTTGTTTCTGTTCTGATGTGGTCCTTCTCGTTTCTTATTCGGGTTATTTGTTTCCTTTCCTGTTTTTCTTTAGTCAGTCTAGCCAGTGGTTTATCAATTTTGTTAATTTTTTCAAAGAACCAGCTTTTGGCTTTGTTAATTCTTTCAATTGTTTTTCTGTTCTCTAATTCATTTAGTTCAGCTCTCATTTTTATTATTTGTTTTCTTCTGGTGGCTGATGGGTTCTTTTGTTGCTCACTTTCTATTTGTTCAAGTTGTCGGGACAGTTCTCTGATTTTGGCTCTTTCTTCTTTTTGTATGTGTGCATTTATCGATATAAATTGGCCTCTGAGCACTGCTTTTGCTGTGTCCCAGAGGTTTTGATAGGAAGTATTTTCATTCTCGTTGCATTCTATGAATTTCCTTATTCCCTCCTTGATGTCTTCTATAACCCAGTCTTTTTTCAGGAGGGTATTGTTCAGTTTCCAAGTATTTGATTTCTTTTCCCTAGTTTTTCTGTTATTGATTTCTAGCTTCATTGCCTTGTGGTCTGAGAAGATGCTTTGTAATATTTCGATGTTTTGGATTCTGGAAAAATTTGTTTTATGACCTAATTTTTTTTATGTGGTCTATTCTAGAGAATGTTCCATGTGCACTAGAAAAAAAAGTATATTTTGCAGCAGTTGGGTGGAGGGTTCTGTATAAGTCAATGAGGTTAAGTTGGTTGATTGTTGTAAGTAGGTCTTCCGTGTCTCTATTGAGCTTCTTACTGGATGTCCTGTCCTTCTCCGAAAGTGGTGTGTTGAAGTCTCCTACTATAAATGTGGAGGTGTCTATCTCACTTTTCAATTCTGTTAAAATTTGATTTATGTATCTTGCAGCCCTGTCATTGGGTGCAAAAATATTTAATATGGTTATGTCTTCCTGATCAATTGTCCCTTTTATCATTATATAGTGTCCTTCTTTATCCTTTGTGGCGGATTTAAGTCTAAAGTCTATTTTGTCAGAAATTAATATTGCTACTCCTCTTCTTTTTTGCTTATTATTTGCTTGATATATTTTTTTCCATCCTTTGAGTTTTAGTTTGTTTGTGTCTCTAAGTCTAAGGTGTGTCTCTTGTAGGCAGCATATAGATGGATCGTGTTTTTTTTTTATCCAGTCCATGACTCTTTGTCTCTTTATTGGTGCATTTAGTCCATTTACATTCAGCGTAATTATAGATAAGTAAGTTTTTGGTGCTGTCATTTTGATGCCTTTTCATGTGTGTTGTTGGCAATTTCATTTTTCCACATGCTTTTTTGTGCTGAGACGTTTTTCTTAGTAGCTTGTGAGGTCCTCATTTTCATAATGTTTAACTTTGTGTTTATTGAGTCGTTACGTTTTTCTTGGCTTTTTTCTTGAGTTATGGAATTGATATTCCTTTTTGTGGTTACCTTTTTATTTACCCCTATTTTTCTAAGTAAAAACCTAACTTGTATCCTTCTATATCGCCTTGTATCACTCTCCATCTGGCAGTTCAATGCCTCCTATATTTAGTCCCTCTTTTTGATTATTGTGATCGTTTATCTATTGATTTCCATGATTTCCTGTTGTGTGTATTATTTTGTTTATTTATTTATTTTTTGGAATTAGTCTTAATTTGTTTGTTTTTGTGCTTTCCCTATTTGAGTTGCGTTGATATCAGGACGTTCTGTTTTGTGACCTTGTATTGTGCTGGTACCTGATATTATTGGTCATCCGGCCAAACAATCTCCTTTAGCATTTCTTGCAGTCTTGGTTTAGTTTTTGCAAATTCTCTAAACTTGTGTTTATCTGTAAATATCTTAATTTCTCCTTCATATTTCAGAGAGAGTTTTGCTGGATATATGATCCTTGGTTGGCAGTTTTTCTCCTTCAGTGCTCTGTATACATCGGCCCATTCCCTTCTTGCCTGCATGGTTTCTGCTGAGTAGTCTGAACTTATTCTTATTGATTCTCCCTTGAAGGAAACCTTTCTTTTCTCCCTGGCTGCTTTTAAAATTTTCTGTTTGTCTTTGGTTTTGGCAAGTTCGATGATAATATGTCTTGGTGTTTTTCTTTTTGGATCAATCTTAAATGGGGTTTGATGAGCATCTTGGATAGATATCCTTTCGTCTTTCATGATGTCAGGGAAGTTTTGTGTCAGGATTTCTTCAACTATTTTCTCTGTGTTTTCTGTCCCCCCTCCCTGTTCTGGGACTCCAATCACTCGCAAGTTATCCTTCTTGATAGAGTCCCACATGATTCTTAGGGTTTCTTCATTTTTTTTAATTCTTTTATCTGATTTTTTTTCAGCTATTTTGGTGTTGTTTCCCTGGTCCTCCAGAAGTCCCAGTCTACATTCTAATTGCTCGAGTCTGCTCCTCTGACTTTCTATTGCGTTGTCAAATTCTGTAATTTTATTGTTAATCTTTTGGATTTCTACATGCTGTCTCTCTATGGATTCTTTCAACTTGTTAATTTTTCCACTATGTTCTTGAATAATCTTTTTGAGTTCTTCAACAGTTTTATCAGTGTGTTCCTTGGCTTTTTCTGCATTTATCCTAATTTCATTTGTGATATCTTTAAGCATTCTGTAAATTAGTTTTTTATATTCTGTATCTGATAATTCCAGGATTGTATCTTCATTTGGGAAAGATTTTGATTCTTTTGTTTGGGGGGTTGGAGAAGCTGTCATGGTCTGTTTCTTTATGTGGTTTGATATGGACTGTTGTCTCCGAGCAATCACTGAGAAACTAGATTTTCCAGGTAGTCGGCTGGTACGCTGGCTCCTGGTTCTGAAAACGGTCGCTGTCTTCCCGTATTTGTTCGTTTTCCGTCTCTAAGTCTGTGCTTGTTGTTCAGAGTTCATAGATTGTTATGTATGTGATCGATTCCCTTGTTTTTCCGAGTCTTTGCTGCAAGAGGGATCCGCGGTAGCGTCCACCTAGTCCGCCATCTTGCCCCGCCTCCTCCCTGCCTTTTCTTGATGGGCCATGTTGCACCACTCAGCCAGAGAGCCACTGGCACATGGCCTCCCTGAGTTCATATTGCCCCCATTGGCCATCTCCTTCAGCATCATATTTGTTTGTTTTTTTGTTTCTTTTTCTATCCCTTCCTTCCTTCCTTTACTTTCTCCACTCACCTAGTCCCATGCCATCCCCACCCCTTCTTGAAGGGCTGTGCTGCACTATGAGGCTGGAGAGCCACTGGCACACAGCCTTCCCGGGTCTGTGCTGCCCCCACTCGCTGGCTCCCTTACTGCCATATATTTTTTAGTTCATTTGCTCTGTTCTTTTTTTTCTGGTACTGCTCTTTCTCCCTTCCTTCCTTCCCTTTTTCCTGCTTACCTAGCCCGTGTGCTGCCCCTGCCCTTTCTTGAAGGTCCATGCTGCACCACTTGGCTAGAGAGCCACTGGCACGCAGCTTCCCTGGGTCTGCACCACTGTCACTGGCTGGCTCCCACAGTGCCATATTTTTTTAGTTTGTTTGCTTTGTTCTTTTTTTTCTGTTTCTTTCACTCTTCTTTCTTTTCCTTTCTCTTTCCACCTAGCACTGTGCACTGTCCCCCTTCTCAACAGGTTGTGCTGCTCTCCTTGGCTAGAAAGCCACTGGCACATGGCCTCTCCCAATCTGCACCGTCCCCACAGTCCAGCTCCTCCAATGCCATATTTTTTTATTTGTCTTTATAATTCCCCTTCTCCCTTTTCCTTCTCTCTCCCACCTAGGCTCTGTGCTGTTTCCACCCCTTTCTGACTGTGCCATACCACCCAGTGAACAGACACCAGCTCGCCACCACCCCACTTCCACCCTGCCCCTAATGGCTGGCTCCCTCAGTACCATATTTATTTTGTTGTTTTTGTTTGTTTGTTCTCTCTTTTCCTTCTTTCCTTTCTTTTCTCCCATTAACCTAGCCCTGTGTGCTGCCTATGCTCCTTCTCAACAAGCTGAGCCACACTGCTTGGCTAGAAAGCCACTGAAACATGGCCTCCCTGGGTCTTCCCCATCCCACACACAGAATCACATTGCGTCATCATTTTATTTACCTTTCTTCCCATAATTTTTTTCTTGCTTCTGTTTCTCTCTTTTCTTTCTCTCACCCATTTAGCTCCATGCATCACATCCTCTCCCTTCCATCCTGCCTGCCTATATGCACCCTGTGACAAGCACCAAATGGCACTGGTGCAGACCCCGGGGCCCCACCTCACACTGTCCCACAGGGCCACCCCACCGGCACCAGTTCATGCTGCAAATCACGCATCCCCGCCCTTTTCCCACCCACTGGACCTGCCTGGCCTTACCACAGATGAGCGACCAGCTCTGCCCACCTAGATAAAGTGGTGAGAAGTATCATGTCCACAGATGAGCAGGCAACAAAACATGGCCAGCCTGTCTGCCCAGGCATAATTGCATAAAACAAAAAAGCAGGACAAAACAAACAAACCTACAATCATTAAAGGAAGAAAATAATCCGTGAATGTCCTGGAGACAGCAGGCAAAATCAAAACATAAGGAAAAAAAAAAAAAGGACAAGATGGTTCCAGTAAGCAACCAAAATGAAACACCAGATGACCTTCCAGTAGAAGGCACTGGAACTCTGATGTGGAATTCAAAAGTATAATACTCAAGACTTTCCAAGAGATTAGGAAAGACATTAAAGAAAAAAACAAAACTAAGGAAAAAATAGACAAAATCATGGAAAATACTGACACAATCAGGGAAAACACAGAAAAAGCACTGGAAGAATTCAGGAAAATAATATAGGAACAAGATATCAAAATAAATAAACAACTAGAAATTATACAAAAACAGCAATTAGAAATCCAAAAGTTAAACAACAAGATTTGAGAAATGGTCAATGCAATTGAAAGTTTTATGAGCAAATTGGAAACAATGGAAGACAGGATGAGCAAAACTGAAGACAAATCCTTGGATACCACTTTGAGGAAAAATCAAAAAAGAATGAAGAAAACCTGAGGATAATGTGGGATACAATCAAGAGCAAAAATTTACATGAGATTGGAGTTCCAGAACAGGGTGCAGAAAACAGAAAACACAGATAGGATCATTGAATACTTACCTACAGAAAACTTCCCTAATATCATGAAAGATGAAAAGCTGACCAACCAAGAAGCTCAACGAATCTCACATAGGATAGACTCCAAAAGAAAGTCATCAAGACATATCACAATCACACTTGCCAAAACCAAAGACAAAAAAAGAATCCTGAAAGCAGCTTGAAAAAAACAAAAAGTCACTTACAAACAGGAAACAATAAGACTAAGCCCTGATTACTCAACAAAAACTATACAGGCAAGAAGGCAATGGGATGACATACATAAAACCCTGAAAGAAAAAACTGCCAACCAAAAATAAAATGTCCTGAAAAACTCTCACTCAAATATGACAGGGAAATTAGGACATTTCCAGAAAAACAGAAATTAAGGGAATATGTAAAAATCAAACCAAACTTGCAAGAATTATTCAAGTGTGTCCCTCAGATAGAGAACAAACAACACCAGAAAACAAGCAGAATCTAGGACACAGAACAGTATCAGCCAGATACTAACCTAGGTAATGAACTCTCCAGGATAAAACAAAAAAAAAAAGATTCACTGTATGGAATCAGATACGTCAGTCTGTAAATGACAGCAATGTCAGAACCATAAAAGAAGAAATAAATGGTTTAGGTATAGAACTTTGAAATGGAGAGGAAGTCAAGGCAATATTAAGTAATAAAAGACTTGCTTAAACTTAGGAAGATAGGGGTAAATTTCAAGGAAACCACAAAGAAAGTTAGCAAACCTATACATCAAAATAAAGAAGAAAAACATAAAGTCTCTGTAAACACAAAATCTACAAAAACAAAAGAAACAAACAGATGAAAAAATCCACTAACAAAAGGAATTCAGCACGGGAGAGTAGGAGGAACAAAGAAAATGTCAGCACCATACACACACACACAAAGGCACTAAAAAATGACAGCAATAAACTCACACCTATTGATAATCACGCTGAACATAATTGGCTTTAATGCACCCATGAAGAGACAGAGAGTGACAGAATGCATTAAAAAAAAAAATCAATATGCTGTCTACAAGAGATACACCTTAGGAAAAAAGACATAAATATATTAAAAATCAAAGAATGGAAAAAAATGTATCAAGCAGACAGCAACCAAAAAAGAACAGTAGTGGCAATACTAATGTCAGATAAAATAGACTTTAAGGCAAAATCAAACATAAAAGACAAGGAAGAACATTATGTAATGATTAAAGGGACAATCAACAAAGAATACATAACTTTAATAAACACGTATACATCCAATGACAGGGCTTCAAATTGCATAAAACAAACTCTAACAGCACAGAAAAGAGAAATTGACAGTTCCACAATAATAGTAGGAGACTTCAATACCCCACTTTCACTAAAGGACTAAACCTCTAGAAAGAAACTCAACAAAGATACAGAAGATCTAAAGGCCACAGTCAACCAACTTGACCTCATAGACATATGCAGCACACTCAACCCAACAGGACAAAGTGTACATTCTTTTCCAATGCACATGGAATATTCTCCAGAATAGACCACATCTTAGGCCACAAAGCCATCCTCAACAAAATCCAAAACACTGAGATAATACAAAGCATCTTCTCTGGTCACAATGCCATAAAAGTAGAAATTAATAACAGGAAGAGCAAGGAAAAAAATCAAACACATAGAAATTGAATAACTCCTTGCTTAAAAACAACTGGGTAATAGAAGTCAAAGATGGAATCAAAAAATTCCTAGAATCAAATGAGAATGAAAACACATCATCAAAACCTTTGGGACGCAGCAAAGGCAGTGCTCAGAGGTCAGTTTATAGCAATAGATGCACGCATCAAAAAAGAAGAAAGTGACAAAATCAAAACATTAGCTATACAACTCAAAGAAATAGAAACAGAACAACAAAAGAAGCCCACAGCCACCATAAGAAAGGAAATAATAAAGGTCAGGGCAGAAATAAATGAAATGGAGAATAGAAAAATCAATAAAATCAAAAATTGGTCAATGAAATAAAAAAAACAGTGGTCAAATTAGCAAAAGAAAAACAGGAGAGGAAGCAAATAACCCAAATAAGAAATGAAATGGGGGACATTACAACAGACCCAACCAATATAAAAAGGATCATAACAGTACCATGAAAAACTATACAATAAATTTGAAAACCTAGAGGAAATGGACAAATTTCTAGAAACACAGTATCTAGCTAAACTAACACAAACTGAGGTAGAAGATCCGAACAGACCCATAACAAGAGATTGAAAAGGTGAAAGGAAAAACTCCCAACAGTGAAAAAATCCCTGGCCCAGGGGGCCTCACTAAGTAATTCTACCAAACATTCAGAGAAGAGCTCACATCAGTACTACTAAAACTATTTCAGAACATGGAAAAGGAAGAGATACTCCCAAATTTATTCTATGAAGCCAGGATAACTCTGATACCAAAACCAGGCAAAGATACCACAAAAAAAGAAAATTACAGACCAATATCTCTCATGAATATAGATGCAAATACTCTCAACAAACTTCTAGCCAATAGAATTCAGCATCATATCAAAAAAATAACACGCCACGACCAAGTGGTATTCATACCAGGTATGCAAGGATGGTTCAACACTAGAAAATCAATCAATGTAATCTACCACATAAACAAAAAAAGAAAAGAATCACTTGGTTATCTCAATCAACGCAGAAAAGGCATTCGATAAAGTCCAACACCCATTCCTGATAAAAACTCTCAAAAAATAGGAATAGAAGGGAAATTCCTCAACATAATATAGGGCATCTGTACAAAACCAACAGCCAACATCATTTGCAACAGAGAGAGACTGAAAACAGGAACAAGACAAAGATGCTCTTTATCCCCACTCCTATTTAACATTGTGCTAGAAGTCCTAGCTAGAGCAATAGGCAAGCAAAAGAAATAAAAGGCATCCAAATAGGCAAGGAAGAAGTAAAACTATCTCTATTTGTGGATGATATGATACACAGAGAACCCAAAAGACTCCACAAGGAAACACTGGGACTAATAGATTCAGCAAAGTAGTGTGATACAAGATAAACATACGAAAATCAGTTAGATTCCTATACACCAGTAAAAAGAACTATGAAAAGGAAATCAGGAAAGGAATACCTTTTATAACCCAAACCAGAAACCAAACCCAGTGCCGTTGAGTCAATTGCGCATAGCAGCCCCTAAAAAGATAAAGTGCTTAGGAATAAATCTAACCAGTGACGTAAAAGGCCTCTATCAAGAAAACTACAAAACACTACTGCAAGAAAGCAAAAGAGACCTACACAAATGGAAAAGCATACCATGGTCATGGATAGGTACACTTAACATTGTGAAAATGTCAATTTTACCAAAGCAATCTACACATACAATGCAATCCCGATCAAAATATCAACAGCATTCTTTAACGAGATGGAAAAACTAATCATTAACTTTATATGGAAAGGAAAGCACTACTGAAGAAGAATAAAGGAGGAAGTCTTGCATTACCTGACCTAAGAACCTACTATACAGCTACAGTAGTCAAAAAAGCCTGGTACTGGCACAATGATAGATACATAGACCGGTGGAACAGAATCAAGAACCCAGATGTAAATCCTTCCACCTAAGGTCACCTGATCTTCGACAAAGACCCAAAGTCCGTTAAGTGTGAAAAAGACAATCTTTTTAACAAATTGTGCTGGCAAAACTGGATGTTCATCTGTAAAAAAATGAAACAGGACCCATACCTCACACCATGCACAAAAACTAATTCAAAATAGATCAAAGACCTAAATATAAAACCCAAAAGTATAAAGATCATAGAAGAAAAAATAGAGTCAACACTACAGGCCCTAATATACAGCATAAGTAGCATACAACCTTATGGTATATTTTTATCTAACAATACACAAACACCAGAACCTAAGCTAGATAAATGGAACCTTCTAAAACACTTATACTCATTGAAAGACTTCATCAAAAGAATAAAAATAGAATCTACAGGCTGGGAAAAAAAAATTTGGCTATGACAAATCTGACAAAGGATTTAATCTCTAAAATCTACAGGAAAATCCAACACTTCTACAACAAAAAGACAAATAATCCAATTAAAAAATCGGCAAAGGAAATGAACAGACACTTCACCAAAGAAAACATTCAGGCAGCTAACAGACACATGAAGAAATGTTTGTGATCACTAGCCATTAGAGAAATGTAAATCAAAACCACAATGAGAAAACATCTCACCCCAACATTAGTGACACAAATCAGAAAATAACAAATGTTGGAGAGGCTGCAGGGAGATTGGTGGGAATGCAAAATGGTACAACCATTTCAAAAAACAATATGGCACTTTCTTAAAGAGCTAGAAATAGAAAATACCACATAATCTAGCAAGCCAACTCCTATGACTATATCCTAAAGAACTAAGAGCCGTCCCAGAAATAGGTATATGTACACCTATGTTTATTGCAGCATTATTCACAGAAATAAAAAGATGGAAACAACCTAAGTGCCCATCAACAGATGTAAATGGATAAACAACTATGGTACATACACAATGGATTACTAGGCAACAATAAAGAACAATGATGAATCCTTGAAACATCTCACAACATGGATGAATCTGGAGGGCATTATGCTGAGTGAAATATGTCAATCACAAAAGAAAAAATACTGTATGACACCACTATTATAAAAACTTATGAAAAGGTTTACACTCAGAAAGAAACAATTTTTCATTGTTACGAGGGAGGGAAGAGGTGGGAAGGGAGAAACATTAAATAGACAATAGACAAATGGTAACTCTGGTGAAGGGTAAGACAGTATACAATACTGGGGAAGTCAGTGCAACTAGACGAAGGCAAAGTCATAGAAACTTCATAGATACATCCAAATGACCTGAAGGACCAAAATACTGGGCTGAAGGCTGGGGACAATGGTCTCGGGAGACATCTAGCTCAATTGACATAATATAGATTATAAAGAATATGTTCCACATCCTACTTTGGTGAGTAGTATCCGGGGTCTTAAAAGTTTGTGCGCAGCTATCTAAGATACTCCACTGGTCCCATCCCATCTGGAGCAAGGGAGAATGAAGAAAACCAAAGACAAGGAAAAGATTAATCCAAAGGACTAATGGACCACGACTACCACAGCCTCCACCAGACTGAGTCCAGCACAGCTAGATGGTGCCTGGCTACCACCACAGACTGCTCTGACAGGGATCACAATAGAGGGTCCCAACAGACCTGGAGAAAAATGTGGAACAAAATTCTAACTCACAAAAAAAAGACCAGATTTACTGACCTGACAGAGACTGGAGAAAGCCCGAGAGTATAGCCCCTGGATCGCCTTTTAAATCAATACTGAAGTCGCACCTGACTTTCACCCTTTTGCCAAATATTAGACAGGCCTATAAAACAAACAATAATACACATAGCTCAACAATTTCCAAAATGGCACACCAGCCCAAGGGCAAGGACGAGAAAGCAGAAAAGCTGGACGAATGGAAATGGAGAACCCAAGGTCGAGAAGGAGAGAGTGTTGACACATTTTGGAGTTGGCAATGCCGCAAAACAATATGTGTATTAATTGTTTAATGAGAAACTAATTTGCTCTGTCAGCCTTCATCTGAAGCAAAATACATTGTACATTTCCTCTAGCTTCTCAAATTTGTTGAAGTACAATTTTTCATAGTATTGTGTTATGATCCTTTTTATTTCAGTTGGATCTGCTGTAATGTCCCCCATCTCATTTCTTATGTGGGTTATTTGCTTTCTCTCCTTTTTTTTTTTTTTTTTTTTTGTCAGTTGGGCTAATGGTTTGTCAGTTTTGTTGATCTTCTCAAAAAACCAACTTTTGATCTTGTCGATTCTATTATTTTTCTGTTCTTTATTTCATTTATTTCTGCTCTAGTCTTTATTATTTCCTTTCTTCTGGTGCCTATGGGCTTCTTCTGTTTTTTATTTGTAGACTTGTAGGTCTAACGTTTTGATTTTGGACCATTCTTCTTTTTTGATGTGTGGATTTATTGCTATACATTGACCTCTGAGCACTGCCTTTGCTGTTGTGTTGGTTGATGTGTTTTCATTCTCATTTGATTTTAGGAATTTTTTTATTTCCCTCTTTGATTTCTTGTATTACCAGTGGTTTTTGAGCAAGGTGTTATTCAGTTTCCATGTAATTGATTTTTCCCTTGTACTTTCTGTTATTAGTTTCTATTTTTTATGGCATTGTGATCAGATTGAATGCTTTCTATAATTTTGGTGTTTTGAATTTTATCTAGGGTTGCTTTCTGGCTTAAAACGTGATTTATTCTAAAGAACATTTCGTGTGTGTTGGAAAAGAATGTATACTTCGCTACTGTTGGGTTGAGTGTTCTATATACATCTATGAGGCCAAGTTTGTTGACTGTGGGCTTTAGATCTTCTGTATCTTTCTTGAGTTTCTTTCTAGATCTTCTGTCCTTTACTGAGAGTGGTGTGTCGAAGTCTCTTACTATAATTGTGGAACTCTCAATTTCTCTTTTCAGTGGTGTTAGAGCTTATGTATTTGGGAGCCCTGTCATTGGGCGTGTAGATATTTATTAAGGTTATGTCTTCTTGGTTGATTGTCCCTATAATCATTACATAATGTCCTTCCTTATTTTTTATGTTTGATTTTGCCTTAAAGTCTATTTTATCTGAGATTAATATTGCCACTCCTGCCCTTTCTTCATTACTGTTTGCTCGATATATTTTTTTTCCACCCTTTGATTTTTAATTTGCTTGTCTTTGTGTCTAACCTGTGTCTCTTGTAGACAGCATATTGATGCATCATGTTTTTTTAATCCAGTATTCCACTCTCTGTCTCTTTACGGGTGCATTTAAGCTATTTTCATTCAGTCTGATTATTGATAGGTATGAGTTTATTGTTGTCATATTGTGCTTTTTTTGGTGGTGCTGACGTTTTCTTTGTTCCTTTTACTTTCTGTGCTGAGTTCCTTTCGTTTGTGGAATTTCTTTTTATTTATTCTTATAGATTTTGTTTTTACTCAGTCTTTATGGTTTTCTTCTTTTTTATTCTGATGAGTAGGCTTGTTAACTTTATTTGTGATTACCTTGAAATTTGCCCTTATCTTCCTAAGTTTGAATCAGTCTTTTATTACTTGATATCGCCTTGACTTCCTCTCCATTTGGAAGTTCCATATCTATAATGTTTATTGCCCTTTTTACTGTTTTGACATTCTCATCATTGACAGATTAATATCTCTTTTTTCATGTTTTAAGTCTTTTAGCTTTGTTTTATTATTGAGAGTTCTTTACCTTTACCTAGGTTGGCTGATGCTGTCCCGTGTCCTAGATTCTGGTTGTTGCCTGATGTTGTTGGCTCTCTATCCGAAGGACTCCCTTTAATATTTCTTGTAAGTTTGGTTTGGTTTTTACAAACTCCCTTAACTTCTGTTTATCTGGAAAAGTCCTAATTTTGCAATCATATTTGAGAGAGTTTTGCAGGATATTTTATTCTTGGTTGGTGGTTTTTTTCTTTCAAATTCTTATGTATGTCATCCCATTGCCTTCTTGTCTGCGTTGTTTCTGCCGAGTAATCAGAACTTAGTCTTATTGTTTTCCCTTTGCAAGTGACTTTTTGTTTTTCTCGAGCTGCTCTCAGGGTTCTTTGTCTTTGGTTTTGGTGAGTGTGATTATGACATGCCTTGGTGACCTTCTTTTGGGGTCTATCCTATATGGAGTTCATGATGAGCTTCTTGAGTGGTCAGCTTTTTGTCTTTCATGATATGTGCAAAGTTTTCTGCCAGCAAATTTTCAACCATCTTCTCTGTGTTTTCCATTTTCTACCCCTTTTCTTTAACTCCGATCACACATGAATTTTTGCTCTTGATTGTGTCCTACATAATTCTTAGGTTTTCTTCATTCTTTTCTGTGATTTTTCGTCAAAGTAGTGTCCATGGATTTGTCTTTAATCTTGCTGATTCTTTCATTGTTTCAAATTTTCTCCTAAGACCTTCTATAGAGTTATCCATTTCTGAAATTTTGTTTATCTTTTGGATTTCTAGGTGCTGTTTTTGCATGATTTCTAATTATTTATTTTGATGTTTTCTTCTTGTATTATTTTCCTGAATTCTTTTGTTTTGTGTGTGTTTTCCTTGATTTTGGCTATACTTTCATTGGTTTTGTCTGTTTTCCCCCTGGTTTGTCTGTGTTTTCTTAATGTCTTTCCTAATCTTTTGGAGAGCCCTGAATATTAGTCTTTTGAGTCACATATCAGGTAGTCCCACTGCCTTTTCTTCTCTCAGAAAGTCCTTTGATTCTTTATTTTTGTCATTTGCTGGAGCCATCTTGTCCTGCTTTTCTGTATTTTTTTATATTGTCTGCTGTCTCCGAGACAGTAAGGTATTATTTTCTTTATTTATTGACTGTATGTTCATTTGTTCCATTGCAATTTTTTATTTTGTTTTTGATATGTTAAGGTAAGTGGGCCAGGCTTGCTTTGCTGCTTGATCATCTGTGGCATGATAGCTCTCACTACTTTATCTGTGTGTGCAGGGTAGCAGCAGGCAGGGTGAGCCCACTTCACTGTACACTCATTTGGCAAGGTGGCTGAGGGTAGACTGGGCAGGCACTGCCTGCCTCCTGATGTTGGTCCAGCAGTGTAGGAGCATTCACAGCTCCTCATCAGACAGGTAGGGGTGTCAGACGGGGAATGATATAGGTTCATTTCCTACCATTCAGGATCTCGTTGAGTATCAGGAGGAGAAGGGCAGTGTGGGCATGGTACAGTAGTGGGCCAGAGTGCTGGGGGTTCTCTAGTTGTTACAGCACAGCAGGGGCTGGTGGCAAGGGGAGGTAGCATGCAGGGCTAGGTGGGGGGGAGGGGAAGAAAAGGGAGGAAAGAGATAAATTTTAAAAAATGGGTTGGACCTGGGCACTGATGGGAAAGGAAGGGAGGTGACATACTGGGTTAGGTGGGAAGGAGAAAGAAAAAAGGAGGGGGGGAGTTGGCAGCATTGTAGGGGCCATGCATGTGGACAGGGTGGACCTTGGGCAGCAGCAGGCTGGTGTGCCAGTGGCTCTTTATTAGAGGCAGTGCAGCAGGGTCAACTGGGAAGAGGGGGAGTGGTATACAGGGCTAGGTGGGACAGGGCTAGAAAAGGAAGAAAGAGAAAAATAATAATAAAAATAAATTTTAAGAACTGGCTGCAGAGTGGGGACCAGAGAGTGAGGGCAGGGTGGACTCAAGGGCCAGTGAGAAGGGAGGGGAAGTGGCTTATGGGGCTAGGTGGGAGGGGGAAAGAAAAGAAAGAGAAAAAATGATGGCATGGTTGGAGTCAGCAGGTGGGGACAGAGTGGACTTGGGGCAGCAGTGGGATGGTGGCTTTCTAGCCCTGGGTGTAGAACAGGGTCTGGTGGCAGTAGGGAGAGGTGACATATGGGGCAAGGTGGGCAGAAAAAAAAGAAAGAAAGAATTAAGAAAAAACAATAATAAAATAAATAAAACTTGTGCACAACAGGGGCTGACGAGAGAGGGCAGCATGGACCTGAGGGCCAGTTGGAATGGAAGGAGTGTGACATACAGGGCTAGGTAGGAGGGAAAAAGAAAAAAAAGAAGAGAAAGAAAAAAAGCAAAAAATATGATGGTGCATTGGGAGTCAATGGGTGGGGACAGGGTGGCACCCTGGGCAGTGGCAGGTTGGTGGCTCTCTACCCACTGCAGTGCAGCTTGGCCCAGCAGGAAAGGAGGAGGTGGCATACAGGCCTAGCTGGGAGGGAGAAGGAAAAGGAAAAAAATTAAAAATAATAAAATAAAAATTTAAAATGACGTGACAGGAGCCAGCTGGTGTGGGCTGGGCAGACCCAGTGCAGTTGTGGGCCAGTGGTTCTCCAGCCGAGTGGTGTGGCATGGCATGTTGGGAAGAGGTGAAGTGAGGGAGAAAAGCGCTAGGTGGGAGGAAGAAAGAAAAGGAAGAAAGGGGGGAAATGGCACCGTGGGAGCCAGTGTTCGGGGGTGGGGGAGACCTGGGGTGGCAGCAGGCTGATGGCTCTCTAGCCAAGTGGTATTGTGTGGACTGTCAGGAAGAGGTGGAGGTAGTGTATGGGGCAGAAGTGTGAAGGGAGAGGAAGAGTGTTTTCTGTAGTTACTGGGTACTCTGTCTCCTGTTGAGAGTTCCATGAAGTTCCCTTTCTGTACTCCCTACCCAGGGTCATTGCTGGCTGTGTTCCAGGATGGCAATGCTGTGCTGTGTTAGTTGGCAGGGGACCTTCACTCTGTATCTCTCCTCATTCTCTGTTCTCCATCAGTTTCTTCTTCCATTCGGTGTTTGATTTAGTTCTTTAACCCTTCATTTGAGGCTAGGGTTCCAGGATTGACGTTTGTATCTGTTTTACTTAGTTTTTCAGGTCCTTGTTGCACAAGGTCAGCATGATGCATCTGTCTATGACACCATGTTGGTGCCCCCTCCTCTGGTAAAGTCTTTTAATGAACAAAAGTTTTTAATTTTTTATGAGGTCCCATTTATTTATTTTGTCACTTGTTGCTTGTGTTTTTGTTATTGTATTAGATAATTCATTGTTAAACGCTAGGCCCAACAGACTTGCCCCTGAATTTCCTTCTAAAAATTTTATGGTTTTAGTTTCACATTTAGGTCTTTAATCCATTTTGCGTTTGTATTTGTGCATGGTGTGAGGCATGGATTCTGTCTCTTTTTTCTGCATGTAGAAATCCAATTTTCCCAACACCTTTTATTGAAGAGACTCTTTTCTCCCCATTGAATGGATTTAGCACTCTTGTCAAAAATCAGATGACCATAGCTGTGTGGGTTTATTATGGGACTCTCAAGTCTATTCTATTTAAGTTTCTTTTGTTATACCAGTACCAGGCTACTATGATTACTGTAGCTGTATGTTTTAAAATCAGGATGTGTGAGTCTTCCTACTTTGTTCTTTTCTTTCAACATCACTTTAGTTATTCAAGGCCTCTTGCCATTTCATATAAAGTTGAGGATTTGTTTTTCTATTCCTATAAAGAAAGTTGTTGGAATTTTGATCAGGATTGCGTTGAATCTATAGATTGCTTTGGTAGTGTTAACATTTAACAAAGTTAGGTCTTTGAACCCATGAACATGGGATATCTTTTTATTTATTTAAGTCTTCTTTAATCTTTTTCAGTAGTGTTTTATAATTTTCATTGTATGTCTTTCACATTCTGGTTAAATTTATTCCTAGGTATTTTGTTCTCTTAGATGCTATTGTAAATGGAGTCATTTCACTAATTTCCCTTTTGGATTTCTCTTTGCTGGTGTAGAGAAACCCAACTGATTTTTATTTGTTGACCTTGTAGTTTGCAACTTTGTTAAATTTCTCTATTACATCTAGACACTTTCTTACAGATGCTTTGGAATTTTCTATATAAGATCTTGTCGTCTGTGAATAGAGATAATTTTATTCCTACTTTCCCTATCTGTATACCTTTTTATTTCTTTTTCTTGTCTTATTGCTCTGGCTAGGAATTCTAATAAGATATTGAATAGAAGTGGTGAAATTAAGCACCCTTTTTTTCCATTAAGTATAATATTGGCTGTTGGCTCTTCGTGTATGTCCTGAATCATATTGAGGAACTTCACTTCTAATCTTCTTGCAAATTTTCATCAAGAAAGGGTGTTGGAATTTATCAAATGCTTTTTTTGTATCCATAGAGATGATCATGTGGTTCTTTTCCTTTGTTCTATTGATGTGGTGTATTACATTGATTGATTTTCTAATGTTGAACAATCCCTACATTCCTAGAATAAATACTACTTGGTCATGGTATATGGCTTTTTAATATGCTGTTAATTTCTGTTTGCTAGTATTTTGTTGTGAATTTTTGCATCTATATTCATGAGGGATATTGGTCCGCAGTTGTCTTTTCTTGTGATGTCTTTGCCTGGTTTGGTATCAGGGTTATTTTGCTTCATAGAGTGAATTAGGGAGTATTCCTTCCTTCTCTATTTTTTGGAAGAGCTTAAACAGTATTTATGTCAATTCTTCTCTAAATATTTGGTAGAATTCCTCAGTGAAGCCATCCGCTCCACGACTTTTTTTTATTAGCAGGTTTTTGATCACTGATTCAGTCTCTCACGTCTTATGGGTCTGTTGAGATGTTCTATGTCTTCTTGAGTCCGTGTGGGTAGGTTGTATTCTTCTAAGAATTTGTCCATTTCATCCAAGTTACCCAGTTTGTTGCTGTACACTTGTTCATAATAATTTGTGATGTTCTCATTATTTCTGTTGGGTCAGTTGTGATGTCTCCTCTTTCATCTTTTAGTTTGATTGTTTGCATCTTTTCTTTTCTTTGTCAGTCCAGCTGAACATCTGTCAATTTTATTGATTTTTTCAAAGAACCAACTTCTAGTTTTGTTGATTCTTTCTATTGTTTTTCTGTTTTCAATTTTATTTATTTCTGCTCTGATCTTTGTTATGTCCTTTCTTCTCATAAGTTTAGGCTTAGTTTGCTCTTCTCTTTCTAGTTCCTCAAGTTGTAGAGGTAGGCTGTTGATTTGATATCTTTCTTCTTTTTCCATGTAGGCATTTATTGCTATAAGTTTCCCTCTGAGTACTACCTTCATTGCACCCCATAAGTTTTCGTATGTTGTGCTTTCATTTTCACTTGACTCTAACAAATCTGTGATTTCTTCCTTGGCCCAATGACAGTTTAAATTACATATGCTTGTGTATGTTTCAGGTTATATTCTATTATTGTTTTCTGGTTTCACTCTGTTATGTTCAGAGAAACTACTTTGTATGATTTCAATCTTTTTTTTTACTTTATCAAGACTTTCTATATGACTGAACATGTCAGTTCTGGAGAATGATCTATGTGCACTAGAATGTATGTTGTGCTGTTGGTGGGTGGAGTGTTCTATATATGTCTGTTAAGTCTAGTTGGTTTATAGTGTCATTCATGTCCTCTGTTTTCTTGTTGATCTTCTTTGTAGATGTTCTGTCCAATATTGAAAGTGGTTATTGAAGTCTCCAAATACTATTGTAGTGCTATCTATTTCTCCCTTCAATTCTATCCATTTTTTCTTTTTATATTTAGGTGCTCCAATGTTGGGTGCATCTATGTTCTTGAGCTTCATTCTAAGATGCAGTTAAATTACTTGTAAATACTTTAATCTTTTCAGAACCTTCTGTTGAGCATTTTTCACCAGGATCAGAAGAACAATTTGTCTAGGAATAATTTTGCCCCACTAAAATTTAAAAAAAAAAAAAAAATTTTTTTTTTTTTAATGAGTCAAGCCACCACCCATTTAATGCATATACCCACTGCTACCATGAACTGACAACACCTGTCTGTCAGTTTGTCACACTGTGGTGACCTGTGTGTTGCTATGATGCTGGAAACTCTGCCACCTGTATTTCAGATACCAGCAGGTTCACCCATGATGGACAGGTTTCAATGGATCTTCCAGACTAAGACAGATTAGGAAGAAAAGACTGACTATCTTCTTCCAAAAATTAGCCAATGAAAAGCCTATGTATAACAACAGAATATTGCCCAATATAGTGCTAGAAGATGAGCGTCCCCTTCCCCCAGGTTGGAAGGCACTCAAAATACAACTAGGGAAAGAGTTGCTTTCTCAAAATAGAGTCGACCTTAGTGATGCAGGTGGAGTAAAGCCTTCAGGATCTTCATTTGCTGATGTGGCACAACTCAAAATGAGTGGTAACAGTTGCAAACTTCCATTAGTAATCAGGACATGTAATGTACAAAGTACGAACCTAGGAAAATTGGAAGTCATCAAAAATGAAATGGAACACTTGAAGATCAATATCCTAGGTATTAGTGAGCCAAAATGGACTGGTTTCACCCTTTTGAATCCAACAATTATATGGTCTACTATGTCAGGAATGACAAATTAAAGAGGAACAGCATTGCAGACATATCAACATCCATATTCCTACAAGGAAGACCAGTTCATACAACTATTATTCAAATATATGCACCAACCACAAATACCAAAGATGCAGAAATTAAAGATTTTCATGACCTGCTGCAGTCTGAAATTGCTCTAACATGCAATCAAGATGCATTGGTAATTACTTGTGACTGGAATTCAAACAAAGAAGAAGGATCAGTAGTTGGAAAATACAGCCTTGATGATAGAAACAACACTGGGTATCACATAACAGAATGCTGCAAGACCAATGACTTCTTCATTGGAAATACTTTTTTCAACAGCAGAAATGACCACTATACACATGGATGTCACCAGATGGATTACACAGGAATAAAATTGACTACATCTGTGGAAAAAGATAAATGTAAAGCTCGATATTTGGTCAAGACAAAGCCAGGGTCCAACTGAGGAACAGGCCATCAATTGACTGTGTGTAAGTTCAAGTTGAAGCTGAAGAAAATCAAAGCAAGACCATGTGAGCCATAGTATGACCTTGACTATATCCTGCCTGAATTTAGAGACCATTTCAAAAATAGATTTGACATACTGAACCCTAATGACAGAAGAACAAAAGAATTGTGGGGAGACAGCAAGGGCAGGATACATGAAGAAAGTGAAAAGTCATTAAAAAGACAGGAAATAAGGAAAAGATTAAAATGGATATCAGAAGAGACTCTGAAACTTGCTCTTGAGAAGAGTAACTAAAGAAATTATTCAGTGAAGGAGCTGAATAGAACGTTTCAAAGAGCTTTATAAGACAGGATAAATTACTGTAAAGAAATATGCAAAGACCTGGAGTTAGAAAACCAAAGGGAAGAACATGATCAGCATTTCTCAAGTTGAAAAAAACTTAAGAGAAAATTCAGGCTTTGAGTTGCAATATTGAAGGATTTTATGGGCAAAAAAATTGAATGATACACCAAAAGAAGATGGAAGAAATACACAGAGTCATGGTACAAAAAAATTGGTTGTTTTTCAACAATTTCAGAAGGTAGCATATAATCAGAAACATTGATACCGAAAGACGTTTGAGCTGCACTGAAGGCAATTGATGAAAAACAAGGCTCCAGGAATTACCAGACTACCAGCTGAGATACTTCAATAAATGGATGCAACACTGGAAGTGCTTATTGGTCTATGTCAAAAAATTTGTGAGACAGCTACCTGGGCAATCAACTGGAAGAGATCCATATTTCAGCACATTCCAAAGAAATGTAGTCAAATGGTATCCAGAAATTGTCACACAACATCATTAATATCACATACTTGCAAAATTCTGCTGAAAATAATTCAAAAACTACTGCAGCTGTACATAACAGGAAATTGCCAGAAGTTCAAGTTCGATTCAGAAGAGGATGTGGAATGGGGGATATTGTTGCTGATGTCAGATGGGATCTTAGCCGAAAAAAGAGAATATTGGTAAGATGTTTACCTGTGTTTTATCAACCACGCAAAGGTACTCAACCGTGTGGATCATAATAAATTATGGATGACATTGAGAAGAATGGAATTCTAGAACATAACTGTGCTCATGTAGAACCTGTACATAGACCAAGAGGCAGTTGTTCAAACAAAACAAGTGGTTACTGCATGGTTTAACACCAGGAAATGTGTGCATCAGGGTTGTATCCTTTCACTATACATATTCAATCTGTATGCTGAGCAAATAATCCAAGAACCTGGACTATATGTAAAAGAACAGGGCACCAGGATGGGAGGAAGACTCATTAACAAACTGCAATGTGTAGATAACACAGTCTTGCTTGCCAAAAATGATGAGTTGAAGAAATTACTGTTGAAGATTCAAGACTATGGCCTTCAGTATGGTTTACACCTGAACTTGAAGAAAATTAAAATCTCCACAACTGAATCTATAAACAATATTATGATGAATATGGGGGGAAAAGTTGAAGTCGTCAATTATTTCATTCTACTTGGATCAATGATCAATGTCCATGGAAGCAAGAGTCAAGAAATCAAACAAAACTATTGGTCCCTACATGTCCAGAGCAAAAAAGAAAGAAGGAAATGCAAGATTCAAAGAAGAAACTAGTCTACAGGACTGTCTACTTGAACCAAGGCCTCATCTACCTTGAGACCAGAAAAACTAGATGGTTCCAGGCTACCACTATCTATAGTTCTGATCAGGGCTCAATAGGTGGATCCTGATAGAATGGGAGAAAAACATGGAACAGAACTCAAATCCTTAAAAAGTCCAGACTTACTGGTCTAGAGGATTCCCAGAGGGATACCCTTCAAACCTTGAACTGAACTATCCCCTGAGGTCACCTTTTAGCTAAATAACAGATGAGCTTACAAAATAAAGAATACTACCCATGAGAACTGCATTCCTTTAAAAAAAAAAACTATCTATGTAAGACCAGTCAACAATTACTTTAAAGCAAAAATGAGAAGGTAAGGGGAAAAGGAAACTAGATTACTGGAAATTGAACAACCAGAATGGAAATAATGAAAATGTTGACACACCGTGAAGAATGTAACCAATGTCACTGAACAATTTGTGTAAAAATTGTTGAACGGTAACCTAATCTGCTGTGTAAACTTTCACCAAAAACACAATATGTTTTTTTAATTAAAAAAAAAAAGAGAGAGAAAGCAAGCAGTGTTCCCCACCCGGTAACTTGCACCTGCTGAACTGATACAAACGCCTATAGAAGGTTCCTTACAGTGGAGACAGAAGTAGGGTCACCTAAGTGTTGACTGCTCCACCCATCACCATGGGGCCACTGGGGCTCTGAAACCAACAAGACAGATCTCTCAGAGGTCTTTCCAGGGAGTGCCAGCCCTTCCTCCTCTAAAAGGGAGGAAATCAGCCTGTGCGTTCCCTGAATGCCAGCTCAGAAATAAGCAGCCCCTACAAAAGAGGGAAGGAAGATTTGGGCAAAACCAAAGGGCAACACCTAGTCCAGAATGGGGCTCGCTGAGAGTGGGTTTTACAACTGAAAATGTGGTTACAGAAACAGAAGGAAAGGGAGTAACAACCAGAGAGAGAGGACTGCACCTCCTGGTGGACATATTGATTAGTGCATGATATCTTGCCTGAGTGGCCGTGCCTGCTGGTGGACAGACTGACCATAGCATGTTCTCTAGTGTGTCTGGGAGACACCGAAAATTGAAAACTGAGATCTGGAACTTTCAAATCCTAATTAAACCAGGGAGGGAGAAGGAGCTATCACAGAGAGGGAGAGGAAATGGTAAGCAAAGGCCAAAAGCTCTGTCCGCCTAAAAGTTTTTTGCAGTGAATAGTGCAGGCAAAAATACCAGACACTGGGGAGAACTGAGACAGTTAACACCGTTGAAAATTCCAATGCCCCAACAAAAAATCACAAGACGTATAAAGAACAGAGAAACGGTGGCCTATTCAAATGAACATGAAGAAGGGAGTAAAAGCACATCTAGGGAAGACTGAATAAGGGAAAAAATGGCAGAATATAATACAATGACATTAAACATAATCAAAGAGTTAAGGGAAAACATAGACAAAGAGCTAAAAGGAATAAGGAAAAAAAGGAAGAACAAAATGATCTAAAAAAAGAGATTGCAACTGAAAGGGACAACAAATGAAATGAGAAACTGAAAGGGACAATAAATGAAATGAGGGCTTACCAACAGATTTAATCAGGCAGAAGAAAGAATAAGCAAATTAGAGGATAAGATAGTTAAAATCACAGAAGCTGAAGAGCAACAAGACTGTAGGCTCCAGAAGGCTGAATACAATTTAATGGATTTATGGGACAACGATAAGAGGCCTAAAATACACATCATGGGAATTCCAGAAGGAGAAGAGAGAAAGAATATTTGAAGAAATAATGACAGAACATTGTCCCAATCTAACGAAGGACATGAATCTACAAATCCAAGAAGCTGAAAGAACCTCAGGCAGGATAAACCCAAACAGATCTATACCAAGACACGTCATAGTTAGACTGCTAAAATGTCAAGATAAAGACAGAAACCCGAAAACAGTGAGTGAGAAGCAAATAGGCACATACAAAAGATTCCCAGTAAGGTTAAGTGCCGGTTTCTCCTCAGAAATATTGGAGGCCAGATGGCAATGGAATGAAATATTTAAATTGCTGAAAGAAAAAAACTGTCAGCCAAGAATGCTATAATCAGGGACACCGTTCTTCAAGAATGAGGGTGAGTAAAAGCTTGTGAGCAGCTATCTAAGATACTCCACCGGTCCCACTCCATCTGGAGCAATGAAGGATGAAGAAAACCAAAGACACAAGGGCAAGATTAGTCCAAAGGACTAATGAACCACAACTACCACAGCCTAGACCAGATTAAGTCAGCACAAATAGATAGTGCCTGGCCACCCACACCATCTACTCTGACAGGGATCACAATAGAGGGCCCTGGAGAGAGAGGGAGAAAAATGTAGAACAAAATTCTAACTCACAAAAAAGGCCAGACTTACTGGTCTGACAGAGACTGGAGAAACCCCGAGAGTAAGGCCCTTAGACACCCTTTTAACTCGGTACTGAAGTCACTCCTGATGTTCATCCTTCAGCCAAAGATTGTTATTGTTAGGTGCCCTCAAGGTGGTTCCAACTCATAAC
Organism: Elephas maximus indicus; assembly: GCF_024166365.1. Classification (NCBI taxonomy): domain Eukaryota; kingdom Metazoa; phylum Chordata; class Mammalia; order Proboscidea; family Elephantidae; genus Elephas; species Elephas maximus. Next base: position 215,672,329 of record NC_064820.1, on the reverse strand, counting down.
CAACCAGTGCAAAACAATGAAACACTGCCCAATCCAGCATCAGCCTCACAGTTGTCGCTATGCTTTAGCCCATTGTTGCAACCACCGTGCCAATCTGTCACATTCAGGGTCTTCCTCTTTTTCTCTGACCCTCTACTTTACCAAGCATGATGTCCTTCTCCAGGGACCAGTCCCTCCTGATTAACATGTCCAAAATATGTGAGACATAGTCTCACCAGCCTTGCTCCTAAAGAGCATTCTGGCTGTACTTTTCCAAGTCCATGGCATATTCAGTATTCTTCGCCAACACCGTAAATCAAAGGCATCAATTCTTCTTCGGTCTTCCTTATTCATTGTCCAGCTTTTGAATGCATATGAGGCAATTGAAAACACCATGGCTTGGGTCAGGTGCACCTTAGTCTTTAAGGTGACATCTTTGGTTTTTAACACTTTAAAGAGGTCTTTTGCAGCAGATTTGCCCTATGTGGTGCGTCATTTGATTTCTTGACTGCTGCTTCCATGGGTGTTGATTGTGGAGCCAAGTAAAACGAAATCCTTAACAACTTCAATCTTTTATCCATTTATTATGATGTTGCTTATTGGTCCAGTTGTGAGGATTTTTGTTTTCTTTATGTTGAAGTGTAATCCGTATTGAAGGCTGTAGTCTGATCTTCATCAGTAAGTGCTTCAAGTCCTCTTCACTTTCAGTAAGTAAGGTTGTGTCATCTGCACAACACATGTTGTTAATGAGCCTTCCTCCAATCTTATTGCTGTGTTCTTCAGATAGTCCCACTTCTTGGATTATTTGCTCAGCATAAGATTGAATAAATATGGTGAAAGGATACAACTCTGGCACACGCCTTTCCTGACTTTAAACCCCTTTGTTCTGTTTGAGGAAACCCTGGTGGTGTAGTGGTTAAGAACTATGGCTGCTAACCAAAAGGTCAGCAGTTCAAATCCACCGTGTGCTCCTTGGAAACCCTATGGGGCAGTTCTACTCTGCCGAATAGGGCTGCTGTGAGTCGAAATCGACTTGACGGCAACGGCAATGGCAACAGGGGGGTTCTGTTTAAACAGCTGCCTCTTGATCTATGTACAGGTTCCTCATGAGCACAATTAATTGTTCTGGGATTCCCATTCTTCACAATGTTATCCATAATTTGTTATGATCCACACAGTCGAATGCCTTTGCCTAGTCAATAAAACACAGGTAAACATCCTTTTGGTGTTCTCTGCTTTCAGCCAGAATCCATCTGACATCAGCAATGATATTCCTCATTCAATGTCCTCTTTTGAATCTGGCGTGAATTTCTGGCAGTTCCCTGTCGATGTACTGCTGCAAACGCTTTTGAATGATCTTCGGCTAAATTTTACTTGTGTGTGATATTAATGGCATTTTTTGATAATTTCTGCATTCGATTGGGTCACCTTTCTTTGTAATAGGCATAAATATGCATCTATTCCAGTCGGCTGGCCAGGTAGCTGTCTTCCAAATTTCTTGGCATAGATGAGTGAGCACTCCCAGTGCTGCATCCATTTGTTAAAACATCTCAATTGGCATTCTGTCAATTCCCGGAGACTTGTTTTTCCCCAGTTCTTTCAGTGCATCTTGGACCTCTTCCTTCAGTGCCATCAGTTCCTGATGATATGCTACCTCCTGAAGTGGCTGAACATTGACCAATATTTTTTGGTATAGTGACTCTGTGTGTTCCCTCCATCTGCTTTTGATGCTTCCCATGTCGTTTAATATTTTTCCTGTAGAATCCTTCAACACTGCAACTCAAGGCTTGAATTTTTTCTTCAGTTCTTTCAGCTTGAGAAATGTTGAGCATGTTCTTCCTTTTGGTTTTTGTACCTGTCATTATAATACCTTACTTTGTCTTCTCAAGCCACCCTTTGAAATCTTCTGTTCAGCTCTTTTACTTCATCATTTCTTCCATTTGCTTTAGCTACTCGATGTTCAAGAGCAAGTTTCAGAGTCTCTTCTGATGTCCATTTTGGCCTTCTCTTTCTTTCCTGCCTTTTTAGTGACCTTTCGCTTTCTTCATGTCTGATGTCTTTGATGTCATTCCACAACTCGTCTGGTCTTTGATCATTGGTGTTCAAGGTGTCAAATCTGTTCTTGAGATGGTCTCTAAATTCAGATGAAATATACTCAAGGTCATACATTGGCTCAGTGAATATGACAGTTATGTTTACACTATATTGTAGTCTATTATGTGTGCAGTAACATTCATGTACATACCTTAATTAAAAAATACTTTATTTCTAAAAAATGCTAACCATCGTCTGAGCCTTCAATGAATCCTAATCTTTTTGCTGGTGGAGGTTCTTGCCTCAATGTTGATGGCTGCTGACTGATCAGGGTAGTGGTTATTGAAGGTTGGGGTGGCTGTGGCAATTTCTTAAAATAAGACAACAACGAAAGTTTGCAGCATTGATTGACCCTTCCTTTCACGAAAGATTTCTCTGTAACATGTGATGCTGTTTGATAGTATTTTACCCACATTAGAACTTCTTTCAAAATTAGAGTCAATCCTCTCAAACCCTGTGGCTGCTTTATCAACTTATATAATATTCTAAATCCTTTGTTGTCATTTCAACAATGTTCACACAGCATCTTCACCAGGTGTCTCAAGAAACCACTTTCTTTGCTCATCCATAAGAGGCAGCTCTTCATCCATTCAAGTTTTATCATGAGATTACAGCAATTCAGTCACATCTTCATTTCTAATTCTAGTTCTCTTCTTATTTCCACCACATATGCAGTTACTTCCCCCACATAAGTCTTAAATCCCTGAAAGATACCCAGGAGAGTCGGAAACAAATTCTTTCAAACTTCCAGCTAATGTTTGCTATTTCGATCTCCTCCCATGAATCACAAATGTTCTTAATGGCATCTAAAATGGTGAATCATTTCCAAAAGGTTTTCAATTTACTTTGCCCAGAACTATCAGCGGAATCACTATCTATAGCAGCTATAGCCTTACAAAATGTATTTCTTAATAAGACTTTTTAGTCGAAATTACTACTTGATCTATGGGCTGCAGAATGGATGTTGTGTTAGCAGGCATGAAAACAACATTAATCTCCTTGTGTATCTCCATCAGCATTCTTGGGTGACCAGGTGCCTTGTCAATGAGCAGTAATGTTTTGAAAGGAATCTTTTTTCTGAGCAATAAGTCTCAACAGTGGGCTTAAAATATTCTGTAAACCATGTTGTAAACAGAAGTGCTGTCCTCCAGGCTTTGTTGTTCCATTTATAGAGCACAGACAGAGTGGATTTAGCATAATTCTTAAGGGTCCTAGGATTTTTGGAATGGTAAATGAGCATTGGCTTCAACTTAAAATCACAAAAACTCTCAATGATATGGATTGACAATGGACTCAAACATACCAACTATCATGAAGACGGCACAGAATCGGGCAATGTTTCATTCTGTTATACACAAGATCACCATGACTTGAGGGCAACTAACAACAACTGAAGCAAGATCTTTCTACTACTATACCTGATGCTGGGAGAATTATAATGCTTTCCAGATGGGCTGATAGAAATAGGCACAATTTCTGGCCGTGTATGAGCTTCAGGTATTATTCTCTCTAATCCTATTAGTTCGTTCTTTCCCCAGCCTTGAGTGGAGTTTTTCTCACATGAATGTGCTGATCAGTATGAAGTTGAATATTTAAGGGGACCCTCTGAAAATTTCCAGAGCTCTACTTCTCTGCAGTCTCACCTCTGGTCTTCTCTCCTAGCCACCTTGGCCTCTCTGAACTCCCAACTTTGTCTTCTCAACTAAGGGAGATCACCAAGCTCTGCCTGGGTGGCCCCTTCGGTACCTCAGTCTTTAATTCTCTCCAGGCAGTAAGCTACACCAATGAAAGAGCTCATGGGGCTTGTTTCCTGTGTTTCTCAGGCTCACGGTCCCTCACTGGCTTGATGTTCAATGACTCTGAAACCACTTACTTTTCATATATTTTGTCTTTATAAAAGTTGTTTCAGATAGTAAGGTAAATCTGGTCCCCATTACTCCATCTTAATCAAAAATGAAGTCTCTCCATAGCACTTTTTACTATCTAAAATTTTCTTTTTTAGTTTTTGGTTGATTTTTATTACCTCTTTCCTTCACCTGAGTGTAAGCTCTGAGAGTGGAGTCATCTTAGACTTCCCCTCCTCTTCTCATTCAGGTTTTGTCTGTACCAGAGGCTCTCAACCAGGGCAACTCTGGCTCCCAGGGGACAAGTGGCAGTGTCTGGAGACATTTTTAGTTGTCTCTGTCAGAGGAGGGTTACTACTGCCATCTAGTGGGAGGAAGTCAGGGATGCTGTTCAACGGCCTACAATGCACAGGATGGTGGCACAACAGAGAGTGTCTGGCCCGAAATATCAGTGGTGCTGAGAGACCCTGGCCTGCACTAGTTGCTGATCTAAACACTCCTCATCCATTCCCTTCATGCATGGCTTTTCACCACCCCTCCTTCAAAACTGGACAACTCCCACATGGGGGGACAATGAGACTTTGTAAAGCCACAGCCATTCTAAGAGTTTTGCATATGGAAGGGTTTTGTTTTTGAAAACCGAAATCACAGAATAAGTATCTGAAGAGAAGAGAGAGAGAGAACTTCACTCTTTGAGTTCAAACTAGCAACTCTGAGTATCCTTGGCCCCAGATCTCAGGCCAGCCCATCTGCAGTGGCCAAGGGGTTTTGTCCTGACCTGCCCCTTCACCCTCCCATCATAAGAGGAGCGGATGCTTGGGAGATCAGATGACTAAGTGGGCAGGCAAAGAATAGGATTCATGTGCCAACAGAAAACTGTGTTTTCAGAAGAATGGAAAGCTCTGCTGACTGGTAATGCAAGATGAGACTTGGCAATGAGCTGCCCTTGAAGGTCTGTGTGCACAGACCAAGCAGCTGGTTCAGGGGGAGGGAGGAGGTCAACAAGGCAAGGAAGCATGTCCTTTTGCACCCATCTGATTCCTACTTGGCTGAGGCTGTGAAGGGAATCCCTAAGTTGGGTTCGTTTATGTAGTGGGCAGAAGCAAGAGTCTAGAGTTGGGGTCTCCAGTAAGGTAGCCACTAGTCGCATACGGCAATTTAAATTTAAATGAAGTGAAATTAAAAAAAAATCTGTTTCTTAGCCCTTCTAGACACATTTCAAGTGCTAGTAGCCACATGTAGCTAGTGGCTACCATACACTGCAGACCTATAACCTTCCCAATCATTGCTCAAAGTCCTGTTGGACAGCACTCATCTGTGCCTCACCGTATTCATACAAACCTGCTGCAAAGAGCATGTTTGGCCCCAGGGCCCACAGACCTTCAGGACCCTCTGTGCTCTGTGTGCACCTTTGCGCCCCACTGCCTGTTCCCTTCCCTCCTCCTGGTGAACCAATGTTCTCTCCCCCACCTCCTGCTCCTTTCCCAAGCCAGAAGCACTTCTTCTGGCTTCTTCCACACCCACACTATTTTACACATGTTTATGAGTTATTTGAAATACAAATGTATTAGAATAACAACTAAAGTTCTTATTTTGTCCTTGAGGCCCTAATTAATCTGTCCCCAAGACTGCCTCCCTGATCTCATCCCCTGCCCCTGCCTCCTACTTGCTGTTCCTTGAGCATATCTGGCAGGTCCGGCTTTGGGGTTTTTGCACATGCTGTTCCCTCTGCTTGGAGGCCTCTTCCCCCAGTGCCCACACAGCCATACCGCTCCCCCCGCCCCACTTCTTTCAGATTGGTGCTCAAATTTCGCCTCATCAGAAAGGTCCTCCCTGACCATCCCATCAAGTGCAGATTTCCCCGCTATCCAAAAGTAGGGAGTTCCTATGAAACCTTTCAAAAGCTGAAATGGTGTAAAATGAAGAAGCAATTACCATTAATTTATATGGGAAAAATTTTTGAGTGTCCCTAGACCCAAAAAATAACCTACCAAATCATGCCAAATAGCCCATAAAACCCCTAGGAGCTCTCTTAGGCTTTTCTGATACCTTAGGACACATCTTGCTAACGGATGCACGAAATAAAGCACAGATGCTCACAATACAGTTCAAAGCTATGGCTGCAAGATGCTGAGTGTAGTTCCCAGGGAAGGAGCTTGGCGATGCCACTCTGGCTGTCACAGGTGCACACTGCCTCTTTAATGGCTCCCTGCAGAACAAACGCTGGACACTATTTCTGCTTTTTGCCTCTTTTTCTTAAAACTGCGAATCCTCTTTGGACTGCTTTCAGTTAGTGAAAGCAGGTACTAATGTAGGTCTTCTGTAAAAGGAAAACAGCATAAAGTGAACTTTCCAAAAGTGGGGGATACCTATATTGCTCGCATATACATGAATACACACATACACCCCCCTCCACGTGCCCAGGCACACATACGCTTACCCACATACCCACACCTCCTGCTACCCACACACATACAAATCCACATTTGTACACTTACATACACACCCACACACATACATACATATATCTTACTTATCCACCCACATACATACACTCCACGTACACACCCATATACACACCCACACCTACCCACATTCCATGTACATGCACACACTGCCTACATACACACATATGCACACATACACACACCCCACATACAAATACCCCACATACACACGTACATTCACACCACACACACACAGACACATCCCCAGATGATGGATGGTTTTCTCTGCAGTCCTTGTGGACCCTGGCACCTCGTCTAGCCTCACCACAGTTACCAAGGTGAAAAATATGAAGCAGCCACATGCTACGTGGCAAAATCAACTAAAGAAAGAAAGAAAAAAGCCACATGCTGATGCATACACGCCTCCACACCCACATGCCCACACACCCCCACCTACCCCTCCACACACTCACACATATGCACAGGTACACACTCACATACATATACCACCCACTTACCTACACCCTACATACATGCAGGCATCTCCTACATACACACACACATACACATATCCCACGTACACACCACATACACACATCTGTACATACACATACTCTGTGTACACACCACCGCATACACACACACACCTCTGTCATTTTCATTCCCTTACCCTGATCCATTTTTCTTCCATGGCTATAATAACCAAATTATAACCCATTGTCATCGAGTCAATTTCAACTCACAGTGACCTTGTAGGACAGAGTAGAACTGCCCTATAGGGTGTCCAAGACTGTAATCTTTACAGAAGCAGGCTGCCACAGCTTTTTCCCCGGGAGCGGCTGGTAGGTTCAAACTGCCAACGTTTTGGTTAGCAGTCAAGCACTTAACCACTGTGCCACCTAGGCTCCTTTCCATGGCTATAGCATATAATTTTTATTTGTTTATCTCTCTCTTCAGAAAAATGTCAGTTCCATGACAGCAGGAACCATGCAATGTAATATAAAGAATGAACCCCTTTGTCTTGTGAAGATTTTTATTTTCCAATAAGTAGAGAAATACTCAGGTTTGTTATGCATTAAACTCATATGGTTTCTTGCAAGGGAGTCACGGCAAGGCACTCAGGTAAGATCTTAAGACACTCATTTAGGACCAGAGAATCAGGGTTAACAATTAGCATGTTTCCAATGGTTAGTGTCCAAATCTTTAGACTTCAGTCTTTTACCTTTAACAAGTGGTCTCAGAAGGAAGGCTTGACGATGGCTCAAAATCAGTGGAGGTTTCCCACAGCTAGGGTCTGAGGTCAGCTGTGGTGGGCAGTAACACCATCTTTGTCTCTAACCGTCTTCAGAGAGTTGAAGACTAAAGAGAGATTTTTTGCCTCTGCCTTCTCTCAATGAATGAGTAGAAATCCAGAATTTATGTGTGTTTTTCTCACCTTGACTTTGAAAGATAAGGGCTGGGTGATGTTATACTGATGAGCCCTGGTGGCACAATGGTTAAGCACTGGGCTGCTAACCGAAAGGCCAGTGGTTCAAACACACCAGCAGCTCCATGGAAGAAAAAACCTGGCGATCTGCTCCCATAAAGATTATAGCCTAGGAAAGCCAATAGGGCAGTTCTACTTTGTCCTGTAGGGTCACCATGAGTCTGAACCGACTCAACAGCGCACAGCAACAATAAAGATGTCAAGTTTAACCAAGACTAGTATGTTTTATTGCTACTTCGGGGTCAAAAACTAGCTAAATGTTGTATCTTCTCTCCCAGATTAAAAATTAAGGAGGTTATTTATGACACGTTTATGTCTCAAAGCCAATTTAGACGATTGTTGTATGACATATTTATGCCTCAAAGTCAATTTATGGTTTCGTTAATTAGAGGTAAAGGGGGTTGTTTTATGACATATTTATGTCTCAAGGCCAATTTATAGAGATATGACTAACGTTACTTTTCTTTATCACGGTATGCAGGCGCGCAGCCCAACTTACAGAAGTTATTTATGACATACTTCTCATAGTTCCATTATCTATTTCTAAAGTTAGAATAACTGTCTGATGACTTATAATTTCCAATGACTTAACGGTTAATCATTAGAGAGGGTCATAGAAGTGTACGTGCTTTTATTTCTAAGTTCAGAAATTCTCTTTTTCTAACTTCACATTATAAGTGACTCATACATACAGGGTTTGACAGCGTTATAAAAAGCACACATAACAGTGTTGAAAGCATTACAGAAGCAGACAGAAGTGATTTGAGGGCATCACAGTAAGCATACATAAAACTAAAAAAATGAAATCCACTGCCGTCGAGTCAATTCTGACTCATAGTGACTCTAAAGGACAAAGGAGAGTTGCCCTATGGAGTTTCCAAGGCTGTAAATCTTTATGGAACCAGACTGCTGAATCCTTCTCCCTGAGAGCAGCAGATGGAATTGAACCAGGGGTAGATTACCCAATAAGCAAAGTATGCACGGGCTGACTTGTGCTTACTTACATCACAGATATAGTGAAATCCAAGTGAAACTGTACACTACAGATTAGTAAGTAAACACAATTAAGTCTGTGAGTACCTTGCTTACTGTAAACCCACGCATACCTTCCCTACTGGTTAACCCACCCCTGGTTCGAACCAACAACCTTTCAGCGCCACCAGGGCTCCTCAAGCGTACATAATACAAGGATAGCTCTGATCATCCGAGATAAGCAGGACATTTGAATTTTAATGACAACTCTCCTTATTTTTAAATGTTGATATGCTTTTTTTTTTTTTATTTATGTGGACCAGATCAAACTCAGCTAAGAGCCAAATCAGCCTTGGGACCACCAGTTTGAGATCTCTGATAAAGAAACTTAAAAATCCTCCCTCCCTTTGAATGGAGAATTCTACTTTTAGGAGTCTATCCAGAAGAAATAAATGTGGGCAAAGTTCTCTGCACATACTTGAGCATCATTATAAAAGCCAAAAGCTGGAAGGTCCCTGAATACCAGCAGGGCATTGTAGTTCAGCTCCAGGGAGTGAATATTTTACAGCCACTAAAGATGGTTCTCATGAAGACTGGGAAATGTCATTCACGAATACAGGTGATATAATACCAACTGAGAAAAATTCAGTCCATAGTTGTCATCTGCTATGAATATACACATCTCTATTATGACAAGAAAAAGAGGGGTTCCCCAAAGCCTCCTCACATTGGGTTATGTCGATTTAGCAATAGGTGAATTTTTCCCCCTCTTTTTTTTCTATTTCTAAATTCAACATAATGTGCTGATATAACTTTTATTTCCTTTTTGACAGTTTCCACATTCGATTCAAATTTTTAAAACATCGTAACCTCAGAAGCACATTTTCATGTCAGTTTTCCTTCAGCTAGTTACCCGGTCAGCACACGCTTGCCCCGTCTGTCACAAATAGCACAGCTTTCAGCAGAAATCCATTCCCCTGTCCTACCTGTCCCTATTTTTCTTATATAAAACTTGAATCAAAACAACCTTGAACATGGTTTTGACCTGCTGGCAGGCAGGGATTCCTACCTCTTCCAAAAGTTATCAAATTTAACAACAAATCTTCCCTCTGCTACTTCTTTAATGCATTTAAACTCTAGCAACCTATATAAAAAGGAGCCCTGGTGGCCCAGTGGCTAAGCGTTCGGTGGGGTTAGGTGCCACCGGTTGCCCCAAGGGAGAAAGATGTGGCAGTGTGCTTCTGTCAAGTTTGCAGCCTTGGGAATCCTATGGGGCAGTTCTACTCTGTCCGATAGGGTTGCTATAAGTTGGAAACAACTTGATGGCAATGGGGTTAACTTGGCTAAAAACGGGCCATTTTTGTTCTTCCTTCTGGAGACTAATTTCATTAAACAGATGTCAACCCGCAGAAGTCTGATGGTTCTTGCCGTGGTTCACTTTGTAAAATCTGGACTCTGTTTGACTCCTCCAGGTACAAGCATCAATGACAGCACCCTGAAAAGAGGACCGCTTGGGTGCTTCCCCACCTGAATAAGACTTGTGAAGAGAACTAGGTAGGGCCAGTCTAGGTGCTGCAGGGGCACAGAGAAGGGTGCCAAGCCCAGACTCAGGGGCTCCCATGGTTGTCAATGCCTCAGCCACGAGTTCGGTTGACTACGAGCTATCCAAGCACCCAGGGGATTTAGAGGAGGAAATGCTATCCAACCAATGTGCCCTGTGCCATGCGGTGAGAGGACAGAAGACGCTCCAGAGGTGTCTGAGCGTTGCCGGGTGGGAACCCCAGGTTTTGCTCAGTGCGACTCATCTCAACCAATTAAGGAGGAGGCCAAGGTGGGAGATTAGAAAGGCACTTTTATTTCATTGTGAAGGAAAGGAAACAGTCCAGGCTGCTGCTGCCAAGACTGCTCAGCGAGGGCAAGGGGGAAGGTTACTTTTATGGGTTTACAAGCAGAAAGTTCCTACAAGTTACATCAGCAACATCCTTAGTCATGTTATGCAGGCACAATGGGGTTTACATATAACTTCATGCATCGCATGTTCAGAAAATGGCAGTTAAACTCCGCCTGGAGATGGGGAAGTTACTATATATGAGGTACTTAATGAGCTAGAACGTAATCTAGGATGTCAACATGGCACCTAAACCGGTTTCCACCAATTTCCTCTAGTTCTGAGCAGCAGTTAAGGAAAGTGGCATGCCAAGCAAGCTGATTGAGGCAATGGAATTTTCTGCAGCCTGGGACCCTCTGTCTTATGATTACGGTCTCTTGGGTGAGAAATGTGAAGGAGACCTCTCCATCTTATCATAAATGTGCTTGCACCTCTTCGGGTAAGTTTCGGTCCATTTCCCTGGGGGCGGCCCTCACCAAGGGCCATGGGCCTGCCGTCCCACCTCCCCAGCCACCGGGTGCTCGCGCGTCCCGAGGCTCACCAGCAGGTGGCGCCCGTGGCTTGCTCTTTAGCCTTCTCCCAAGCAGCGTTCTAGTAAGGCTGGGGTAGCCTCGGCAGGTGGCAGGAACCCGCTAGCACTGGCCTGCCCTGGGGTTTGCTGCCTCCTGGGTGAGGGGCCAGGGAGGGACCAGAGGCTGGATAGTGAGCATGGATGGAGCCCCCATCTCTTTACATTCCTGAAGAGGTCGTGGCACAGAGGACTTTGTCCCCAGGGACCAGAGGCAGTATAACCAATAAGGAAGATAAGCATGGGTTTACAGTAAGCAAGGTATGCACAAGCTTAATTGTGTTTACTTACTAATCTGTACTGCACAATTTCACATGGGTTTCACCACATCTTTGGTCACTGCATAATCTGTCCCTGCCAGGGACAGTTGGAGTGTGGGCTCAACAGGTAGAACTAAAGATTCCATGAACGAGAAGATGGACAATGAAAAGATCCAGTTTGAGGAGCAGAAAGAAAAAAGAACAAGGAAAAGTGGCCAGAGCCTGAGGGACCTGTGGACACCATCAAATAGACCAACATATGCATTTTGGGATCTCAGAAAGCTGGAGGGGGTGGGGTGGTGGCATGACAAATATTTGAGGGAGAAGAAAACAGGTGCTGTTGAGTCAATTCCAACTCATGGCAACCCCATGTGTGACAGAGTAGAACTGCACTCCACAGGGTGTCCAGTGGCTGTGACCTTCTGGAAGCAGGTCAGCAGGACTTTCTTCTGAGTAGATTTGAACTGCCACCCTTCTGGTTAATAGTCAAGCCCGTAACCATCGTGCCACTCAGGAACTCCTATTTGAAGAAATAATGGCTGATTAAAATGTATACACTTTGTACATAAGCAACATCTCAATAAAGAAGTAAAACAAAAAGTTCCTTTCTCTGGGAAATCTTTGCTCAGATTAGGTCAGATCCCTCCAGTACAAGCTATCAAAGCTCTGTGTATCCCTCCTTCACAGCACCGTGGGATGTGTGCAAATGTCAAACTTCATGGTCCAGAAGGATGTCTCTGGGTCTTTCTCTCACAGGGTATCTCCAGCATATCGCCTTGAAACTGTCTCTTAAATATCTGTAGTAAGCGTGGGTGGATTCACTTCCTAAGGCAGCTATAACAGAGTAGGTGGCTTTAAACAACAGAAATTTATTGCCTCACAGTTCTGGAGGCCAGTAATCCAAATCCAGGGTGTTGGCAGGGCCATGCTCTCTCTGAAGGCTCTGGAGGAAGACCTTTGTCTCTCCTGGCTTCTGGTAGCCCCAGGTGTTCCTTGGCTTGGTAACTCCATCTCTGCCTCTGTTGCCACGTGGCTGTCTTTCCTCAGTGTCTCTGTCCCTGTGTCTCTTCCCTGCTTTTATAAGGATACCGGTCATACTGGATTAGCACCCACCCTACTCCAGTCTGACCTCATGTTAACTGATAACATCTTCAAAGACCCTATTTCCAAATAAGGTCACCTTCATGGGTACCAGGGGTTAGGACTTCAATGTGTCTTTTGGGGGGACACAAATCAATCCATAACAGTCAGCAATCCCCCTCTTAGAATGAGACTTCTCTCTGGCATCAGCAATGTAGCCTGGGAACCTTGGGCTTTGCAGAGTGACTTCTAAGCCCAGAGCCAGGGAGACATTAATCTGATGTGTAACTGATGAACCCTCCAGCTGCTCCGCTGAGCTGCGCTGCCACTGAAGGCAGGTTTTTGAAATAGAATCACCTGCGCCTGTCACGCTTCTTTATAAGAATGTTCCACATTCAAATATCTTTTAAAAAAAAAAAAAAAGACAATGCTTTCACGCTGAAACCTCCACGCTCTGATCCTGAAAACCATGCACACCACGTCATCTTTATATAACTGTACTTCAGGTGGCACGTCAACGCTTCAGGGCTGCCCGGTGGGCTGGGGCAGAGAACATTTGTGTACTGAAGGGGAGAAAGAGGAAGCGGTGAAGGCTCCCCATGCCTGGGTCTGCTGGGTACCTGGCGGTCAGAAGTGCTGAGGCACAGACAGGGACAGCTCCAATACTGCATGTTTGACACTCCTGCTCTCCAGTGCCAGAGGGATTTTCACTGTTTCAAGGGAGCGGGGAAGTTCAACCTCCAATCCCACAGCCATTGTTGGCAGAGAGCTGCTTTGGGGGGCAGTTACTGTCCAGCACCCCCAGCTGTTTGAGCCCATCTGCTCTTGCAGCTGAACAAAAACCCGGAAGGCGCAGTCACCAGTGTTCCCAGCAAGCAGTCCTTGATTCAAAGAGGTGAATACCCCAGGGAGGCACGGGCAGGGCACCCACCGTGTCTACTCCAACACTTACTACTTGCATGGCCTTGAGCAATGACATAGCCTCCCTGTGCTTCTGTGTCCTCAACTGTTAGGAGGCCTGATGGAGTTATCGAAGGTACAGGGCCTAGAACTGTCCCCAACACAGAGATAAGCATGCAAGATGCCCAGGAATCTAGGCAGGGTCCCTGCTCCATCCTATTTCGCAGAAGAGGATGCCTAGAGCAGGGAATTAAGCAGTGTGCTCAGTGCTCAGAGCATGAGAGGCCAAAATGGGGCCCCTCTGACTTCTGAGCCCAGGTGCTTCCCCATTGGAGTTCAGCATCCAGAGGACTCCTTGTTCAGTGCTCTCCTAGGAGTAGATCAAGGCCAACGCTGGCCTCCAAGAGCGCTTCCTTTGCTCTTCTCCCACTCACCCACATGGAGCAGGCCTTCCCTGGGCAGGGCCTACAGTACAACCCATCTCCATCCTTGGAAGGGCCTTCTGGGTCCTTTCCAGCAGTGCTCTTAGCACTACCTGGTGGCACCACCGCTTGGCTGCGCTTCCCCTCAAGGTTCTGGGGGAGGCGCCCCAGGGCGCTCAGGAGGCAGTCAGAAGACAAAGAGGCTCCCAGGAGGCCCCAGGGAGCCTGAAGAGTATCCCTTGCCCATCCCCCCTCCTGGCCTTGGAGAATCCAGGCTGCAAAGCCCTTTACCCCCTGTCCTCGCCCCAGACCAGGGCAAGTCCAGCTGGGGTCCAGGAGGCCTGAGGAGGGACAGCAAGACCCATTTCTCCCCCCTGGGCTGATGCTTGTCTCCTTGGCTGGACGTTTCCCAGAACACTTGGAAGCAAATCCACGAGAACAGCTTGCACTTGGCACAGAGACGACTGGGGCCTACTGTGGAGCTGAGCCTACACTCCCGAATTTGTCCACTCATTTACTCATTTGTCCATTCATTCACTCATTTGTCTATTTATTCACTCATTCACTCACTCATTTGTCCATTCACTTACTCATTTGTCCATTTATCCACTCATTCACTCATTTGTCCAGTCATTCACTCATGTGTTCAACAGTCTTTTTTTAGTGCTTACTATGTGCCTGGCCACTCCACACAAACACAGCTGCTGCGTGCCACGGTCTGCCAGAATATCCAGTGGAGGCCACTGAGGAGCCGGGAACAAGCAAGAAGCAAGGCAGGGCAAGGTGCCCCAGCAGCCTTCATTTTAAAGGTGGGAAACTGAGGTTCAGAGAGTAATGTGAATGTCCCAGATCCCCTAGCCAAGGAATATCATGGCTGGGAAGTACTTGCCCTGAAACTGTTCCCTTTCTAGTGCCCCCCAACCCATCTCTACTGTCAAGCAGCGCACAGACCCCTACTGGGCCACAGGGCTGGGGTGTGACTGAACAACACCATGGGGCTCCAGGCCTTGGGATAGCTGTCAGACAGGGGCCCAAAAAGGCCAACTCGGGAGGGACCACTTGTTTTCGAGGCCCTGATCTTGGGAAAAAGCAGTTAAAGAGCAGGGGCTTTGGGTAAAAACCACCCAGGTGCCCATCAACAGATGGATGGATAAACAAAATATGGTACATCCACACTGATACGGACTGAATTGTGTCCTCTCAAAGTATGTACTGAAGTTCTAGCCCCTGTACCTGTGGGCATTTGTACCTGTTTAGAAGTAGGGGTTTTCATTTGTTATGTTAAAGAGGTTATACTAGAGTAGGGTGGGTTCTAAACCTAGCCACTTCTGAGTTATAAAAATAGCAGAATAAACACAGAGAGACACACAGGTGAAAGACGGACGCCAAGGAACACCAAGGCCCTCTTTGGGCTATGGACAAAGCATTGCCCCTAGGCCGTGCCCTAAGGTCAGACTTCTTACCTCCTGAACCACAAGAAAACAAATATCTGTTCTTCAAAGCCTCCAACATATGATTTTTTGTTATAGCAGCACTTGGCACCTAAAACACATATGACAGAATATTATTCAGTAATAAAGAGGAATGAAGTTCTGATTCAGACTACTACATGGATGGACCTTGAAAACATTACGCTGGGTGAAATAAATCAGACACAAAAGGACAAAGACTCTATGATTCCATTTATATGAAATATTAGAATGGCAAATGCATACAGACAGACAGTAGATTAGCGAGTACCAGAGGCTGGGGGGAGGGCAGGATGGGGAGTGACTGCTAATAGGTACCGGGTTTCTTTACAGGGTGATAAAAAAAAGTTTTGGAAATTGTGGTAACAGTTGCACAACACTGTCAATGTAATTAATGTCACTGAATTGTACACTTAAAAGCAGCTAAAATGGCAACTTTTATGTTAGATGTATTTTACCACAATTTTTTTTGCAAGCATGTGGGCTTCGTAGCCAGACCACCTGTATGGGCAGGCCCCAGCTCCTGCACTGCAAGCTCCGCTTTGCCTCATTTGTGAAACGGAGATCATGGTAGTGCCCACCTCCTGGGGCCAGGGCTGGGGCTGTTAAATGAGAAAATCCATGGAAAGTGGTTCTTCAGCACAGTGTCTAGCATATTGTGAGTGCTGGAGAAATGTTACCTAAAAGTATTACTACCTTTATTGACATGCAAGGGAGGCAAACTCCATCTGCCACGGATACACTGGTGTGGGTGGAAGTGGCAGCTGTGTGGGGAAGGAGAGCCAAGCTCACAGGGACTGGGACACAGAGTGGGACGTTTTGATGGAGGCCATTGTGCCTACAGACCCCTCGGATCCTGTCTGAGTTATCTAGTGCTGCTGTGAGAGAAATACCACAAGTGGATGGCTTTAACAAACAGAAATTTATTCTCTCACAGTTTTGGAGGCTGGAAGTCCAGCTATAGGGAAAGCCTTTCTCTCTCTGTCGGCTCTGGGGAAACGTCCTTGCTATCAACTTTCCCCTGGTCAAGGAGCTTCTCAGCACAGGGACCCCTGGTCCAAAGGATGTGTTCCTGGTTCTTCTTGCTTGATGGTGTTGAGGTCCGTGTGTCTCTCTGCTCACTTCTCTCTTTCATATCTCAAAAGAGATGGACTTAAAACACAACCTAATCTTGTAGATAGAGTCCTGCCTCGTTAACATAACTGCCGCTAATCCCGCCTCGTTAACACCATAGAGGCAGGATTGACAACACAGGAAAATCACATCAGATGACAAAAGGGTGGACACTCACACAACACCGGGAATCATGGAGTAGCCAAGCCGACACACACTTTTTGGGGGGACACAATTTGATCCATAACCGATCCTTACCAATGACTGGGTGGGCCACTTTTGAAAGGAAGGGCTTTCCACTTTTAATATGTCCTGTCGTTCATTTGGCTAATCCTTCTCCTTTTGCTCTTCCTCCTTATCAACACTCTGGTAGTGCTTACTATGTGCCAGGCTCCATTCTAGTAACCCATTCAACCCTCACAGCCTCTCTGTGCTGTCTCCTCTCTTTATCAGTGAGGAATCTAAGGCCCAGAGAGGTTAATTAACTTGCCCCAGGTCACACAGCCCGTAAGTGGTAAAGTCCCAAAAAAGCTGAGCCGCTAAGACCAAAAGGTCAGAGGTTCAGACCATCAGCCACTCTGCAGGAGAAAGATGTGGCAGCCTGCTTCCATAAAAATTTACAGCCTTGGAAACCCTATGGGGCAGTTCTACTCTGTGCTATAAGTGGTTTTTTTTTTTTTTTTTTTTGTAAGCTCTGGGTGACTGTGCACAAGCCAACTGCCCCCTGAGCCTCCATCCCATCTGCTCTCCAAGTCTCTTCCAGTGTCAGTCCAATGGGTCACCTCCTCTACTCCAAGGACAATCTGGCCCCGCCCCGGGTAATGTCAGGGTCAAACCAAAGACCGCTCCAGCCCGTCTGCTCCTGGGCCTCCCTCACCTCACCGCCTTCGGTCAGCCCACTCTTTCAGAAGCCAGAGTTTACAAATCCACCCACTTCGATTACACTTTAGAGTCTTGCTTTCTAGAGAGATCAGTGGACTGAAACTCATGGGAAAGAGGCTTACCCAGCAGGATGGGGCCTAGGAACACCTGGAGGTTGGGACTTGGGGCTTTGCGTGCAATAGCTGTTCCGTAAATGCCTGTCGGCTTATGAAGTAAGCAAGGACGGGCTGTCAGCTCTGGCCATAAATGGGGTCTTTGGTGACTCTCAGATCTGGATTAGAGTCCCAGCCCTGACACTTGAACACCTGACTTTCCTTCCTTGAGCTTCAGTTTCCCCATCTGTAAAATGGGTATGATAATAGTGCCAGCCTCTCAGGGGTGCTGTGGGTGTAAATGAGGTACATTATGCAAGGGCCACCATTGATGCTCAATCCAGATGCCTTCTGGATCCTTTTATCAGATCTGCACACCCTTCCCCCAGCTTCTGCAGGCTTCTCTCCCAGCCACCAGCACCTGCAGCCTTCTCTGGAGTCCTGGGGCTCAATCCCTCCTCCACTGAAGCCCAGCTCCCTGGCCTGGAGCTGAAACCTCTGGGTGTAACTGAACCTCAGGAGCTCCCTGCAGGATCAGGTTGTGGCTGGGGCTTCTCTTGAAACCCCACCCTTGACTGCTTCCCCCTCACTGCCCTGTGCCCCCTCCCACTCCCTGCACCCCCACCCTCCTCACTCCCTCTGTCTCCCTGGGAGCACTTTCTTAATAAATCGCTAGCACACAAATACCTGTCTGAGGGGGCTACTTGGGGACTCACATACGACTCATGCATACACTACCCCCTACGGAGTTTGAGACCACCTGACATTGTCATGTAACCAACACTGTTATCTTGAAAAGCTGATGAGATTAGTAGGTAATTTTTATCTATTGTTCTTAAGGAAAGATCTGCACACCCCTTCCCAAAGTCATTTGCATATCCATAATGGAGGAGGAGAACTACTAACCTCAGCAAAGCCCCCGTTTAAAGCATTTTGCTTCAGAAATGACTCTTCCTTGCTTTCAGCAACTGCTAAAATTAGAGTTCCTTGTCTCTCAATATCCCAAATAAGGTCAAAGAAAGCCAGGATTGAATGTTGAGCAAGAGCCTGCTTGCTGCCTGCCCCATATCTATTCTCTGCTTCTTTCTTAGTAAAAGAACTCTGATTTTATTCAAGGCAGTCCGGCGCACAGCTAAAACATGACATTTCTCAGCTTACTTGGCAAATACGAATGGCCAGTGAGGTTGTTGGGAGAGATTTTCAGAAAGGCTCCAAAAAAGCTAGAGTGTATCCTTTCTATCTTCTTCCTTCTCTTTCTCCCTACCTGGAATATAGACATGATGGCTGGCACTCCAGGGGCCATTTCGTTACCTTTAGGATGGAAGCTAAGGCCTAAATATGGCAAAGCAGAAACTCAGAAGGAGTGTGGGCTCCTGACGACTTTCTGGAACTACACATCTAACTTAGGGGTCTCTGACTTCTTTGACCTGCAAAAAAAAACCTCTATTTCATTTAAGCCATGCTTTTCCAGGTCTTTGCTACTTGCAGATGGATACAATTGCCAAATGGTATAGATGTCCCCACAAATCCACAGGTTTGGCCCTGAGTCAAAGAACGAGACACTCTTTTTCCCACCCCATCCCTCAACATGGTCACCTGGTTATGCTCACAGAGACCTGAAGGCAAGGGGTGGGCATCCCTTTACTAGGGGTTCCCATCACTTAGATAGCCACACCAGCTTTGGGTCCCAGACCTGCACTGGACAATGGAAAAATCTCACCTTCTGGCATAGGGTCAAAGCAGGGACAGGTAACCTGGGAAGTTCCTGGTACTACGCATAACAGGGAAAAAACAGGGTAAAACACTTTGTCCAACCTCTCCCTCTGTGGTTCCTACAATCTCCATCTAATTACAATAAAAAGGATCAACATGCTAAAGCAGCGTTATCCGTAATAGCCAAAAACTGGACACTCCCAATGCCCATCAGGAGTTGAATGGATAAATAAATTGCTGGTGATGGTGCAGTGGAATACTATACAGCAACGTAAATGAATCATCTACTGGTGCACAGAGCCGCATGGAGGAATCTCACAAACACAATGCGAGCAAGAAAAGTCAGACACAAAAGACTATCTACTAAATAATCCCATGTTATGTAAGTTCAAAAACAGGCAAAACTCACCTGTGAGGTGAGAGATCAGGACAGCTGTGACCCTTGGGAAAGCAAGTAGATGGAGAACATGAGGGCAATGTTTCTTATCTTGGTAGTAGTTACACATGTGTGTTCAGTTTGTGAAATTCATCAAGCTGTGTTAGGATTTGCGCCCATTTCTGTCTGTTTCTTAGACTTCAACAAAAGTTACGTTTAAAAAAATCCCTGGTGATGGCAGCCACAGAAGGGAGGTACCCCTCATCTTGGCAGGTCATAGAACAAAGTACTAGTGGAGCTTGGCACACAGCAAGGGCTTGGCATATGGAAGCTACAACAATCAGTAGTGTGTAGCTACCTGACCAGAAGGGTCCGAGAGATACCAACTGAAGCAGCTTAGAAAAGGAGACCTAACTCAAAAGAATGACCACTGCTGTGGGAATCTGAGGTGCATGGAAGGTGGGGGTGTACTTGTGAGGCAGCCTTAACCCACCCCGAAAGCCACGCCATGAGGCTGCTCCCAACCACCCACTGAGAGGCTCAGCTTATCTCCTGTCATAAACAAGCCAGGAATTTGAGGAGGAGCAAAGGCCCAGGTCCAGGGCAAGGACCTTACAAACCTGTGATAGCATCTTCACAATATTCCATAAGCCAGTTATCATAATGTGTTAATCAGGGTTCTTTTGGTTGCAAGTGAAGAAAATCAACTCAAACTGGCTTAAGAGAGAGAGATACAGAAACAGAAATAGAGAGAGGATAGAGACAGAGAAGGAGAGAGAGATTTGTTGGTTTAGCATCTTAGTTTGGCCTCCCCCACAAGTTGTGTATTTGGGAAGTGATTCCAGAAAGCGCTGTGTGGGTGTTGGGAAGTATATCAGTCAGGGTTCTCCACAGAAACAGAACCAATAGGCTATACAGAGAAAAAGAGAGATTGAGTCCAAGGAATTATCTCACGTGATCCTGGGGCTGGCAAGATTAGAATCTGTAGGGCAGGTGGGAGGCTGGAAGCTCCAGCAAGATGTCTGTTACAGTCCCGAGGCAGAGGCCTTCTTTTTCCAAAAACCTCAGTTTTTTGTTCATTGGATGAGGCCTACCCACCCATGTTATCAAGGTAATCTCCTTTACTTTAAATCAGCTGCCCATGTGAACCATATCTCCAGAAACCGCCACAGCAACATCCAGATCAGTGTTTGACCAAACACCTGGCCACCACAGCCCAGCCGAGTTGGCACAAAAAATCAGCCATCACAGGAAGCAAGAGAGGGATGGGAGGGAAGCCAGGAAAGGTGCATCAGTGAGCTGGTGTCTGCTGTGGGTAAAGGAGCTCCGTCCTGCCAGGGAGCCCTGGGAGCCAGCATAGACCTTGCCTCAGTGTCAAACACTGAGGGACAAGGAAGCAGGTATTGCTGAACTACTCCCACCCCTCAGTAGCTGCGCCGTGAACACGTGCAGTACCGCCAGGGAGGTGCCGTCAGGGCCTCTGTGAAGGCTGAGGACACGTGGCAGGGACAATCAGGGTGGGCCTCTTCCAGGTGACAGAAAGACCATCCTCAACTCGCAGGTGATGCCTTGGGCCTCCCTCACTCCTCATGTATTTGTTATGCTTCCCTCCTGCTGTCTCCACCCCCAGGTTAGCTCCACTCATACCCTCCGATTCACAACCCCCATGGAGAAGGATTTCTCTTCCCATACTAGCAAGAGTCACAGAATTGGGACTTTTGGTCCACATGTGGGCCATGTCCTTTTTTCCTCTGTTTTTTGTTGTGAAAACATATGCATCAAACCATCTGCCAACACAACTCCCATATTTAAAACTCAATGACATAGATTACATTTTTCATGGTGTGCCACCATTATTGCTATCCTTTTCCAAAATAGTCCTCCAACATGGACATAAACTCAGTGGCCCCCAAACAAAAACCTTTCCTCTTCCCCTCCCTCCTGCCCTTGGTAACCATCTTTGGGTTCTAGATATTTGCAGGTTTCATATAAATGAGATCATACAGTATTTGTCCTTTTACAATTCTCTTATTTTGCTCAGCATGATGTTTTCAAAGTTCACCCGTTGTGGCATCACCCATCAGAACTTTATTTCTCTTTATGGCAGAGTAATATTCCATCGTATGTACATACCACATTTTGTTTATCCATTTATATGTTGATGGACATTTCAGTTGTTTCCACCTTTTGGGTGTTGTGAAAAGTGCTACAAAGAACATTGGTGTACAGGATTCTATTTGTGTTCCTACCTTCACTTCTTCTGGGTATTGGTATCTAGGATTGAGATTCCTGGATTATATTGGTAATGCTATGTTCAACCTTTTGAGGAAGTACCAAACTCTTTTCCACAGTGGCTGTACCATTTTACATTCTCACCAGCAATGGATGAGGGTTCCGGTTACTCCACAGTCTCACCAACACCTATTGTTCTCTGTTTTTTTTTATCTTTGCCTTCCCAATGGGCGTGAAGTGGTATTTCATTGTGCTTTTGATTTGCACCTTTTTTTTTTAATGGGAAGTCTAGGGTCTCTAGGGTTGCTATGAGTCGGAATCGACTTGACGGTACTTGGTTTGGTTTTTGGTTTAATGACCAATGATGTTGAGCATTTTTTCTTCTGCTTGTTGGCCATCTGAATATTCTCGTTGGTGAACTATCTGTTCAGGTCCTTTGCCAACTTTTTTGACTGGGTTGTTTGTCTTTTTGTTGTTAACTTGTGTAAGTTTTATATATCTTTTGGATATTAGGCCCTTATCTGATATACGGTACCTGAAATTTTCCTCCCAAACGGTGGTTGTCTTTTCACTTTATTGACAAAGTCGTTTGATGTACAAAAGTATTTACTTTTTATGAGGTCTCATCTATCTATTTTATCTTTTGTTTCTCGAACTTTTCTTATCCAATCTGACAATTTACTGCTAACCACTAGGTCCGACAGCCTTGTCCCTACATTTTCTTCGAAGAATTTTCTGGTTTCAATTTCCACTTTTAGGTCCTTGTTGCATTTTCAACTGGTTTTTGTGAATGGTGGGAGGCATGAATCCTGATTTACTCTGCTTGTGGAAATCCAGTTTCCCAGCACCATTTATTGAAGAGACTCCTCTTTCTGCATTGAATGGACTTAGCACCCTTACCAAAAACCAGGTGACCATAGAAGTATGGATTTATTTCTGGGCTTTCAATTCTATTCCATTGGTTTATATGTTGATTGTTATACCAGTAACAGGCTGTTGTTTGTCTCCTGTACATTGGAAATGTTATCAGGAGGGACCAGTACCTGGAGAAGAACATCGTGCTTGGTAAAGTAGAGGGTCAGTGGAAAGGAAGAAGACACTCAACGAGATGGATTGATGCAGTGGCTGCACCAATGGGCTCAAACATAGCAACAATTGTGAGGATGGCACAGGACCGGGCGGTGTTTTGTTCTGTCGTACATTATGAGTTGGAACTGACTCAATGGCACCTAACAACAACAACCGGCTGTTTTAATTACTGTAACTTTGTAGTGGAAACCCTGGTGCCGTAGTGGTTAAGTGCTACGGCTGCTAACCAAAGTGTTGGCAGTGCGAATCTGCCAGGCGCTCCTTGGAAACTCTGTGGGGCAGTTCTACTCTGTCCTATGGGGTCGCTATGAGTCGGAATCGACTCGACGGCACTGGGTTTGGTGGGGTTTGGAACTTTGTAGTATGTTTTGAAATCAGGAAATATGAGTTTTCCTACTTTATTCTTCTTCAAGATTGCTTTCCCTATTTGGGATTCCTTGCCATTTAAAACAAATTTGAAGATTGGCTTTTCTATTTCTGCAAAGAAGGGCATTGAAATTTTGACGGATATTGCATTGAATTTATAGACAGCTTTTGGTTATCTTGACATCTGTATTAAGCCTTCACCATGTCCTTTTTTAAAAATATGTATTTTATTGTGGTAAAATACATATAACATAAAATTTAGGATTTTAACCATTTTTATGTGCATTAATTTTTATGTGACTGTGGTGCAATGGGTTTCTCTTATATATGGCCTTTCTGGCCTTGGGTTTATAACTCTGCCAAAAATGATTGGTTGGGCTGTAATCTCGCAAGGCATTGGTCAGTTTACTATGCAAATAGGATGCACAAAACCATCCAATAGGATTAAGTGACCTTGCGGGAATTGGTCAATTACTATGCAAATTGAGTGATTTGTGGTCTACCAGGGTATTGCCTAAGGAGCCCTAGTGGTGCAGTGGTTGAATTGGTTGGCTGCTAACCAAAAGGTCAGCAGTTCAAACCCAAGAGCTGCTCTGTGGGAGAAAGATGTAGCAGTCTGCTTCCATAAAGATTTACAGCCTTGGTATACAAGATACTGCAAAGCCTCAACAACAGAAAGCAAATAACCCAATTAAAAAATGGGCAAAGGATATGAACAGGCACTGCACCAAAGAAGACATTCAGGCAGCTAACAGATACATGAGGAAACGCTCATGATCATTAGCCATTAGAGAAATGCAACTCAAAGCTACAATGAGATACCATCATACCCCAACAAGGCTGGCATTAATCCAAAAAACACAAAATAATAAATGTTGGAGAGGCTGTGGAAAGACTGGAACACTTACACACTGCTGGTGGGAAAGTAAAATGGTACAACCACTTTGGAAACAATTTGGCTCTTCCTTAAAAAACTAGAAATAGAAGTACCATATGATCCAGCAATCCCACTCCTTGGAATATATCCTAGAGAAATAAGAGCGATCAGATGAATAGATATATGCACACCCATGTTCTCTGCAGCACTGTTTACAATAGCAAAAAGATGGAAACTACCTAGGTGCCCGTCAATGGATGAATGGATAAACAAATTATATGGTATACTCACACAATGGAATGCTATGCAAAGATAAACAACAATGATGAATCCGAGAAACATCTCATAACATGGAGGAATCTTGAAGGCATTATGCTGAGTGAAATTAGGCAGTCTCAAAAGGACAAATATTGTAGGAGACCACTATTATAAGAACTCAGGAAAAGGTTTAAACACAGAAGAAAATATTCTTTGATGGTTACAAGGGTGGGGAAGAAGGGAGAGGGGTATTCACTAACTAGATAAAAACCAAACCTGTTGCCGTCAAGTTGATTCCAACTCACAGCCCCACAGGGTTTCCAAGGAGTGCCTGGTGGATTTGAACTGCCAACCTTTTGGTTAGCAGCTGTAGCACTTGACCACTACACCACCAGGGTTTCCAAACTAGATAGTAGACAAGAATTATTTTAGGTGAAGGGAAGGACAACACACAATACAGGGGAAGTCAGCACAACCAGAATAAACCAAAAGCTAAGAAGTTTCCTGAATACAACCAAACACTTTGAGGGACAGAGGAGCAGGGGTGGGGGTCTGGGGACCATGGTTTCAGGGGATATCTAGGTCAATTGGCATAACAAAATTTATTAAGAAAATGTTCTGCATCCCACTTTGGTGAGTAGCATCTGGGGTCTCAAAAGCTAGCAAGTGGCCATCTAAGATGCATCAGTTGGTTCTAACCCACCTGGAGCAAAGGAGAATGAAGAACACCAAAAACGCAAGGAAAAATATGAGCCCAAAAGATCGAAAGAGCCACATAAACCAGAGACTCCATCAGCCTAAGACCAGAAGAACTATACGGTGCCTGGCTACCACCAATGACTACCCTGACAGGGAACACAATGGAGAGTCCCTGATGGAGCAGGAGAAAAGTGGGGTGCAAAACTCAAATTCTAGTAAAAAGACCAGACTTAATGGTCTGACTGAGACTGGAGGAACCCCAGAAGACATGGCCCCCGAACTCTCTGTTAGCCTCAAACTGAAACCATTCCCAAAGTCAACTCTTCAGACAAAGATTAGACTGGGCTATAAGAAATAAAATGATACTCCTGAAGAGTGTGCTTCTTAGCTCAAGTAGATACAAGAGACTAAATGGGCAGCTCATGTCTGGAGGCAAGATGAGAGGGCAGAAAGGGACAGGAGGTAGTTGAATGGACACGTGAAATACAAGGAGGAAAGGAGGAGTGTGCTGTCACATTACAGGGAGAGCAACTATTTATAACAATATGTGTATAAATACTTGTATGAGAAACTAATTTGAACTATAAACTTTCACTTAAAGCATGATAAAAAAAAAAGAAAAGAAAAGATTTACAGCCTTGGAAACTCTATAGGGTCACTATGAGTTGGAATCGACCTGGCAGCAATGGGTTAATGGTTTTTAAAAAAGGGATTGGTCAGTTGATAGTCTGGCTGGGGGGCCCATGCGTTGAAATTTAATATAAGGGCCAATCGAATAGAGGTTGTGGGGGACTACTATCAAGAAGAGTCTGGGGTGGAGCACATCCTTTGGACCTGGGGTTTCTGTGCTGAGAACCTCCTAGACTCAGGAGCAAGAGAGCTATAACGCTGAAGATGGCACAAGACTGTGAGAAGTGGTGGCAACCACAGCAGAGCCTGGTGGCAGCAGTACGAATGGCGAGAACTACAAGCCCAGCAGATGGCTGTGGTGGTGCTTGCTAGCCCACGCAGCGAAGTGGGTGTGGTGGGCTTGCCTGGCCCACAGAGTGAGAGAGAGCTGAGTGCCTTTAGAGAGGAGGCTTGCTGGCAGAGAAGGGTGCCTCTAGGCACTTGTCAGCAGAGCTAAAGATCTAACACTTGCCCTGGCAGAGCAGAGGCCAAGAGAAGACCTGCAGGCTGGCATGGCTGAGAGAAGGCCCTGGCTGTAGGCATGGCCAAGAAGGAGATGAGAGCTGTCCTGGTTGGAAACTGTCCTGATTGGTGAACTGTATCCTGCCACCATCAGTCTGTCAGCGGAGGCTTGTGTGTTGCCGTGATGGTGGACAGGTTTCAGCAGAGCTTCCAGACCAAGGTGGACTAGGAAGAAAGGCCTGGCAACCTACTTCTGAATATCAGCCAATGAAAACTCTATGGATCACAACGGTGGATGGGGTTGCCATGAGTTTGGTGCTCGGACAATGACAGCTAACAACACATATTAACTCGTAGAAAATGTATAGGATTGTTTTGTGTTTTTAAATGCACAAATAGTATCTGTACTATGGCACAGTAGTAGTAATGTAGTAGCATCAGAACCTGTCTAACTTCAGGGAGGATAATGACCAGGATCAGCCCAAAGCTGATTCCCATGAGGTGGAAGCCAGACACACCTTCACCCCATAACCTTTTTTACCAATTTGGACACCAGCTATCCCTTTCCTGGCATTCTCTACTACTCTTCTGGGTTTGATAATCCATGGCATTGTCCACGCAGAACTCACAGACGATACTTACAATTAGTGGTTTATTAAGGACGTAATAGGGTACGACTGGGGATTAGGATCAACAGGTTACAATTCAGGATGTGGATCAGGAAGCATGCAGGCAAAGTCTCCTTTCTTCAATACAGGACATCTCTCCCTCAGTCCCCTAAAGACAGGCTCCCCTCAGCCCTCTGAGGACTGGCTCTTCTCAGCCCCCTAAGGACAGACTCCCCTCAGCCCCCTTAAGACTGGTCTTCTCAACCCCATGAGGACAAGCTCCCCTTGGCCCCCTCAGGACAGGCTACCTTCTGCCCCCTCAGGACAGGCTACCTTCTGCCCCCTCAGGACAGCCTCCTCTCAGTTCCCTCAGGACAGGCTCCTCTTGGCCCTGCCATCTGTAGTGCTGGCTCTGCTGGTGGGACCCTTCTGAGCCTCTCGCTGTCTTCAGTATAACAGCCCTTGACTGGTATTACAGCTCTTTTAGGAGGTTCCTCTCCTGTCTACTGCTTCTCTCTTCTCTGTTTCTCTCTGCTTCTTCTCTCTTCATTCTTCCTGCTGCCTCTCTTCCTGCTTCCTTCTGTCTCAAAAACCTCTGTGGGGCTGGAAGCATATACAGGCAGACCCTGGGTTACGAACATCCAACTTACGTGCAACCCATAGTTACAAACTAACCCTCATAAAGCCTATCAGGAAAAAACTGACTCGGTGTTTGGACCCCCAGGCTTCCATGAGGGGCTGGGCTTCTCCACATGTGCAGGTGCCACAGGGGTCCTTGGGCAGCCACTGGCAGGGGGCAGGGCCCTGTGACATGGTGCAGCCAGCCACTGCCCAAAGCAGCAAGCAGAGAGCCCACATGCACCCGCCTTCCTCGGAGCTGGGAAAGGGCCAGCCCCACTGTCCACATGCCCTGAGCACTGGTGCTCTGTTCCACACGGCAGGCCTGCAGGTTAGATATGAACCACACCTAACTGTTCTGACTTACATACAAATTCTACTTAAAGTCAGATTTAGGAACAGAACTCATTTGTAATCTAGGGACTGTCTGTATACATAACTCCTTGTCAATTTCAAGGTATAGCCCTTCCCAGAGGAGGCCACAAACTGACCAATCCCCTCTCAGTAGGCCACAGACACTTCATTTGCATAGTAGCCTGCAGACACTTCATTTGCATACTAAGCTGCAGAAACTTCACTTGCATAGTCCATTAACCAATCCTTGCAAGGTACGTATCAATCATAGCGTATCAAACCACAGTTGTTTACAGCTTACTGTCCCCCCCCCCAAAAAAAACGAAACCAAATCCGTTGCCAACAAGTCAACTCCGACTCATACTGACCCTATAGGACAGAGTAGAACTGCCCTACAGGGTTTCGAAGGGGCACCTAGTGGATTCGAACTGTGGACCTTTTATTTAGCAGCCAGATGCTTAAGCACTTTGCCACCAGGGCTCCTCAGCTTACTCAGGAAATGTCAATCAATCTGGACAAAAGTAACAAACCCTCTGGGGCAGAAAACTAGGGCAAAGGTAACTCCTCAGTGTTTAGGAGAAACATCTCTCAAGCTGTTTTTCCAAAGAAGCAAGGCAAAAGGCCCTACAAAGGAACTCATATCACCACGGTATCATATTCCACATGTCATTCTACACTGCTTTTTTCATTCAACAGCCTCTTTCCAGGCAGACCACATAGATCTACCTCACTGATCTTGGCTGCTGGGCGGTTTTCCATATTGTGAATGTATATAACTTAATTGTCATCCTTTTGATAGAAATTTGAGTTATTAACAATTTGTTGATAGTGCACACAGTGTTGAGCTGAAAACCTTATGAGTGTGTCTTAGCACACTGGAAGAGATATTCCTATTGGAATATCTCACTTTATTTCTTAAAGTGGGATTGTTGGATCAAATGGAAAGCACACTGTACAATTTCACAATTTAATAGATATTGCCAACTTGCATGCCAAAAAAAGACATTGTACCAATTTGTGTTTACACTCCCACGGCATGGAAGGGCCTCTTTCCCCATACCTTGGCAATACTGGGTATTCCCTTTTAAATCCATGCCAACCAGATGGGCAGAGCGGGCCCCACAACACTTTGTTTTTTGCCTCTGACCTGGGATTGCAATGATCGTGTGTTTGATGGCTGTTGGAGCCTCTTCTTCTGCCCATTGTCTCCTCCCAGTCCTTTTCCAAATTGCTATTAGTCTGTTTGTTCTTACTGATTTGCAGGGAGTTTTTACATAATGGTTTTTAACCCTTTGTCTGTCATGGTCTATAGGTTACAAATATTTTTGTAGCATACAAGGTCATTATTTCAAGAAAGGAATCACCTTGTCATCCAGATGGTTCTAGATCATCCAGATGACTCCAGAATAACCCAGAATTATTCATGGTTTTCCCAGAGGTCTGCTCCTGCTAGTGTCTGCTTCCTGCCGTCTCAGACCAAACTCTCCCATATCCATCCCTGGGACCCAAGCCACCTGCAGCCCCTCACCAGCCCATCCCCAGCCCTTCCTTCAGCCTCGCGCACACGGTCCCGGCAGGCCTAACTTATCACATGGCACTGCTGACCATGAGTCCAGGGAAGTGAGGGATGCCATCTCTTACACAAACAGGCCAACGGGAGGTTGCCCTCTTCCCTCCTGGCCAGGCAGTAGAGGAAGGAGGGGGATGCACGGCCACAAAGACGTCTCTGCAGATGGGGCCACTGTAGTGGAGAAAGAGGTCTGTTAGTACAGTCGGCTCCAGTGGTTACATAAAAGGGCTGGAGTCCAGGACCTTTTCCTACAGGGGTTTTTAACCTGGGACCGGCGAGTGAGTTTTACGGGAATGAAAGCTGTGAAACTACTAGAATTATTGGGGAAATTCCTGGCGGTAGTGTGTTCCTAGCACACATACACACAATAGTGCTATGGCCCTCATCCTCCGGCCCACCCTGAGGTCACTGGCACTCCGGAAGGCATCTGCTCTCACCACAAGAGCCTGGTTCTCTACCTGAGTGCTCTCTCCACTCCCAGTGGAGGCCAGGCGGACGTGCAGAGTGAAGGTCAGGCACCGTGGACCTGGCAGGGTGGGGGATGGGTAAGGGCCTGCTCCTCTGTCCTGACTCCCCATGGGTCCCAAGGCACACCCGCCCTCAGCACACCCTTGCCTTCCCTGTCTCACCTCTCTGCTCACCACAGCACTTTCTGGCATCACCTCGGTGTAAGACACTGTCATTCAATCCTTGTATCACGGTCTGGTTTTAGGGGAATCAAAACTAACACACACAACGCATGCGGGCTTTATGCAGCCACTGTGTACAAGCTGTGCTGTGTTAACCAAACAATCAACAAACTCGTTGAGCCCAGCCTGGAGAAACAGGAGCAGAACCTGCTCCCCATCCCAGTCTCAGTTCTCTTGGTCCTCACCTGCGGATAAGGCTCTGTGCAGTGAAATCTCGGGTCTGAAGGTATGGTCACTCGGTGTGCTTGGGTTGGCCAGTGGCGCAGTGACCTGTTCCTGACCTCTGGTCACTGAGCTGTCCCTCTTCTGGGTTGTTGAAGGGGCCGTCAGAGGTAACTGACCATCTGTGGCTTTTGCTTCACCTCCTGATTTTGGAACATAAACTGTGGTAGGTGTGTGCATGGGCACCTTTCCGGAGGATTCATGACCTGCATCCAATTTTCAAGCTTCATCACAAAGCAGATGCTAAAATGCACCTGTGGGTCCACTTGCCCTCCTGGGACTGTCCCCTTGCCCACTACCTGAAACCCCAGTTCAGATCTCACCTACCCCTCCTGGCGCCTTCTCTGTAGGGCTCCTTCCTGGCCAGCTGGGGCAAGGGCTCCCCGAAGCGCAAACTGCCTTCTAGTCTGCACAGACCTGGCCCTCATTTTTTACAGATGTCTTCACCCTGTACCCCCAGCCCAGGTGAAGGTATGGACCATAGCCAGCACCTAAAGGCTTTCTGTGACTCCCCCATCAACCCTCCCAAAAAACCCAAAGCCCATTGCTGGCGAGTCGATTCTGACTCATAGCGACCCTATAGAACAGTTGAATTGCCCCACAGGGTTTCCAAGGAGCGCCTGGTGGATTCCAAGAGCTGACATTTTGGTTAGCAGCCGAACTCTTAACCAGTACAATTTTTCTTACTCCCTCACCAGAGGACAGTTTTACCTAGTTTCGAACTTCCTGTACGTGGAACCATGCAGTATATACCCTTTTGTGGTTTATTTTGTTTTTGTTTTTTTGCTCAACCTTGTGAGATTCACCTCAGTTGTTGCACGTAGCAGAGGTTCATTCTGCTCCGTTGTGTGTAGCGGTCCATGGTGTGAGTCCACCACCACTTGTCCATCTCTACTGTTGGAGGACCTGGGCTTGTTCCAGGCTTGGGCTGTTACAAATAGTACTGCTATCAGTGTCTTGCGGTGGCCATGAGCATACACCTCCCTCGGGTATGTGGCCCTTTCCCTGGCTTTCTGGCCCCTGCTCCTAAGCTCTCTGAAGGAGAGGAGCTTTTCTCTCTGCCATCCCTGAGGCCCGGCATTCCATCAGCTCCAGACAGCATTTGCGGGAGCCCTGGTAGTGCAGAGGTTAAAGTTCTTGGCTGCTAACCAAAAGGTCAGCGGTTCAAAACCAACAGCCACTCACAGGAGAAAGGTGTGGCAGTCTGCTTCCATAAAGATTACAGCTTTAGAAACCCTGTGGGGCAGTTCTGCTTTGTCCTACAGTGTTGCTATGAGTCGGAATCGACTCATGGCCGTGGGTTTGGTTTTTCAGTGGAGTCCCGAAAGAGCCAAGTCTGGGCAGAGGGCTTGTCTTCCAGCTCAGCCGAGAATGGAAAGCTGATCTACGAGGCAAGGGCAGGCCAGCGCCCTGGGCCTGGGAGTCCTGAGGCCTGAGGCTGTGGTTCACCTGGGCTGCAGATTAGGAACCGTGCTTAAGGCTAGGGCACTCTGCTGGTGCTGTCTCCATGGACACAAGGCTCGGCCTGGGTCCCTGCACCCAGCAATGGTGCAGGATGCCTCTTCCTACCGTAGTGCAGTGACAACCACCACGGAGCTCTGCAGCATCCTCCCCTGGTGGGATTTTCAAATATGGGAGAGGTTTCTAATAAGTCACACAGCTGGTTGATCTTAAAAGCAAGAGCAACAGACGTTTGTGTGAGCAGAGGTTGGAATTGTATCGGTGCTGCTGTCGGGGTAGGACGCTGTGGGGGCCAGTGCAGGGCATCGCAGACGCCAGGCCAAGATGCCGAACACAAACTGCAAGCCACTTTCTCAGAGGCTGAGAGATGACCAATGCCGGGCCAGGCAGCCAGGACGGGTGTGGCCCCTGAAAGGCCCTCTCTTGTTCTAATTTGGGGGGGGGGTGACTCACCCCAGCTTGGAATCCACTTCTGGCTCGAGTTGCCTCAGCTTCCTCTGTGCAAACCAAAGGAGCCCTGCGTCCCACTCTCCGGGGCCCAGGCATGGGAGGGCACGGTAAGACGGCAGGGTTCATGGCACTGGGCCGCTCCCTGACTGAGTCACCGTAGGGAATGGAACGGTGAGGGGGGGGGCGGGGGAGTGGGCCGAAGCCAAGTGGAGCCTTGCTTGGCTTGGGGACAAGAAATCCCCCACAGTCCCACCTGCCCCCTCCCTCCATGGGCAAGGAGTAGCCATGTGTGTCAGGCCCCAGGAGGGCCCTCCTCGGGGGACAAAGCTCTGGCCCTCTCTCCCAGCTGTTAGGACGTGGCAAGAAGCCAGGGTGCAGAACGGAGTGAGGTTCATGCCCCAGGACGCCAGTCTCAGCTGGGCGACACTGGAATGCATCTCTCAAAAGGAAGTTGCAAAATCTTCCTTGCGACTGATTTGGGTTTTGGTCTGGGGCCAACCAGGCCTATCTTTATGGCTCTGAGGCCTGTTTAAAGTGGCAGATACTCCTTTGGCGACAGTTCTGTGAGTGCCCGCAGGGCCGACTGCACATGGGTTGCAGCCCCTTTGGCCCTTCTAGGAGCCATCCACTGAGCTCCTTGTGTCCCTGCCTGCCTTCCCATCTGCCACATTAGCAATGCCACAGTCCATTCCACTGTCAGATTCAGGAAGGTAACTATTGGCAACAAACAGGACAAAGGTTTGGTTTCCTGAAATTGTAAATAATCGTAACATTTATAAGCGCTCAGCATGAGCTGGGCACCAGCATGCATGAATGCAGAGGCCCTCACATCCAACAGCATGAGCCCCTTCACAGAGGAGGAGCTGAGGCACGCAGGCCCGGGAGCCTGCGCAGCCAGCAGACGGAAGGCAGATGGAGCGTGAGCTGCTCAGCCACACAGCCTTGGGCCTCGGACACACTTCCTGCCCAGCTCTAGCACTGCAGACGCACCCACTCATCTTACTCCTCACAGCAGCCAAAAATCAATACGGAAAACACCGAGACCGCTAAAAAAATGGGCAAGGGATGTGAACACACCATACACAGAAGGAAAACACAAAAACGGAGGTACCAGCAACAAAGAAATGCAAATAAAACACTGAGATCCTTTGGGATGTCTGGACTTGGCCAGTGATGATTCCGGGTTCCTTGGGCAGTTGTGAAGCAGGGGCCTCACGCCGGTGATCATGCTCCTTGGTGCAACCTTCCTGGAATGTGGGAACGCAACTCGTCAGGACCTGCCAAGCGCCTTTGAAAGCCAGCAGCCTTTGCCCCGTTCTCGCACCTTGGAATCAGCCCAAAGAGACAAAGAGGAATGTGTGAAGCTGTTCATTGCAGCGTTGTTTACCATTTGGCAGGAAGACACACAAATTCCAACCCAGGGGAATGGCTAAAGAAATTATGGGCAGAATGCTAGAAGCCATTAAAAGCAATATTTTTGAGGAAATGTTTACAGCATGGGGAAGTATTCATGATATGACGTTACAGGAAAAAAGCAGGATACATAGTTGTATTTGTATTTGTGTCCTGGAGAAAGTGATGGGGCTGAGTAACCAGGGTTCAGAGGGAGATGAGACCACCTGCATGGACCCACCCTGTCAACACCTTGGAAGTTTTCTGTCATGTACATGTTTTATTTTATTTTTTTAATTTCTATTCTGAAATGATTTTGAACCCAATAGAAAGTTTGTAAGAATATAAAAAAAAAAGAACTTCCATATACCCTTCACCTAGATTTACCAATTGTTAACATTTCATCCCATGTATTTTCTCTCCCACATTGTGATTATATATATATATGTTAACATATGTATCCTGTAAGTGTACAGTCGGCCCTCCCATTCTGCGGGTTCCGAATCTGCGGATTCAACCAACCTCAGATCGAAAATATTCGGGGGGCGGGGTAGGGGGGGAAGGAAGTTCCAAAAAGCTAAACTTGAATTTGCCAAGCACGGAGCACTCTGTTGAATCCAGGCGAATGAAGTGATGTGTAGGCACGCCCTGCTGTAGTCTCCCGCCACCATCTCACATCCTCAGTCTCTCTCCAGCACTCGGAGTCTGAGCATTGTTCACCTTGTGTCTTGTCATTGTTCCCTAAACAATACAGTATAACAACTTTTTACATAGAATTTACATTGTATTAGGTATTATAAGTAATCTAGAGATGATTTAAAGTATATGGGAGGATGTGCCTAGGTTATATGCAAACACTACATCATTTTATATCAGGGCCTTGAGCATCTTAGAAAACCTGGTGGCATAGTGGTTAAAAGCTACAGCTGCTAACCAAAAGGTCAACAGTTCGAATCCACCTGGCCCTCCTTGGACACTCTGTGGGGCAGTTCTACTCCATCTATAGGGTTGCTGTGAGTTGGAATCGACTCAACGGCAACGGGTATACGGGTGAGCATCCTAGGATTTTGGTATCTGTGGGGGGTCCTGGACGACTCTATGAAATTGTTTTCCTGGGCCACTTGAACATTAGACTACAGACCTCACACCCCTTACCCCTGACTATTTCATATGCTCTTCTAAGATCAAGGCATTCTCTTAACTACAGCACCATGATCGGATTGAGGAAATTTAGCATAGATCTGTCTAGTATACATACAGTCTGTATCCAAATTTTGCCAATTATCCCAATAAAGTCCTTTATAGCATTTTCCCTGGATCCATGATCCTAACCAGGTTCACCCACTGTATCTCGTCTTCACATCTCTTCCTTTCTTTTAATCTGGAATAGTTTCTTGGCCTTCCTTTGTTTCTCATGGCCTTGGTATTTTTTAGAACTACTGACCAGTTCTTTTGTACAATATCTCTTGTTGGGTGTGTCTAGTGTTTCCTCATGATTCGACTCAGGTTGTGTATTTCTGGAATATCACGGCAGTGATGCTGTGTCCTTGATGCATCATGTCAGGAGTCACACAGAGTCAGCATGTCCCAGCATTTGTGACGCTAACTTTCGTCAGATGGGTAAGGTGGTGTCTGCAGATTTCTCCTTTGCAAAGATGCTTGTTCACATTTGTAATTAATAAGTCATCTCTGAATGATATTTCTATGTGAATATGCCGTTCCCCACCAAGCTTTTACCCACAGCATAGCATCCACTGGTGTTTTTCACGTGCATCAATTACGATTACAATGGTTACAAGTTGCATTGTTTTTAAAATTTAAAGTAAAACTTGTTTTAGAAAGAATGAATTTTAGCCACTGCAAAAAGGCAGGAAGTGAGAGATAGATGAAGCAAGATGGGGAAAATGGTGATAGTTGGTCAGGCGGGTTCATGGGCACCTGGGTATTCATTATATCCTTCTCTACAATTCTGTCTATTTGAAACTTTCTATAAGAAACATTGTTTAAAGCAATGATTTCACTCTAGTTAATAATATTCATGCTAAAATGTTTAGCAGGAAGTATACTGTTGTCTTCAGCTTACCTTGAAATGTATCAAAAAATAAGATGAGTTGATGGACTGGTCTGCCATTGAGGCAGCAGAGCAAGTACAAATTGTAGAATCTGGGTGGTGGGCATATGGGCACTCTCCACGCAATTCTTTCAACTGCTCTGTGTTTGAAATTTGTCCTAATAAAATACTGTGGAGGAAGTAGGTTCCTGGGTGGCACAAATGGTTTGCAGTCTGCTACTAACCTAAAGATTGGCAGTTTGAACCCCTCCAGCAGTGCCACGGAAGAAAGTCCTGGCTATCTGCTTCTGTAAAGATTACAGCCAAGAAAACCCTATAGAGCAGTTCTACTCAGTAGCCTATGGGTCACCGCGAGCAATGGGTTTGGGTTTTTTTTTGCTTTGGTGGGGTAGTGATAGGTGATTTTATCTTTCTTTTCTGTATTCTCTGTGTTTTAAAAACCTGTACAAAGAACACGAGTTATTCTGTGTGTTTATGGTCAATGCTCAGGAGATCAGTGGCTCTCGCCAGTAGTTGCCAGGCAGTCAGCCCGGCAGCCAGGGACAACGGATGTCCTTTTAGCTCCTCTGAGGATGACTCTGGGTTTGGGCAAGGGCACTGCACTCTGGTGTGTTTGGGCCTGGTCTCTGCTCATATAAACACTAGGATTCTTCAGGAACTGAGGCCAGGAATCCCTTTGAAGAGGAATGACTCCTTCCTTCCTCCAGCAGCCCCTTCCCTGGATGCCTACGCCACTTCTCGGCAGGCAGGCCCTGAACTTGTGGGGAGCTGCTCTCCATGTGCCCCACTCACCCCAGCACACTCTCTTCAGTGGGCCTTTTCTGTGTTCTTTTCTTCCAGGGAAGAGTCTGATCAGTGAGAAAGGGCACTTGCAGAAAAAAGGAGAGAAAGGTGGAAGAAGAGCCTGTGAGCACCTTGGTGCAGAGAGCTGAGAAGACAAACAAGGCTTTGGGCCCGGCCCCGGCCCCTGCCACGCTTCCAAAGCAGGGGTCCCACTGTCCTTTTCTTCCTCTTTGTAGAGGAAATATTAAGCCTGAGAGACTGGGGTTCAAACCCCAGCGTCACCACTTACCTGTGACCCTGGACAGCAGCTTCTCCTTTCTGAGCCTTAGTTTAACCAGCTGCCATCAAGTTGATTCCTGCTCAGAACAACCCCACATGCGTCAGAGTAGAACTGTGCTCCCCAGAGTTTTCATGGCTGTGATCTTTTAGATGTAGATCACCAGGCCTTTCTTCCAAGGCACCTCTGGGGGGGTTGAACTGCCAACCTTTCTGTTAGTAGCCCAGCCCTTAACCGCTTGTGTCACCCAGGGACTCCTGAGCCTTAGTTTACCCATCTTGAAAATGAAGCATTCTTGAGAACTAAATGAGATAGTCCCAAAAAGGGATCAATGTTATTCATTCATTTGAAGTAATGTTTATTGAGGGACTATTATATGCCAAGAGCCCCGGTGGCACAGTGATTAAGAGCTCAGCTGCTAACCAAAAGGTCAGCAGTTTGAGTCCACCAGCTGCTCCTTGGAGACTGTACGAGGCAGTTCTACTCTGTCCTATAAGGT
This sequence comes from Elephas maximus indicus, assembly GCF_024166365.1. Lineage (NCBI taxonomy): Eukaryota > Metazoa > Chordata > Mammalia > Proboscidea > Elephantidae > Elephas > Elephas maximus. The sequence goes on along the minus strand of NC_064820.1, from coordinate 215,635,098 downwards.
TGCTATGAGTCGGAATCAACTTGATGGTACACAACAATTAGCACTTAAGGAGCCCCGGTGGCACAGTGGTTAAGCACTTGGCTGCTAACCAAACAATCAGTGGTTTGAACCCACCAGCTGCTCCACAGGGGAAAGATGTGGCAGTCTACTTCTGTAAAGATTTACAGCCTTGGAAACCCTATGTGGCAGTTCTACTCTGTCCTATAGGGTCATTGTGAATTGGAATCAGCTCAATGGCAATGGGGTTTTTTGGCTATTATGTGCCAGGCACTGTTCTAGGTAGAAGAAGATATAACGGTAAACAAAATGAGACCTTGCTATTTGCAGTTTATAGTCCAGTGGTAGTTATTATCTGTTAAATGTGCCCCAAAGCCCCTGACTTATCCATAGGCTGGTTTCTAGGGTCAAATATGAGGCCCTGAGTGTTGAAAGGCAGTGCAAAATGTGAAAAGTGCAAAGCTATCTATGCAGACCCTGAGCAGGGACTCTCCATCAGGTGGATCCAGGTGATAGGTCCTATCACAGGGACACTCAAGGCAGACACCCCAGGAGCTGACACTCCTTTAGCCCACCTCCCCACCCCGCTGCATAGCACAGCTGCATTTCTCTCACTACCTCCATTTCTATATTGACATCTCCCTCTGCCCTGGCTTTGTATTGTGGCTGCCTTGTTTCCCCTGCCCATCTTTTGTAAGACTCACATTCAAGCCTTGCCCCTTCCCCCAGGGAGAAAGGTGCTGTTTGGCTTAGGAAATTACTGTACAAAATGGAGTGATCCTGTGGGCAGAGGTCTCATGCCAGGGCACCTCACAGGATCCTTGCCCAGCCAATGGGTGTGTGCCTTTGGCTGGTTCAGTCCATATGGCCAGGGAAGGGAGGATCCAAGGGGCAACTGTGGGATTTGTAAAGCTTTGTACAAGTAAGACCTTTTACCCACAGTTGTTTAAGACCACTGTCTTGTCCACTCTGTCCCATTTCCCTCATGTCAATGGTGTTGGGGTGGCTATACGCTAGGGCTTCAGTGATGGGTGATTGAGTTGGGGAAATTGTTTGGATTGAATGATATGTATTTATGTGGTTCATGGTCATGTCCTTGTATATTTAGTTGTTTCTAGCCAATGAAAATAAGGGAAGCCCTCAATGAGATGGATTGACAGAGTGGCCACAACAATGGAGTTAAGCATACCAACGATCATGAAGATGGCTCAGGACTGGGCAATGTTTCATTTGTTGTGCATGGGGTCACCAGGAGTTGGAGCCAACTCGATGGCAACAAACATCCACACAACCAGCCATCTCAGTGTGGAGCTGGCTCTGAGAATACTCCTTCCACCTACCCACTGGGTTGACTCACCTGGGGTCATGACACAAAGACAAAGGGCCAGCAGTGGTGTTCTGATATGAACTGTCCTGGGGCTCAGGGAACCCAAAGTATGCAGGGAGTTGGGGAGACAAGGGTGGGAATGCACGGAGCCTCTCCTGCACAAGTGCAAATGTGCCAGCAACCCATCCAGCCCTTCCCAGCCCCTGGAACAAGAGCCAAGGTGAACCTGAAGAGCCAGCCAACATCACTGTCCTGAGGCCGCCATGCGTCGTCTTTCCCACAGCAGCTGAAGGAACCCAGGGCAGCTTTCCTTCACACCTCCTCAGATGCCTTCCCCAGGAACCTGTCTACATTGAGCATGTTGTCCTAGTCCTAGGATTTGCCTCAGAGAGTAGGATTTTTATGAAGGAAAGACTGCAAAGAAGAGAATCTTTTGGAAAAATAAGTGATCTTTCCCCATTTCACCTGCTGTGAAAATGTCAATTTTCCTTGTGCTTGGAGCTTTCATAGCTGCTCTGTCATGCTATTTTCAGTATAATAGCAGAATAGACATGAGTGTGGCATTAGAGTCAGGCCACCTGGCTTCAAAACCATTTGCCACTTGCTAACTGACCTAGGGCAATCACTTACCTGGAAAACAGGAATTATCATAATACCTACACCGTAAGGGTGGTTGTAAGGATTAACTGGGATAATATATGTAGTGCTTAACCCAGGACGTGGCACATAGCAATGGCTCTGTAAATGCTAGCAATTGGTATTTTTATTAGTATTATTCACAACACAGCTGTGAGGAGGTATCTAGCACATGGTAAGCCTCCTCTCAATATGTGTGGGAAGGAAGGGGAGAAGTAAGGAACATGGTTATGAGAGGAGGAGACCTGATTTCTGTGGAAGGGGTTTGTTAAGGAAGTATACCCCAGGAGGGTGGTGGGGGAGTGGGGATGGCAGGCCAAGAAGGGAAAGAGGCTAGGCCACATCCCGCAGAGGGTGGCTTCGGCCTGACCTCTCTGTGAAGCTGGAATGTAAGCCTGAGCTAAGGTTGCTGGGCTTTCATGCTCCTACACTGTTGGCCATTGGTGGAGAGCCATGGCAGTGGTGAGGGGGAAGATAGCACATAAGCTCCCACCCACTTCTAGCTCTCTACAAGGAGGAGCAAAGTGGCCCCAGCAGCTGGAGGACAGGCCCCCTCCAGACTCTCCGGTGCAGACGCTTGGAAGCAAAAGTACATTCAAACCAGATACGGTGCCCAGAAACGGTGTGAGGGACCTCAGAGGAGCACCCACAGTATCCCTGCAGAACAAGAAGAGTGACCTTAACTAAGAGATGGGGAAATCAAGGCTTAGCAACATACGCATGTAAGACTCTGTTCCAACACCTTGATTTTTTCACTTCATATTTTATCTAGGAAATCATTCCAGAACAGAACATATAAAGCTGCCTCATCCTTTTTTTTTTTTTTTTAGCAGCTGCAGTATTCATCGAAAGGCTACATTATGGCATTAACCATCCTCTATTGATGGATATTTAGATTGTTCCCAATCTTTTGCTATTACAAAAGAAATATTGCTGTAAATATCCTTGTACCGGAGTCTTTTACGCTTTAGCAAGTAATCCTCTAGGATAAATTCCTAGGAGTGAGTTCTTAAGTCAAAAGGCATGTATGTTTTACATTTTTTGATAGCGGTTGTACCAATTTACACTCCCACCTACAAATGACGGGAGTGTGTGCCTCCCCACACTCCGGCCAATGCAGTGTTATCGACGTTTTGGATCATTGCCAACCTGATAGGTGAAAATTGTACTGCACTGAAGTTTCCATCTGTACTCCTCTTACAAATGAAGCTAAACATCTTCTCATAAGTTTATGGGCCATTCAAGGAGCCCTGGTGGTGCAGTGGTTAAGCACTGGGCTGCTAATCAGAAGGTTGGCTGTTTGAACCCACCAGCCACTTTGCCGGAAAAATACGTGGCAATCTGCTTCCATAAAGATTTACAGCCTTGGAAACACTATGGGTAGTTCTACTCTGTCCTATAGGGTTTCTATGAGTTGGAATCAATTAGATGGCAATGGGGTTTTTAGTGGTACAATGGTTAAGCACTCATTGCTAACCAACAGGTTGGTGGTTCGGACCAACCCAGTGGCTCCATGGGCAGAAGACCTGGCAATCTGCTCCCGTAAATATTACAACCTAGACAACCCTGGGGGACAGTTCTACTTTGTCACGTGGAGTTGCTGTCATGGATCGAATTATGTCCTCCCGAAAATGTGTGTATTAACTTGGTTAGGCCATGATTTCCAGTATTCTGTGGTTGTCCTCCATTTTGTGATTGTAATTTTATGTTAAAGAGGATTAGGGTGTGATTGTAACACCCTTACCAGGTCACATCCCTGATTCAGTGTAAAAGGAAGTAAAGGAAAGGGAAGCTAGCAGAGAGAAGGGACCTCATACCACCAAGACAGCAGTGCTGAGAGCAGAGCATGTCTTTTGGACCTGAGGTTCCTACACTGAGATGCTCCCAGACCAAGGGAAGACTGCTGACAAGAACCCTCTTCCAGAGCCAACAGAGAGAGAAAGCCTTTCCCTGGAGCCGGCGCCCTGAATTCCGACTTCTAGCCTACTGGATTGTGAGAGAATAAACTTCTCTTTGTTAAAGCTGTCCACTTGTGGTATTTCTGTTACAGCAGCACTAGATGACTAAGACAGCTATGAGTCAAAAAGTGATGCAACTTAACAACAAAGGTCATTTATATTTCCTTTCCTGTGACTGAACTGTCATATGCTTGCTTATTTTTCTATTGTAATTTTATTTGCCTTATTAATTTGTAGAAGTTCTTCATATATTAAGAAAATGTGAATATTGAGTACAGTGACCCAATGACGGAAGTAGAAGTTCATTCACCCCAAGGGCTGTCCATTGGTTCTGTTACCTAAATCTCATGGTCAGACCAGTCCTTTCTGATGTCTGGTTCTTTATTTATTCTTTTGATTCTGTGAGCCACCCTGTTGTTGTTAGCTGCTGTTGAGTTAGCTTTTGAGTCATGGTGACCTCATGCACAGCAGAACAAAATGCTGCCCAGTCTTGTGCCATCCCCATGATCAGTTGTGGATCAGGCTATTATGATCTATAGGATTTTCATTGGCTGATTTTTGGAAGTAGAGCTCCAGGCCTTTTTGCCTAGAAAGTCTGCCTTAGTCTGGAAGCTCCACTGAAACCTATTCAGCATCATAGCAATATGCAAGCCTCCACAGACAGGGAGATGGGGGCTGTGCACGAGATACATTGGCCAGAATCTAATCCAGGTCTCCCATAAGGGACGTAAGAGTTCTACCACTGAATCCCCACTACCTCGCCAGCTACCCTATATCCTCCCAATTAAGTTTCTTGCTTGTTTTGATTTGACTTAACTTAGCCCGAGTTGATTTCTGTGGTTTAAAGAGCCTGGATGTACATCCCCTCCCACACCAGGCCAAGGTTCCAAGGTGAAGGTGCTTGTTGCAAAATGAATTTCTGTGTGAGCTGGGATCTTCTCCCACTCCCAGCCAGAACTCCCTTCCTTCTCTGAAGATCCTCCGCTCCCAGCGTCCTCCTCGCCAGCTGCAACTAGGGTGCTGTGGCCCCCTCTGCCTTGTCCTCACAAGGACCAGGGTCCTGCTGTCTTCACTGAGTGATGACTGATGGACCTGAGAGCAGGTTTATGCTTCGTCAGCGTGCATTCTGGGAGTGTGGACAGCAGATCTCCTTTGAGAATTATGGTCCAGAGCCAGCTGGGCCCTCCAGAAGCCTGGGGCCTGCCAGTCCTTGAATGGAGGAGAAGGCGCAGAAGAGAAGCTTGCCCAGGCTGCACAGGGAGTTACTGACACACAGAGCCCAGGTGTCAGAGTCTGGGCCCCTATCGAGTGTTCACTCACTCTTTCAGCAAACACTCCTGGCCACAAGGGTAGTGCAATGTGCGGATGGCACTGCTCAACAGTGAATGCCCACTATATCAATGCACCCATGATAACTGCTCTGAAGGGGAAGAGGGATCCAGGTGAGAATGTCACAACCCAGTGTGAGGGGTGTCACAACCCAGATGGAGTGATCAGGGATAGCCATTCTGAGGAGGTGACATTTATTCCAAGACAAGTAAGAACATAAATAACAGGCAAAGAGCAATCTAGCAGAGGGAACAGCATGGAAGGGCCTTGAAGCTGGAAGGACGTGCCCATTGTCAGGGAACTGTCAGCTTGGCTGGAGCAGAGTGAATGGGGGAAAAGTCCAGCAAAAGAAGGCTGTAACACAGACGGGATTCAAGTCATTTAGGAACTAGGCACTGTAGGTCTTGCTAAGGAGAAACTGGCTTCTATTCTGAGTGCGTTGTTCTTGGGGGTCAAAAGTGGATTTTCGGCTCGTAACGAACTCATATGACAGAGTAGAACTGTCCCATAGGGTTTTCTTGACTGTAATCTTTACCAAGGAGCCCTGGTGGTTAAGCGTTCAGCTGCTAACTGAAGGTTAGCATTTTGAACCCACCCAGTGGCTCTGTGAGAGAAAGACCTAGTAATCTGCCTCCATAAAGATTTCAGCCTAGAAAACCCTACGGGGCAGTTCTACTCTGTCAAATGGGGTCGTTATGAGTTGAAACTGATTTGATAGCATGTAACTACAACAATCTTTACGGAAGCAAATCACCAAGTTTTTCTCCCACAAAGCCACTGGGTGGGTTCAAACCACCAATCTTTTGGTTAACAGCCGAGCACTTAAACATTATGCCACGAGGGCTCCTTATTCCATGTGTAAATGGGTGTAACTGAGAGTCCCGGAAAAGGTTTAAATGCACCAGTGGTGGTAGGGGAGAAAGGGTGTGATTTATCCCAGAGAGTAAGACTCCTTAGATGGTCTTGAACAGGCCCTTAAAGGTTGTGACAGGAGCTGTTCTGCCTGCCCACGTCCCCAGGCCTCACTTTGGCAGAAGGTGTTGGCCCAGCTCCCACCTGCCTGCCTGGGGCTACCACTGTGACACTGCACCCCAGAAGGCTAGCACTCACTCTGTGAGAGCTGGAGGGTGCATTTTTAGCCCCCTCAGCCCTGAGAGGGACAACTCTGAGGTGAGTCCTGTACTATTTGATGGGTGTGCCCAGGCATGGAGCCCAGATGCCACAGCAGTATCCTGCCCACTGGTGCATCCTGTCTCGGCCCCTCCCTTCCTGGTCTCACTTCCCACTCACCTGCTGGTGGCTTCTGGATCACCTCCACTGGATTGCCTTCCAATCCTTGTCTCAGGTCAGGGAACCCCCTGTAGGATGGAGATCTCCCAAAAGAACTACTCACCCCGCGCCGCATACCTGCTCCTCGATTTTTTTACGTCAGTTGATATTCCTAAACTGTAAATTCCATGAAAGCCTGGGACCCAGTCCATCTTCCTCCCTGCAGGTCCCAACCCACACAAGGCAGATACCTTCAGAGTGCTTGTTGAATGAATGATGAGTTACTACCCTGAGTCAGACTCCTGGGACACTGTCCTTTCAGGGAAGGCCAGGGCACTACCGGGATGGCCTCTGAGGCCAGGGAGGGGGCTCAGCCAGATTCCCTGGGCTCAGAGTTCCTCATGCTTTTCACCAGGGTAATTGGGGCCACAGGTATCATGATGGGCTGTCCTCCAGCAGCTGGCTGAGGCGGGGTCCATAGCAATCCTGCCCAGCAGGCTTCGGAACCTGTTGGGTCAGTTGCAAGGCCTCTGGGACCACTGTCCACCGGCTCAGGGTCAGGTGGCGTCAGGCAAGGGCCTTGGCTGGCATGCCTACTCCTGGGCCTCTCCCTAGGCAAGTCCCTCCAGGTCTGCCTTGCTGCCACACCCTGGGACAGAGGCCTTGGCTCTTCTAAAAACCCACTAGGGCCTGCATAGTTTGTTCATTGTTACTGAGCACTTTGGGCCAGCCACTGGGCGAGGGGCTTGGGACACAGCAGCGGACAACGGGATCTGCTGCCTGGTTAATGGGACTTGTGGCTGAGTGAACACACGGGGAGAGGGACACTTGCAAACGTCTGGGTGCTATGCAGGGCAAACAGGAAGTTTTGAGGGCCAGTGACAGGAAGAACCCGTTTGGGGAGGGTGGGTCAGGAAGGTCTCTCCAGGGAGCTGCACGTATACTAGGGCCCTGAGGGATGAGGGGTGAGAAGGACCAAATCAGGCAGGGGAGCAGCTGATGCAGAGGCCTTGAGCAGGAAAAAAGGGTATTTCTGAGACACCAGCGAGGCCTGCCCTGTGAGATGAAGGAGAGGACAGAAAGGGGCGGAAGAGAGCTAATTCTAGGTGCGTTGAGAAGCCATCAGGGTTTTTTTTTTTTTGTGGTAAAATATATATAACAAAAAAAATTTTCCATTTTAACCATTCTAAGCGTAAAATTCAGTGGCACTAATTACATTCACCACGTTGTGCAATCATCACTACTGTCCATTTCCAAAACTTTTTCACTGCCTAAAATAGAAGCTCTGTCCCCCTGAAGCATTCACTCCTCATCCTCCCCTCCCCCAGCCCCTGGTAACGACAACGGCTTTTAAGCAGAAGGGTGGTAAGATTGGATTTGCTTTTCACAGACCCCTGTGCACTTAGGACTCTGGAGGGAAGGGGAGCTATGTTGGCCCTAATACAGCTTTCCTTTTATGACCTCGCTTACTTGGCACTTGAGGACTTTGAGACTCAGGGAGGGGAAGGGACTTGCCCGAGGTCGCATGGTTAGGAGGTGACAGAGCCCGGAATTGTTCTGGGTCCTGGTCATCCATCACACTACACTCATGACACTGGCTGCCTCTTTTCCTTTTGGTTGAAATGATTGTGTCTGTTGGGTAGGAAATATGGAGAGAGGAGAGAGGCAAACAGAACAAGGAGAAGACTTCCCTCTTGTCCACCCAAACCTCCAATGCTTCTTTGGTGCTTATGATCATGGCACCGAGGGAAAGTTTTAGGACCCTGCCTGCCCCCACCTTTCGTTTTTCACAATTCCTTACTTGTTTAATGTGCTTCTCTGTCTTTCCAGGCCATAAGAACCAAGCCTGTGATACACTTAAGGTTGTCTTCCTGGTGCTCCCACAGTCCTCAACAGCCAGGGGGCCACTAGGAAAAGACTAGGAAGAGGACCCCAATCACTAAAAGTGACCCCACCGTGATAATCACACCCATCCCGCCAGAGCCTGAACGCATCAGACTCTCCGGGAGCATTAGCTTTTAATACTTATTACTTATAACTAGAAGCAGGCAGCACACCAGAACAAATGCCGATCCATTTTTAGCCAATCCCCCTGATGTGAAAAGGCTGTAGGGGTGGAGATGACGACTCTTCTACAAACACCCCACTTCACACCATAGGCGAGAGGCTCAAAGGGTCTTCCTTTTGGACCTTCCTAAACTGATCCCCCCAGCTAGGTAGGCTAGTTAAGTGGGATGGAAAGTTCTGCAATGTGCGCTCCCACCTGGCACCATGAGTGAGGGACCCCAAAATTCCTCCCCCAGCCATTCTTATACTCCAGAGACTACCTCACTCACTATAGAGAGGGCATTGTAGATTTTCCTGCCTAACTACCTGAGGAAGGTGAGGGGGTGGTTAGACATTTTGACACCTAGCTTGGAATTGTATCTCTTTAGCTCTGCTGACGAACATTAAGGGGAGGGTGGGGAGGCGGGGGCAGTGATTTGTTCTGAGGCCTAAAGATGCTAACAGGGAGAGGAAGTGGAAAGACGTGGCCGCCGGACTGGGCTGTATCTGCCTTCCCTTGAAAACTCCCGACTGTAACATAAAGTAAACCTCCAGTTGCCATGGAGTTGACTCGGACTCAGGGTGACCCCACGTGTGCCAGAGGAAAACTTTGTAGGGTTTTCAGTAGCTGATTTGTTAGAAGTTTACCTGTAGTCTTTTCTTCCAAGGTGCGTCTGGGAGAGCTCAAACCTCCAAACTTTTGGATAGCAGCCGGGCTCTTAACTGTTTGCACCACCCAAGTATTTAGTAGTTCCTTTGTAGTGGAGAGTCTAAACTTGAACTCAAGGAAAGTGAGCCAACAATTGGGCTGGGTCGAATTCATGGGAAAATGAATGAATGAAGTGGGATCAGGTCCCTCTTCTGCTTATTTCAAGTTCCTATTGTTCAATGCTGGCACAGAGGAGAGCAATTGACTTTTGTGTGTTAACTTTGTATTCTGCCACCTTGCTATAATCACCTATCAGTTCCAGGATTTTTTTTGGGGGGGGGGTCCATTTTTGGGAAGATTTTACATAAATTTTTTATTATATTATCTACAAATGAAGACAGCTTTGTTTCTTCCTTTCCAATCTGTATACATTTGATTTCCTTTTGTGGTCAGCTGCACTAGCTGGGACTTCCAGTATGATGTTGAATAAGAAAGGTGAGAGGGGACACCCTTATCTTGTTCATGTGTCTCAACCAGTAAGTGTGATGTAAGCTATAGGTTTTTTTGACGATGTTCTTTATCAAGTTGAGAAAGTCCCCTTCTAGTCCTAGTCAGCAGATAGTTTTTATCATGAATGGGTGTTGGATTTTGTCAAATGCTTGTTCTGCAAATCTATTGGTATGATATAAGATTTCCTTCTTTAGCCTGTTGATATGAGGAATTACATTAATGGATTTGCAAATGTTGAATCAGCCTTGCATGCCTGGAATAAATCCCACTTGGCCATGGTGTATAAATCCTTTCATACGTTGTTACATTTGATTGCTAATATTTTGTTGAGGATTTTTGCATGTGTGTTCATAAGAGATTTTGTTCTGCAATTTTCTTTCCTAGTCATGTCTTTGTCTGGTTTCTGTATGAGGGCAATGTGGGCCTTGTAGAATGAGTTGGGAAGTGTTTCCTCCTCTTCTATTTTTTGGAAGAGTTTGAGAAGGATTGGTGTTAGTTCTTCTTCCAGTGTTTGTAGGACTCTACTGCTTGTTATCTCCGAGTGGCCCACACTGAATCCCCTGACAGCCCAAGTCTTCACAATGGCCCGCCACCACTAACCTGACCTGACATCCAACCGCCTTCACTTCCTCCTACCTGGACAACTTGCTTAACCCCTCAGGGCTTCAGCCTCCTGAATGGAAGTGAGATGACCCCTCAAGTTCCTTCAAGAGAATCTGCCCCTTGCCTGTCGACTCCTTGCCCAGGGTTCCTCCAGCCTGGCCCAGGGCCCCCTCCACCCGTCCCCAGCCACATCGCAACAATGGTGGGTGGCCATGCCTGGGCGCTCTGACTCCCAAGGGGCCTGTCGGCCCCTGACATAGGATGCCAAGTGATGTCATGTATGCTTGTTTCTGGAGACAGGGTCTCTAGCAAGGGTCTCTACCTAATGGCCCCCCAACTGGCCCACAGATGTGTTTAGTTTGGCTGACACAGTACTGTGCTTTTTTCTGAATTTTGAATTAATTGCCAACATTGAAAATCAGTAGTTTTCCCACAGAAATGTGGATTTTTGACTCTTCTAGAAAACTAGGAGATCTGGCCCCCTGCAGGGCAGCCATGAGTCAGAATGGAGGAAGCACTCATTCAGCAGCCTCCCAAGTTTCATCCCCTCCCGCCCCTCCATGTTTGGCCCCACAGGCACTGCAGTTATAGTCTAGAGCTTCCTTCATGTTCTCAAAGGGCTCTGTGAACCCCACATGTAAGCGGCTTCACCTGAGGCCTGATTCACACTAACACAACCGATATGGCCTTACCAAGCTCCTCCCCTCAGCCTCAGTTTCCCCCTCATTGAGGAGCGTACTGCCTGGCTGTAACTAACAGCAACTTGAGGAGGCAAAGACACATTCCCAGCATCCCCTGGAGGACTGAGAATGCCCACGCTCTTTGTCCCAACATCCTAAGAAAGGCCAAGTTGATAAGACTGTGGGTGGCCAGAAGACAACATTCTTGGGACTCAGCTGAAGTGGGAGGTGTCCACCCGCTCAGCCCAGATAGCTCCAGCACAGGCAGCGGCTGTCCAGGCACCTGCCCCTCCCTCTGCATTTCTGCAATGCTGTGGAGCCGGGCCACAGCCAAGACACCACATGCCGCCCCATTTTGCGAGTACTGGATGAAAGAACGCCAGCCTTGTAGGAGGGAGATGGGTATGCCCCTTGGCCTGCCCCTGCTGGGCCCCTCCTAAAGCTAATTCCTGAGAAAAGCCATTGTGCCTTCTTCCAGTGGGAGGGACTTACACCCAGGAGCCTGCAGCAGAGCTGAGGAAGGCCTGGAGGAGGGATGCCACCTCACCAGCCTTTTAATTAGACTGAACAGCAAGACCACCCTCCTACCACCGCAGCCCAGAGGAGAACCTGGAAGTGTCTCTCCTCTGGGTCCATGAGTGCCCCTGGGCTACAGTGCTAAAACCCCACCACACAGCCAAGTGAGGAGACGGGGCTCCCTGCCGAGAAATGGGAGCAGGGTGGAACCCACATGACTATGGAGACACGGACATCTTTGTTTCTGTCCCTGGCCAAATGCCTGGGTGGCCTCATGAACAAGCCACTTACGGCCCAGAGGGTTTGGGGACCCCAGAGCTGTGCTCCCCATGGTGTGCTCTGCAGGTGTCCTGCAGGTGATGGGAGCAGGGTGCCAGAGTCCCCGGGCATAGGCAGGGTAAGCAGGCACCACAGCCTCGTGTCTGCTGCCGAGTGGTATAAATTAACAGAAGGGGACCATGCAGACCTAACTCAGGTCTTGGCAGGGCTTCGGGCCAGCTGGTGACCCCTGATTGGTGCTACACCCACTGACTTCATCTTCTTGAAGGCTACCGTAGGGTGAAATGTGATGGTGAGTGTTGGGGCGCAATAACTGCCAGTAGTGCTGTAGACCGTGCTGTCCCCACTCCCCAAACGCTTTTGACCTCTGAGCCCTGTTCTCCTGGGGCATGCCTGGGGCTGTTTCCCTAGTGGGTGTGGCCCACAGCCCCAGTGGTAGACAGCAGGGAGACTGCCCGGGGAAGGCTGAGCTCTCCGCAATGCTTATGACAGGCTGCCAGAGCAGGTCAGGCCTGGGGCAGGGCCAGCCGGCGCTTAGGAGAGGAGAAGGCTACAGGAGCTGAGTGAGGCCCAGGCGGGGCCGGGTGGGGGGGCTCGGCTGGCTGCTTCCCAGATGGCCAGGCCACCACAGCCGGTAAATGTTCCACACCTTTTCTGAGTGCTGTTGCCAGGCCAGGACCGCTGGAGTGCACCAGGAATATGGGGGTGCTGGGAAGAGACCTGCCCCGGGAGGTCAAAGCCAATGCTGTCCCTTTTTCTCTGCCCCTGTGACAGTGGGTCAGGAGGGAAACAGGAAGTTGGGAAAGAAGGTTCCAGAATCCCGTTTCTTCTCTCTTAATACCAGCCCCCATTTTCCTTTAGTGTATTAGGATTATCACTATCTCCCTTCAGTGACTGGAAACTTATTCCCTGTCTCCTCCAATGCGTTTTTAAATATATTTATCAACAATATTTTGAAACCTTTCCAACATCCAGAAAATTTTAAAGAAACATAACAAAAACCCATGTTCTCATCACTCAGATTTAACAAAGCAAATGCTTTGACATATTTACTTTAGATCCATTTAAAAAAACAAAATTATATTGCACATCAACTGAATGCATCAACAAAATGTGGTCTATCCAGAAAATGGAATATTATTCAGCAATAAAAGGGAACAAACTGCTGAGTATGCAAAAACATGGGTGAATTTCAAAAATATATCAGGCTGAGTCAAAGCAGCCAGACTGAGAAAGCCACACACTGTACGGTTCCGCTTAATGAAATGTCTGAAAAAGGGAAATCCATGGGGGTAGAAAGCAGATTAGTGGTTGCCAGGGGCTGGGGGGTAGAGTGACTGCTAGGGGCCACGGGGTTTCTTTTTGGGGTGATCTAAACTTGCAGGCGATGCCTGCATACCATGAATATGCTAAAAAAGCACTGAATTGTATGTTTTAAGGGGGTGAATTATATGGTATGTGAATTATATCTCAATCGAGTTGTTAAAAGTTACATCATAAACACAACCGATACTCTCCCAATCATTTCCACCTTCCTGTGAGGTCACTAACCACTATTCTCAAGTGCATGTTTTCATTCTTTTATTTTATGTGGATGCATCTACAAGCAGGATACAGTATTACTTTTATTTTTTTATTTGAATATTTAGCGATTTTTATGTAATCTGTTGCATCAGTATCCACCAGCGGTGAGTATTAGGCAGGGTCCCTGAGAGAGACCTTCTGTGTGGCTATTAGGAACTTGGATTTTGCAGGCAAATAGACAGAGTTTGAATTCCTGCCCTGCCATTCCCTGGCTGTGACCTTGAGCAAGTTGCTGCACTTCTCTGAGCCTCAATTTTCTCATCTCTAAAATGGAGTCATAATGGAACCTGACCTGTGGGAGGTTTGTAAATGATGATTGCAGAGGGCTCAGCACAGTTCCTGGGCTGTGAAAGTGCTTCATAGACAGAAGTCAATCCCGCTATTTCTGTTGCAGAGTCAAGAGTACCCTGGCCACTGGAACCCAGGCCTGTGGCATCTCCCTGGTCCTGTGGGAAGAGGTTGGCCACGCATCCAGGCCTGACCTGACAAAGCCCTGTGGTCCCCAATGCCAAACTCTGCCCGGCCTATAGTTGGTCACAAAGGGGTTCACGCAGAGGGTAGAGTGGGTGAGCCCCAGAAGGCCAGATAATGAAGCAGAGGTTGGAGGTGAGGGCAGAGACGGAAAGTCAAGGCCAGGCCTCAAAGACCATTGTCCAGAGGTGATCCAATGGCTGGGGCAGGCTGCAGAGAGTTGCTGTGTGGGGTTTTCAGGGCAAGCAGGTGCTTGCAGCATCCTCATCCTTTAGGGGTGCTGGGCCAGGCCTGCTCTGGGAGGACCCTGACTCTATCCCCCTCATGCCACAGGTGGGTGGTCCCATCTCCCCAGGGCAGGTCTAACCAAACCATCCTCGGAAAGCCAGCCCCCTTTCCTATGTGACCATGGGACTTGTGGGACCAGGAGGGCAGGTGGGAGCCCTCCTTCAGGTCCGGGCAGTGCTGAGGCCAGGCCATGGCTGAGGTCAAACAAGGCTCCTGCTCCCCAAGGAACCTTCCTGGAAGAGAATAGGCTTCATGTCTAGCTTCCCCAGAGGACAGCTGGGCCCACACCCCAAGACAAGAGCCATCCTGATTGACCACCACCAGTAGCCGTGGCACTTTTAGTCGGGGTCCTTCGAAAGCAAATTACGAGACAAGAATTTGGGGAGGTGATCCCAGAAGCACCAATAGTAGAGTAGGGAAGTAGACAGAGGGGGGAGGAAAGCCAACAGCTGTGTATTAACAAGTTAAATGACTGTTTTAGTTATCTAGTGCTGCTATAACAGAAATACCACAAGCAGATAGTTTTACAAACAGAATTTTATTCTCTCACAGTTTAGGAGGCCAGAAGACCAAATTCAGGGTGCCAGCTCCAAGAGAAGGCTTTGTTTCTCTGTTGGCTTTGGGGGAAGGTCCTTGTCATCAATCTTCCCCTGGTTTAGGAGCTTCTCACCACAGGGACCCCAGGTCCAAAGGATACACTTCACTCCCAGCTCTTCTTTCTTGGTGGTAATGAGGTCCCTCACTTCTCTGCTCAGTTCTCTCTTTTATATCTCAAAAGACATTGACTCAAGATACAACCTAATCCTGTAGATTGAGTTCTGCCTCATTAACATAACTATCTCTAATTTTGCCTCATTAACATTATACCCACGGATTTACAACACATGGGGTAGTCACATCAGATCACAAAATGGTGGACAGCCACACAATACCAGAAATCATGGCCTAGCCAAGTTGACATACATTTTGGGGGGGCACAATTCAATCCATGACAATAACCATGTGGACAATGAGGGCTCAATCCTGCCAGCAACACTTAAGAGACTGTGTAGAGTACCCTTCAGTTCTCCCACCTGGAGGCAAGGAGGCTGGGTATTTACTCACTGTATGGATTGAATTGTGTTCTCCAAAAGATGTGTTGAAGTCCTAACCCCTGTACCTGTGAATGTGACCTTGTCTGGAAATAGGGTCTTCAAAGATATCATCAGTTAGGTTAATGTGAGGCCATACCAGAGTAGGGTAAGTCCTAATCCCACCTGACTGGTGTTTTATAAAAGATTGAGAAGAGACACAGAGACAGACAGAGGGAAGACAGCCATGTGGTGAAGGAGGCAGAGACGAGTGATGCATACATACACCAAGGAACACCAAGGAGTGCCTGGGGCTACCAGGATCTAGGAGAGACAAGAAAGGGTCTTCCCTTAGAGCCTTTGGAGGGAGCACGGCCTGGCCCACACATTGAATTGGACTTCCAGCCTCCAGAACTGTGAGAAAATAAATCTCTGCCATTTTTTTTTATTATAAGCCCCCAACTGGTGGTATTTTGTTATGGCAGCCCCAGGAGATTCATATGTGCCCCTCATTGGTCAAGGGGTCACTCCTGGGGAGTGAGCCCTTCCACACTTCATTCTGCCCCTCTCACAGTCAGAGCGTGGTAACAAGTGTATACAAAATCTGCCTACAGAGAACCTCTGGGATGGCCAGAGGAGGTGTAAGTGGGGCGGCAAAAGCATCCACTGTCTCAGATGGGCCACTTTGGGCATGTCCCAATCAATGTTCACTGAACACATGAGGGAACTGGCATGCCAGCTCCATGAGAGAAGATTAGGTCTGTGTTTTTCCTGCTTTCACCTCAGAGCCCAGCCCAGTGTCTGGCACACGGAAATTCATTATAAATATTTGTTGAATAAATGTCTCAGGCTTGTGGTGTAAATCTTTCATGATTAATCCAAGGAGCAACTGGTGTATTCAAACTGTCAACCTTTTGGTTAGCAATTGAGCTCTCAACCGTTGTGCCACCAGGGCTCATGATTAATAAGAACTACCAATTGCTGAATACTTGCTATGTGTCAGGCACAGTGCCAGGTACTTTATGCCCATTTCTTCTCTCAGTAATCCTAGTAGTAGTAGACATATTCCCATATTTGTAGATGATGACACAGAAAAGCAGGAGATTTGAGTAACCCAGGTCACCCAGCTGAGAATGGAAGTAGCAGAGTCAAGATTTAAACCAGGCTCTAGAGCTTGTATTTCTTTTTTTGGATTTATTCCTTTTTTTAAAAAAATTGGTGTGTAATTTATGCACTATAAACACATCAGTCTGAAGGGAACGGTGTGATGAAGTTGGACATAGGCACAGATGTGTGTAAGCACCACATAGATGGAGACACGGAGCACTTCCAGCACCCCAGCTGATGCCCCATGCCCTCCCTGTTTGACAGCCTCCCCCCAGAGGCAGCCATGGCTCTGACCTTTTGCACCATAGATGGTTTCTTCTGGAAATTTCTATCGATGGACCTGGGTACCATGCTGCCTTCTGTGTCGGGCTTCTTGCCCCTCAATGTTATGTCTCTGAGCTTCTACCACGTGGTTGTGTTTTTCAGTGGTTTGTTATTTTTCAATGCTGTGTGAATATATCACAATTTATTTGTCCATTCTCCTGCGGACGGACATTTAGCTTTTCAGATCTTGGCTATTACAAATAAAGCTGCTGTGAACATTCTTGTACTTCTCTTTTGGTAGACATAAGCACTCGTTCCTGTTAGGTTTCTAGCCAGGAGTGGAATATTGAATCATTAGGTATACTAAAACTACACCAATAACCATCGTGCGAAATAGACTCTAAGGGCCAACAGAGTGCTTCATCTGGGCGTCACAATTTACAATTTATATTCAGGACTCCATTTAACTCTGACAACAAACTGCCCACTGGGGTGTTAGGCCGGCATAACCGCCCCCACTGTTCCTTTATAGCTGAGGAAGCCAAGAGGGAAAGTGATCTGCCCAAGGTCACAAGAAAGAGTGGTACAGAGCTGGAATTCAACCTTCAGATCTCACGTTCTGTCTGCCTACCATGGATGTCCTTCCAGAGCAAGATGCGTGTGGGCCAGCAACACTGACTGTGGCTTGGTGTTGTGTTTAACAGCTAGGAGGAGGCTGGGACCGCATTGAGTGTGAATCCTGACTCCAAGTTAGCCAGGCCTCAGCTTTCCCATCTGCACAATGGGGGGGGGGGGTGATAATATTTCCTCACTCAGAGAGTTGTGAGCGTTCAGTGAGCTTGTTTGTAATGTGCTTGAATTGTGCTGGCTTTGGGTAAGTGATTAGCAGTTATTTTTATAGCATGCATTGTCTTGGTTTTTTCCTCTTTATGTCACACGTGTGTGTGGCTGAAAGGTCAGATAGTGATGTTTCCCCTGGTCCTTATTCCTGGAGCTGCTCAGGCCACTGGGCAGGAGGGTCAGCTCCAGACCGGACTTTCCCTAGTGGCCTCACCCCTGCCTGCCCGTCTGCCTGCCCACCCGCCAGTCAGCCTGGACAGGCTCTCTCTGGGTGGGGCCAGTTGGGAAGCCTCATTCTTTGGGGAGGCTGCCCATGTCCCCCAACTGATGTCCGCCCAGGGTATCAGAGGCAGCCAAGATGGGGCACATGCATGTCCAGGCTCAGGTTCCACCGGGCTGGGCTGGCTGAAGGCTGTGGTGTCCGTGTGCTGTGTGGCTCGGGGCTGCAAGCCCCACTGTGTATCACAGGCAGGTGACCCTGAAGGAGAGCCAGCATATGGAAAGTCCACCTGCCGGCCTCCTGCCAGCCTCCCACCCCGCCTCTGAGCACTGGCTATGCAGCCTCAGGCGACTGTCCTTGCTGCTCTCATACAATGGGGGTGTGGTCCCTTGTTGGAAGGGCACAGGTGATCATACAGGTAAAGCATCTAATTGGTATACAGTAGGCACCATATAAATGGTGGCCCTGGCCTCCTGCCTCGGTTCACCTCAACTACTTATTCATCCCACAGAGGCCGTGGGAGCCTCTACCCCATGCCAGACCCTGTTTCAGATGCCAAAGGTACAAAAGAAAACAGGATAAATCCCCACCCTGCCCCGTGGGGCTGATATTCTGGTGATAGGAGGCAAACCATAAATAAACGAGCAAGACAGTTTAGTATAGTGAGAAACCCTGTTACAATCAGTCTCACCTCTCAGGAGGTGATCTGTGAGCCACCCTTGGGAAGAACTGGGGGAAAATCTTTCAGCAGAGAGGACTGAGGTGGGAATGGGCTAGGGGCATTTGAGGAACAGACAGCAGGCCCACGTGGGAGCCAGTGGCTTATCTGGTTCTTAGGGCACCAGGCGCCCTCCACCACTGGTAAAGCATGGTTATGTCATTGGCTTTTTTTCAAAAAGAGGAAGTTCTTCCTAAGATCTAACCAAAGTCCCTCAAGTTGCAGCTGAAGCTTGAGCCTTCTAGCACTCCCTGGAAACAGAGCAAGCTATTTCCTCCTGCCTCCATCTCACCAGCTCTGAGAAAACCATAATGGTGGGGAAAGCTAATGAATTTTCTGAAGCACTTCCCCATGAATCCAAGGAATATAGATGGACCTGTCTCATCAACCCTGAGATGCGATGAGATGGGTAAAACCCTGGTGAGGACATTGGTCCCAGGGCACTGAGCGACAGGTAGAGACTGGTCTGGGATTGCAGTAGGAAGATGTTCAGGCAACCCAGGCAGGGGATGGGCTGGTGGTATAACAGGGGGCGTTCCTGTTAGTGCCCAGTAACCAAGAGGCGGGAAGCAAGGAGCTTGGGGATCAAGATATCAGCTTCAGGCACAGCTTGATCCAGGACCCTGAGGTTTGGGGAATGACTAGTAAGTCTTCCTCTTTCCTCATATCATCCGAATCCCAGTTAGCTTCCTCTCTACGACACAATAGTGTTGTCACTAGGTCTCCCTCCTTCCACTCTTGCCCCCCATGAATCCATTCTCCACACGACATTCTGAAAATCACATCACTCCCTTAATCTCCCTCTCCCTTAGCTTCTTGTCAACATTAAAAGAAAGGAGAAACTCCTTATGAGGGTCCCAGAGGCTCTGCTGACCTCTCCAGCCTCATCCCACTCCCTTCTCCCCTCACTCATCCTGGCCTTCTTTCTGTCCCTTGACCACACCAAGCTCATTCTTACCTCAAACAGTTTACACTCCTGTTTCCTCTACCCAGTACATTATCATATAGCTGGCTCCTCATTGTGATAGCTCAAATGTCCCCTTCCTTGGCCATCCAGACTCCCCACCCATCTATTCATTCTCTGGACCAGTACCATCTGATAGGACTTTCTGCAGTGATAGAATGCTCTCAGCCTTTGCTGTCTGGTAGACTAGCCACCAGCCACACGTGGCTTTTGAGCCCTTGAAATGTGCCTTCTGAGAAGCTGAATTTTAAATTTTATTTAATTTTAATTAATAAAAACTTAAATAGCAACATGTGGCTGGTAGCTATTGTTTTAGATATGGCGATGCTAATGTATCACACAGTGTAATTTTATTTCCTAGCCCTTGGTGTGATTTGATACTTTCTTATTTCTTCATTTGTTGCCTGTCTCTTTGAATAGAGTATAAGGTCTATAAGGGCGAGGGTGGTGTCTGTCTTATCCGCTGCTGTACCCCCAGGACTCAGCACTGGGCCTGGCGTCATATA
The DNA here is from genome assembly GCF_024166365.1 of Elephas maximus indicus. NCBI lineage: Eukaryota > Metazoa > Chordata > Mammalia > Proboscidea > Elephantidae > Elephas > Elephas maximus. The sequence continues at coordinate 215,615,267 of NC_064820.1, read as the reverse complement.
GGTGCACAATACGTATTTGTTGAATGGATGAACGTAAGATTCCTATGGATTGTGAGCTCAGGAGCTACCTAGCTCTCTGAAGGTAATGTTGGTTCTGTTGGGGACTTGCTGAGTGACCTCAGGTCAGGATCTTGCCTCCTCTGGGCTCAGTGTCTTCTTCTGTAAAATTGGACTAGACCAGAGGGTATCAAGGGCACCTCTGGCCCTAAGGCTTTGAGGTCTCCTGCTTCCTTCGCTCTGCCCCCGCTTCCCAGCCACCTAGTAGGAGGAACAGCCAAATGGCTTCCTGTACCTGGAGCCTATGTTTGGGAAGCAATCAAAGCAGACCGGGCTGGGCTCACCTCCTGTACGTAGACAGCATGCGACAATATTTGTGGGGGATGATGAAGTGGTGGGAGCTGCCCTGGATCAGGGGCTCTTAGGCTGGCCAAGAGTGGGGAATCCCAGGACACTGGTGGTGAGCCAGGTGGAGGCAGGATGGTGACTGCAACTCCAGCACCCAGCCTGGACTCTGTGTCTGTGTACAGGGCCCAGATCTTTTGCCCCTCATCTCATCCTTCTTGCCTGGTGGTTGGAGTTTGGGGGCTGGCAGGTTATGCTTTGACCCAAAGTGCTTCTTGTGGGGACTTGAGGGACTTGGGCACAAGAAATGAGAAGTTGGTGCTGATTTTGAGTGAGACTGGAGCCCTGATGCCCCTGACACAGCATCCAACTCTCACACACACGCACATACATGTACCCTCAGCCGGACACGGCACATAGACACAGAAGCAGACCAACAGAGGCCTGGGTGGAGACACACACAGATATGGACACACAGAGATGCCCACTCCTTCGACAGACAGGCAAACACAGCCCAACCAGACCGACTGACCAGGCACACACGATGTGGACACATGCAGGCACACACAATGTGGACACATGGACTATCACAGAGAAAAAGTTACACTAAATACACATAAAAGCGCATAGATACGCATGTAAACACACAGTATCACGTCATGCACAGATAACTTAGACACAAAGATGGATACATCCATACAACTCACACACAGTCAGACGTAGGCCCAGACCCACATATAGACACACCAATACCCAGACAGACAACTGACATGCCATTCCTATACACACCCTCAAAGGTACCCAGGCTATACCTGGACACAGGCAGATATGGACACAGAAGGAGATGCTATACCCATACTTTGCATGCATGTGCGAACCTGACCTGCCTCCCCACCTCCCCCACCCTACCCCGCATGCACACACAGTCGTGTGATGATCTGGCCAACCAAAGGGTCAAGACCCAAACATCTGGACTCCCAGCAAATGTCCATTCCATTCCCCTCAGCCTGGTCACTCAAAGGAATGTAGGCCGGGAGGAGTGGCAGCCAGCCTCTCCCCACCTCAGCCAACTGGTCGTCCTTGGGGCAGGGGTGCAGATGGTGGGCCAAGGCGGGGAGAGGCCAGTGTGTTGCCTGCGCTGCCTGCCTCCTGGGTTCCCAGCCTCTTCCCCTGGCCAGGTGGCCCTGAAGCCTCCCCCTACTCCAGCTAAGTGGGCCCCAGAAGTTTTCCTAACAACCTGGGTTTCCGGTTTCTTTTGAGAGATTGGAGGACTTGTCAAGATTGGTTCCAAGTCCTGAGGACAACAATCTGCTGGAGCCAAGAAGTCATTGCCCGTTTTCAATGGAACATGGGCATTCCAGCTCACCAAAGCCACTGCAGCCCTTACCTGCCTGGCCGTGGAGGCTTCTGAGTCTGGAACCCCTGGCATTTTTCCCTGCATGTGTTTGTATATATGCAAAGATACGCATTCATGTACATACACATACCTTGTTACATTATTATCTACTACAAAAATGGGCTCATGAAGCAAAAATGGTCTGAGACCAGACATACATTTTCTCCTTGCTATATCATTAATACATTTCTATGCTAATAAATACCTACACCGTGATTTTTTTTTATAATTTTTATTGTGCTTTAAGTGAAAGTTTACAAATCAAGTGAGCCTCTCACACAAAAACCCATATACACCTTGCTACATACTCCCAATTACTCTCCCCCTAATGAGACAGCCCGCTCTTTCCCTCCACTCTCTCTTTTCATGTCCATTTTGCCAGCTTCTAACCCCTTCCACCCTCTCATCTTCCCTCCAGGCAGGAGATGCCAACATAGTCTCAAGTGTCCACCTGATCCAAGAAGCTCACTCCTCACCAGCATCCCTCTCCAACCCATTGTCCAGTCCAATCCATGTCTGAAGAGTTGGCTTCAGGAATGGTTCCTGCCCTGGGCCAACAGAAGGTCTGTGGGCCATGACCACCAGGGTCCTTCTAGTCTCAGTCAGACCATTAAGTCTGGTCTTTTTACGAGAACTTGGGGTCTGCATCCCACTGCTCTCTTGCTCCCTCAGGGGTTCTCTGTCGTGTTCCCTGTCAGGGCAGGGCACCATCTAGTTCTTCTGGTCTCAGGATGATGTAGTCTCTGGTTCATGTGGCCCTTTCTGTCTCTTGGGCTCGTAATCACCTTGTGTCCTTGGTGTTCTTCATTCTCCTTTGATCCAGGGGGGTTGAGACCAATTGATGCATCTTAGATGGCTGTTTGCTAGCGTTTAAGACCCCAGACGCCACTCTTCAAAGTGGGATGCAGAATGTTTTCTTAATAGATTTTATTATGCCAATTGACTTAGACGTGCCCTGAAACCATGGTCCTCAGGCCCCTGCCCCTTCTATTCTGTCTACACCCTGATTTTTTAAATAATTTTTTTAATTTTTAAATAATTTTAAATTTATAGAAACATTGCAAAGATGGCACAGAGAGTACCCATAGGTCCCTCGCCCAGCTTCTCCTAATGTTAACGTTTTACACAACCATGGCACATCTGTCAGAACTAAAAAATTAACGTTAATGAAATGCTGTTAACTAAAATGTAGACTTTATTAGGATTTTGCCAGTCTTTCCTCTAATGTCCTTTCTCTGTCCCAGGAGCCCATCCAGGGGACCATGTTGTTTTTAGTTGCCCTGTCTCCTTAGTCTCCTCTAGTCTGTGACAGTTTCTGAGTCTCTCCTTGTTTCCCATGATCTTGACACTTCTAAGGGTACTGCTCAGCTATTTCATAGAATACTCCTCAATTTGGGTCTAGGTGAGGTGCCCTTCTCATAGCGTCATCTCAGGGCCGTGACATCCACATGACTTTCCTCTGGTGATAATCACCTTGCTCACTTGGGTAAGGAAGCGTCTGCCAAGTTTCTCCTCTGTTAAGTTATTCTTTTTCTCCTTTCTTATCCAGCCTGTTGTTTAGAAGACAAATCCTTAACTTCAGCCCACACTCAAGGGGAGGGGAGTTAAGCTCTACATCTTGAAGGGGAAAGTATACATCTATTATTACAGCCTGATTGTAAAGGACAGAATAATATCCCATTTTATGGATCTGCCATCATTTATTTAACCAGTACCCTAATGTCATACATCTCTGTCGCTTTTGGTTTTTTCTTTTACATACAAAGCTGCAACGAATGGTGCTATAGCTCAGCTTCAGACTCAACAGCGATTGTTCCAGTGCTTTCTCTGTAACAGGCACTGCATAGTCGAGTGAACAATGTTTCTGTACTTCTGTAATTTTCTCCCTTAAAATAAATTCGCGGATAGGGACTGTTGGGTCAAAAGATAAGTACATTTTTAAGGCTTTTGATAAGTGTCACTAAACAAATCTCCAGGAATATTGTACCAATCTACCCTCTGGACTGACATTTTTTTTTTCTTTTCCATTCTTTTTGTTTGTTCATTTCTTATTACAAAAAGAATTCATTTTTTCTGAGACAATTGGAAATTATTTACTAGTCATTTGATGATATTAAAGAAAAAAAATTTTTTTAAGGTACAATAATGGCATTGTGATTATTTTTTAAAGATAGTCCTTATCTTTTGGGACTATTTTAGGACTTTTAGGACACTTCATAAAAACTGAAATGTTTATGGAGGAAATGATGTGACTTGGAATTTGTCTCAAAATGGGAGGGAGGAGTAAAGGGGTACGCCTGAAATAGGACATGCCATAATTTGTTGAAGCTGGGAGATGGGTACACTGAGCTGTGTCATATGATTCTTTATTATTAAAAAAAAACAAAGTTTGTTGAAAGTATTTTAAATGCTATATAAATCTATATCTTAGGTGAGCTCCCATTATCTCACCTCCCAGGGTTAATTGCAATGAACGGTTTGGTGTCTCTAGGCTTTTTCTATACAAATACTGTGTATATTGCAAATGGAGTCACTGGGAGGTGCACATGGTTAACACGCTCCGCATCAGTGGTTAACGAAAAGGCTGGAGGTTCGAGTTCACCCAGAGGCACTGTGGAAGAAAGGTCTTCCACAAAGTCAGCCAGTAAAAGCCCTGTGGAGCACAGTTCTACTCTGACACACATGGGGTCACCATGAATTGCAGTCAACTTAATGGCAATTGGTTAATATTGCATATGCATATAAATTTATATTTAAATTTACCCCCATCTGTATGTCTGTTTGTCTTACTGTGGGGGCTTGTGTATTGCTGTGATGCTGGAAGCTATGCCACCAGTATTCAGATACCAGCAGGGTCACCCATGGACTACAGGTTTCAGCTGAGCTTCCAGACTAAGACAGACTAGGAAAAAGGACCAGGCAGCCTACTTCTGAGAAGCATTAGCCAGTGAAAACCTTATGAATAGCAGCGTAACATTGTCTGATATAGTGCTGGAAGATGAGCCCCTCAGGTTGGAAGGCACTCAAAAGATGACTAGGGAAGAGCTGCCTCCTCAAAGTAGAGTCAACCTTAATGACATGGATGGAGTAAAGCTTTCAGGATCTTCACGTGCTGATGTGGCATGACTCAAAATGAGAAGAAACAGCTGCAAACATCCATTAATAATCAGAACCTGGAATGTATGAAGTATGAATCTAGGAAAATTGGAAATCCTCAAAAATGAAAAGGAATGCACAAACATCAATATCCCAGGCATTAGTGAGCTGAAATGGGCAGGTATTGGCCATTTTGAATCGGGCAATCATACAGTCTACTATGCTAGGAATGACAACTTGAAGAGCAATGGTGTTGCATTCATTGTCAAAAAGAACATTTCAAGATCTATCTTGAAGTACAACGCTGTCAGTGATAGGATAATATCCATACGCCTACGAGGAAGACCAGTTAATATGACTATTATTCAAATTTACACACTAACCACTAGGGCCAAAGATGAAGAAATAAAAGATTTTTATCAGTTTCTACAGTCTGAAACTGATCGAACATGCAATCAAGATGCATTGGTAATTACTGGTGATTAGAATGCGAAAGTTGGAAAGAAAGAAGAAGGATCAGTAGTTCGAAAATATGGCCTTGGTGATGGAAACAATGCCGGAGATCGAGTGATAGAATTTTGCAAGACCAATGACTTCTTCATTGCAAACACCTTCTTTCACCAACAAAAACAGTGACTATAGACTTGGACCTCACCAGATGGAACACACAGAAATCAAATTGACTACATCTGTGGAAAGAGATGGTGGAAAAGCTCAATATTATCAGTCAGAACAAGGCCAGGGGCCGACTGTGGAACAGACCGTCAATTGCTCATATGTGAGTTCAAGCTGAAACTGAAGAAAATCAGAGCAAGTCCACGAGAGCCAAAATATGACCTTGAGTATATCCCACCTGAATTTAGAGACCATCTGAAGAATAGATTTGATGCATTGAACGCTAGTGACCAAAGACCAGATGAGTTGTGAAATGACATCAAGGATATCATACTTGAAGAAAGCAAGAGGTCATTGAAAAGACAGGAAAGAAAGAAAAGACCAAGGTGATGTCAGAGGAAACTCTGAAACTTGCCCTTGAACATCGAACAACTAAAGCAAAAGGAAGAATTGACGAATAAAAGAACTGAACAGAAGATTTCAAAGGGCAGCTCGAGAAGACAAAGTAAAGTATTATAATGACATGTGCAAAGAGCTGGAGACGGAAAACCAAAAGGGAAGAACACGCTCGGTGCTTCTCAAGCTGAAGGAGCTGAAGAAAAAAATTCAAGCCTTGAGTTGCAATAGTGAAGGATTCTATGGGGGAAAATATTAAACAATGCAGGAAGGAAGCATCAAAAGAAGATGGAAGGAATACACAGAGTGATTATACCAAAAAGAATTAGTCGATGTTCAACTATTTCAAGAGGTAGCATATGATCAGGAACCGATGGTACTGAAGGAAGAAGTCCAAGCTGCTCTGAAGGGACTGGTGGAAAACAATGGTCCAGGAATTGATGGAATATCAATTGAAGTGTTTCAACAAACAGATACAGTGCTGGAGGTGCTCACTCATCTATGCCAAGAAATATGGAAGATAGCTTCCTGCCCAACTGACTGGAAGAGATCCATATTTATGCCTATTCCCAAGAAAGGTGATTCAACTGAATGTGGAAATTATAGAACAACAACAAAATCAACAACATGTAAATTTAAGGCAGTAATGGGCCACCAGCATACTTTTTTCACTAGCTTTTTTTTACTTCACAGTAATGTACTACAGCCAGTTGGTCATCTCGCCGGTTTCTCATTCTTTAATAGCTTCATGGTTCTCCCTGTATTAAAAAAACCATAATTTATTCATCTGCTCCTCTCATCGTGGACAATTGGGATGTCTCCAATTTTCTGTTCCTATGAACAATGATGCAGTAAACATCCTTGTACATAACGTACCTTTGTGTATCTGTGCAAGTAGCTCTACAACCTGTCTTTCTGGAAATGGAATTGCTATGTTAAGGGGTTTGCACATGTGAAATTTTTAGTAGAATGGCTAAGTTACCCTTCTGGTGGACTTATGTCTAATGTGTGACATTCTTTCCTGGTATGTATCTGAGGACTAATGTCATTTGGGGTCTACAGTCGAGAAACATTATGAAGTCAGGCCTGAAGGGGCCTCAGGGATCGGCTGGTCTCTCCCAGGGAGAGCAAACTGCAACCCATGGAAGGTTGGGGCCCAGGGCCCTGCTTGCTCCATCAGTACCTGCAGGACCCTTGGGTGGGGGTCATGTAGAGCAGTGGTTATGAGCATGCTGCCTGCACTTGAATTCCAGCCTTGCCACTTACTGGTTGTGTGACCTTGAATATCTTACTTGACCTCTCTGTGCTTCAGTTTCCTCATCTCCAAGCTCAGGATAATACTGATCCTGGGGTAGCAATTGAGGAAGGGGTAAGAGACTTTTCTCGAAGCTGCATTTGCACCATTTTAATTAAAGTATATGTTAATTTGGGATGGCTTTGGAGGGACTGATGTTGTATGGGCAGGAGTACTAAGGACCCCCTTGGGCAAAACGGGGCACTGCTGTGCTGACTTCAAATGGTTGTAGTTGGGCTTGGTGAGGCAATGTGTGAAGAATGCCCAGCACCTGGCCTAGAGCCCAGGCCAGTGTCAGAGCCTGATGGTGGTGGATTCCCCCAAAACTGACAAGATGGCTGACAGGGGTAGACCACAATGAGGGAGACCTACCCTTCAGAGATACTAACTGGGCAGGTCAGGCTCAGGCAACAGGAAAAGAGATGGCCAGCTCCGGGGCAGGCAAACTACAGCTTGTGGGCCAATCCAGCCTACCACTTGTTATTGTACATAAAGTTTTATTGGAACACAGCCATGCTCATTCATTCATGTACGGTCTATGGCTGGTTTCATGCACCAGCTACAATGGCAGAGTTGAGTATTTGGGACAAAAATCCTATGGCCTGCAAAGCCTAAAACATTAACTATCCACTCGTACACAGGAAATGTCAGCCTCGAGCATAGGCATGGCAGAGAAACTCAGCCCAGGCTGAGAGAACATAGTGATGGAAAGATGACAAAAGCCTTTCATAATAGATGTTGATAGTTAGCGAGCACTTATTATGTGTCAGGTACTGTTCTGGACATGTCACATATATTAATTTATTTAGTCCTCACAATAACCCTAGGAAGGAGAGGCTATTTGTAGTAGCCGACCCCTAAGAAGGCCTTAAAGAACACTATGTTCTTGGGTTCACACCTTTGAATCTGGGTAAGCCCTTGGTTTGTGTTAACTAACAGAATGCGGTACAAGTGGGCTGTGCCCATTCCCAGCCCTGCCTTTAAGAGGACTGGAAGCTTCTGCTTCTTCCCTCCTGGAACACTCACTTTTGGGAACCATGAGATGTCATGTAAGACATGGACTGTCTGTGTGGAAGGGCCACATGGAGTGGCCACATGGAGAGAAGAGGCTCTGAGACTGTAAGGAAAGGTCCAGTGGCCCACAGGTTCAGGTCCTGATGGGGTCTCCAAATACTCCATAAAAAGTCTCCATGCAAGACCAGCAGAACTGCTGAGCCTAATCAACTCACAACAAAATGGGTCAGGCCATTAAGGCTGGGGAGTAAAACAGCAATTGCCAACTGAGACATGACTGCTACAAGGATTATTCTAGGTGTGTCTGACCTCAGAGCCTTTAACCAGTGGTTCTCAACCCTGCCTGGACGTTACAATCACCTACAGAGCTTTAAAAAAATAACAATTAAGTCAGAGTATCTGGGATTGGGGGCCTGGAGTAGATTTAACAACAACAACAACAAAAAATCCACAGGTATAGCTGAAATTGAAAACCACTGCTTCATCTACTGTTTCCAAAACTTGCCTAAAAAAGATTCCTGCACTCCAGCAGATATAATGATTTAGAATTTCTGTGGGAGGGCTCTGGTAATCTGTATATGTAACATGTTCCCTCAGGTGAATCTTACTTTCAAGCAAGTTTGGAAAAGAACTACTGGAGGACTGAGGTCAGATGAGGAGAAATTAGAAGAGGAAGGGAAAAAGAAAGCTAAGCTTTGGGCTTTGAAGACCTCTCAGGCTCGGAGAACTATCTGGCAGTTTCTTAGAAAGTTTAACCTACATTTAGCATACAACTCAACAATTGCCCTTTTGGGTACTCCCAATAGAAATAAGTCTCATGCCCACCAAAAGACATCCACAATGATGTTCATGACAGCTTTACTCATAAAGGCCCCAAACTGGAAACAACCAAAATGGCCACCCACGGGAGCATGGGCAGATAAGCCCTTTTCCACAATGGACTGCTAGGCAGCAATGAGAAACAACGTAAGCACTGATACACACACAACACGGGTGAATCTCACAGAGAGCGTTACGTGAAAAAAGCCAAATGCAAAAGAGGGCAGATTCATAAATATAAAGTTCAAGAACAGACAAATCTACGAGGATCAAAATCAAAACAGTTGCCATCTCTATGTATGATGTGGGAGTGGATACTCATACATGTGTGCATGTGAGTGTGCACACATGTATACATATGTGCATGTGTATGTATGTACGTGTGTGCACTGTGTATATGTATATGTCTGTGGGTGTGTATGTACGTGTGTATGTGTCATTCATGCGTGTGGTACGTGTGTGTGTAAATTCTGTCCCCTTGTAGTATGCTAGGAAGGCTATCAAGGGAGGCAGCCACCCGGAGAGGAGGACTTACCTTCATTTGGGGCCCACCTGAGAGGCCTTTGCTTGCTTCTTTGTTGGCTTGTTTTTTTGACATAAACACTACACACAATAAAGTGAGTAATCATAAGTGTACAGCCAATACATGCTTACGTATATACACTGAATATTTAACCTTGTGCAAAGTGCTGTTCAAGGCCTCTTGTTAAATAAGAGCACACTTATTAAGAAACACCTTGTCTGCTTGAATTTTATAATCTAGTGGGGAGATACTACAGTAAAAGGCAGACTAAGTTTCATCCATCCGTTCCTCATGTGTTTTTTGAGCATCTGCTCTGGGCCAGTCCCTGAACCAGCACTGGGAATGCTATAGGAACCCAGGCCCAGCCCTGCCCTCCTTGGGCTCACAGCCCCATTGAGGTTTGAAGAACAATACAGTGAGTGGTCCAGTCTAACTCCTCTCTCTTGCCCCCACCCCCATTCTGCCTATTCCGTCTTCTAACTATCTCCTGAATTCATTCCCATTGGCCCTGTCCTAGTTTACACCCTCATCTTCCCTCATCTCGGAGCAATTGTGGTAGTTTCCTGATCAATGGTGTTTCCAGTATCATTGCTTCTGGTTCATTCTCCAGACCAACAGCACTCATTTAAGAGCTCAGTGTAAAACAGTGTTTAAAAAGTAATGGCTTCTCCTTGCCCAGGCCAGCTGGCAGCTCTGGCATTGGACGGTGGGTTTGAAGCTCCACTTACAAGGTCTATAACTATGCCCATAGGCAAGTTCCCTAAATGCCCTGAGCCTCATGTGTGTCTTCTGTAAAATGGAAGTGAAATAATAATATAACATCAACAATACCTACCTCACTAAAGAGGTTGAGCTTTAATCTAATAGCTACTCCTCTAAACCCAGTGCCGTTGAGTCGATTCTGATAGAGTTTCCAAGAGTTTCCAAGGAATTGGCTACTCCTCTAGTATGTGCTAAACCCTCTGTACATACCATCTATTTAATCCTCCCAATCACTCCCATTGTTTGTCACCCTCCCTACCCCTACACGGACTAGTAAATTGGAGGTGCTTGCATTCATAAGTGCACACTTTGGTTTCACCCTTTACCTTGTCCCAGCTGGATCTTACTCAACTTTCAAGACTCAGCACAGGCACCACCTCCTCCAAGGGGCTGTCTCTGTGGCCGAAAATGGAGCTGGAGGCCCCTCAACACTCTGGGTCCCCACAATAGCCTGGACTGACTTTGTTTGTTGACCTCCTCTCTCTCTGTCTCTACTTGCTAGAGTGCAAACGCCTTCCAGGCACGCAGCCTGAATCACTGAATTCAACTCTTTCCTGCATCTTGTGGCTGAACTGCCTCCCACACAGGCAGGTCCGCGTGTGTGTGTGTTTCCTGACCTGAGCAGGACATACAAGCATTTCCTTAGGGAGATGGCCTTTGAGTTAGCCTTGAAGAACGGGTAGGACTTTTAAAAAGTATTTAAAAATAAGTTGTACATGCACACAATACCAAGTCCAAAAGGAACAAAAGGGCTTACAATGAAAATTAAAAGTAGGTCACCTCTCAATTACTCAGCTCCCCTCTCCAGAGGCCACCATTGGTATCAGTTTCTTCATATTCTATGCAGACAAAAATCATGCCTCTTTCCCTTTTTTATTTGGCAAAAAATTTAAACCAACAGAAAAGTTGCAAAAAGAGTACAATAAACACAATATACCCTTTGCCTAGATTCACCAATTAACTTTTTGCCATGTTATGCTAAATATTTTATAAGCATTCTATCATTCAATGTTCACAACAATCATAAAATTGTGCCCATTTTGCAGATGAGGTAACTGAGGCACCTGGCAGTTTAAGGGACTTTCCCAAGGCCACACAGCTAGTGAGGTAGGTGCTTTATCCCTCAAGCTGCTGCAGGATTTTGATTCTACCTTCTGCAGCTCCCTTGGTGTTTTCTTACACCAAGGTGAAATCCACCTCCCTGGGATAGTCACCAGATGATCAGAGGAAAAGTACAAACTTCTGCTAGGGCAGCATTACTCCTTCCCCTCCTAAGCCTTTCCATTCCCTAAGCAACAGCTGCTGTGGCTGCCAATACCACGTGCTTCAATGTCACCGCCTCTGTGAAGGTTGAGTTAACTCACCTCCCCTTTAAAAACTTGCCTGACTCTCTGCTGCCCATGAAATGACATTTACACAGCTGAGCTCTGAGTACAGGCCTGTGTGACCTGGCCCTCACAGAATCCCTGTAGTCTCATCCCGCCAGCTCCTGCCTTCCCTACCTCCCCTCTCACTGCTTGCTCAAATTTCCCCTTTCCGAAGTCACCCCTAGTTTTCCTAAAGAGTGCTTTCCTTACCGCCTGCTGCCCGTGCCTCCTCACAGCTTTCTCCCAGGGGTATTTTGGCTAGGAGAGTGGACAGTGGGCAGCGGACAGAGTAGACTGGCGGCTCGGCCCCTTCTTAACAGAACCATTTGTACAAATTACTGCAGGTGTCCGAGTCTTCATTTCATCAAGGTTATAATGGAGGAAATCATAGCTAGCTCAGGACCAGGCACAGGGCAAGCCTTCACTTCTGTCCTGCAACAGAACTGACAGTTCCTAAAGGCTGACAGCTCTTAGCCATCCCTTGAAATACTACGTCTCCTATTACTTCTCTGCGCCTTAGTTTCCTCATGTATAAAATACCAGCTCTTGGACCTGTATCTAGCACTATTACAACGCTAACTACGACCATCGCGTCCAGTATGTTACTGAGGCCAGCACAGCCCTGGCCCGGGCTTGGACGGTGCTCTGTCTGGTGCACAGAATTCGGCGGTAAGGCGGGACCGCCAGCCGGAGGTTTGCGGCGAGCCCCGCCCTCCCCGCGCCCCTCCCTCCCGCCCCGCCTCCGCAGCTGTCAGGTCGGCCGGCCCGCGCGGGTCCACCAAACCTGGACGTCCCAGGCCGCGCCTCCACCTCCCGGCGCCGCACAAGATACCTTGCGCCCGTGCCCTTTGTCCCCGCCCCAGGCTCCTATTGGCTGAGGGGTTTCTTTGTTAGGGGGAGCGCGCCGCTGCCATTGGCCCGCGAGGCTGCTGGTCGTACCGGGACGTGGCCCCGCCCCGTGCGCGGCCCCAAGGCGGCCTCCGCGCCCCGCCCCCGCCCGCCGCCCGGTGACGCGCCCGGGAACGCGCTCGGCGCTTCGCTCCTATTTGCAGCGGCCGCGGGGCGCGGAGGTGGCGGGGACCGGCGGCCGCGGGGCGCGGAGGCGGCGGGAGACCGGCGGGACCGGCCGGGCGCACCGGAGCACCGCGCCCTAAGGTGACCCCGGGGCAGCGGCGGGGCCGCGCGTTCCTGAGGCCCTTTCTGCGGGCGGCTCGCAGCAGCCCGCCCGCCAGGCCGCCCCGACCGGCGCCGGCCGAGAGCCCGGCATGGCCCCGCGGCCCGGCTTGTGACGGCCCGCGCCCCAGCGAGCCCGCCCGCCGGCCATGTCGGCTGCCAAGGAGAACCCGTGCCGGAAATTCCAGGCCAACATCTTCAACAAGAGCAAGTGTCAGAACTGCTTCAAGCCGCGCGAGTCGCATCTGCTCAACGACGAGGACCTGAGCCAGGTGAGCGCCGCGAACTGGGCGGGGGTCGGGGGAACGGGGGTCAGGGGACCGAGGGCAGGAGACCGGGGCCGGGGGATCGAGGGCGGGGGACCGGGGCCAGGAGACCGAGGGTGGGGACTGCGCGCCCCCCGGCAGCTAGCTTGGGCCAGACACCCCCTGGGCCCACGAAACGCACCCACACCCCGGCACCCGCCGGACCCCGACCTGCCCCGGGACGTGCCTGACGGTGTCTCGTCCCGAGGCTGGTGGGGGCGGGCCTAGCGTTGCAAACCCGCTGTAACCGGGAAGATGTGCTCTAGTCTGGGACCAGGGATGGCAGTGTGGGCGGTGGGAAGTGCATGGATAGAGGCGGACAAAGGGAAAATCCTCAAGTATGCCGAAAAATAACATCCTCTCCTGTTCCCATCGCTGCCATGTGATTCATGCGTTTCGGGTGACTCAAAAATGCCTGGGTTTTCTTAGGAGGGACAAAGTGCTTGGGGATGGCCTGCTGCTTCAAAGGGCCCTCAGAGTCGTCTTGGGGCCACACTTGGACTTGTCCACCCAGAGTGACCGGGGACAGGATGTTTGTGGTCCTGACAGGCCTGGCCTACCCTGATTCTAAGTCATCATCGCTGTCAGTGGCCATGAGGGTTGAAGCCTCCTGTTGTGTGGGGAGGAAGGTCTTGCACTTGAATTTAAACTGGAGGGCCTTTTGTTGATGGCAGAGTTGGAGGCTCCTCTCCCAGCCCACCTTCCCCACCCTCCATTCGCTGGCAGAAAAACGGAGACCTGTTGGTCCTCACTTTGCCAGGCATCTGTCAGATGAGGGCTTTGAACTAGTTTAGTGGCTCCCAAACCTGCATCACTGTCGGCCTTTAAGGACAGACCCCTCCCCCCTCCCCCAGGGCCCCAGAGCTGGAGACTTGAGATGGGGAGAGTGTACTTTTAAAGCTCACCAAGGGATTCGGCCACGGCCCCATGGACTTTTGGGACCTGCTGCCCTGGCTTTCGAACTCCCAGCCTTCCAGGATTCATGAACACATGGAGGGCTTGGGACACACAGAGCTTGATTCCTGACCAGGCTTTGTTTATATCTCCTTGGAATGTGTTGGTGGACTCTCCTTTCTGTCTCTCCAGTCTCGGTTTTCTTCAGAGCATCTTCTGATCCCGGACCAGCTTAGTAGGCCAGGGAGCTTCCTTCACATTCCAGGCCAGTGTGACCTAGTTGTAGCCATTCCTGCAGAAGAACCCTTAGACTGAAGACAGCTTTGAAGTGCTCCCAGCCTGGCTGATTTAATGCTGCTTAAATGCACCCAGGATGGATTTGTTCACACAGTGGACAAGTCGGGTGGCAGGACAGAGATTGAAGCCCGGGGTGCGGGGCCTTCCACCAACGTCAGGTCTCCGACTTTCAGCACCTAAAACCAAAAAGCTTAACCAAACACTCAGAGCTGTGAAGTCATGCGTTGTGCGAACATGAAGGGCCTTCGAGAAGGAAAAGTCAGCTTGGGAAGGTAGAAGTCATTTTTCTAGTCAGGTGCTCTCGAGTTTCAGGGACAGACTTTGGGGGAGGACTGAGTACCTCTTCTTACCTGGATGCTGTTTCCTAGGAAGCCGCTTGCGTTGTGATGAGGGTCCTGCGCTAAGAATCAAGAGGTTTTGCTTCAAGCCTTGGCTTTCACTTTGAGCCATTGCCCTTGAACAAGTCACTTTGCCTCTGTATATTTTATTTCCTTATCTATAAATTGGGAATAGGGCTCCCTGGCTGGCCTCCCTTGCCGGCTGTCGTGAAAAGCAAGGAATGATATTAGACTTCTTTTTCTTACAATTTAAAAACAAACCAACCACCCACAGAATAGCCAGCTTTGACTTAGGAAGTTTCAGGGCTTGGCACAGGATGTTCTGGGAGAGCTTTCTAAGTTTCCTGGTTATTCCAAACAACTGCCAAATTTGGTAAATTAGGTATTTAAACCTCATAGGGGCCGTTTTCTGATTCTTACGAATATTAGTGGAACCTGCATATCTGAGTTGAGTCTGTTAAAAGAAAAAAAAAATTTTTTTTTTAAGATCTGTTGATTATTAAATAGAAGGGGGGATGGATTTAAAATACTTTACTTTTTCGCTGTATCCAGAGTTGAATTGTGGGTTTAGGAATAGGCTTGAGACCTCCAGGGCACAACTGGAATGGCAATTTCTGAAATAATGAGTGGGGTTATTTGTGCTGGGAGAGATTAGCCAGGCTTCTACCTCCTGGGATCTTTCAGGAAGAAACTGCTTTTGAAAAAAGAGGAGGGAACCTCAGTGCTGTTGCCAACAGCCTTAGCTGCTGCTCTCTGCATCCGGCCCTCCCCCAGTCCTTTACTCCCATCCTTATAGGCTCAGGCTTAGTTAGAAAACCTCAGCCAATCCGTTCCCACTAGTCTCCCCCAAGCCCCTGCTTCCTCCTGCCCCTCACCGCCCTGAGCGCCCTGAGCTTATTTTAGACCGTCCAGGCTGGAAGCTATATCAGCAATCATTGAGGCCACCCACTCTTTAGTGGGCAAGGACACTGAGGCCAGGGAGGCCACGAGCGACAGCAAGCAGCAACTGGCTTTGGCTATTGGGATGCTGTCTTCCCAGGAGCAGACGTTTCACATGCCTCCCAGCCTCCTTCTTCTGATTTGAACTTTATTTCCTCAGCTGTGGATTTTGTTTGTTTGTTTCCCCCCTAGAATTGTTCAGGGGAAACCTCTTCCATCAGATTTGGAAGAGACACAGAGCAGCTAATTTAACCACTTCTTTTTTACTGATGAGAAGACTGAACCCCCGTAGAAGAGAAGTGACTTGGCCAGGACAGGGACAGAGCCAGGGTCTCTCAGCCACCATTCTTGCCCTTACTCCTGTTCAGGGTCTGTAAGGGGCATCCCATGAGTGCATGATGAAGACAGTGATGTCTGGGGTGGTTGTGTTGTGTAAGTGTTCCACAGGGCAGGTTTGAGCGCTCCCCTAGGGACCTTTAGATGCTAGTTTGGAATGGAGCAGTCCCTTGCCACCTCCTCACCCCTGGAATTCAGAGTCGCCCAGGATAAGCTACAAGTGACAGTCCTGTATTACTTGTCAACCACCCTCCAGTCCAGACCCTGCCCACAGGGTGGCGTGTGTCCTTCCAGCTCTTCTGTGCATTACTCTGCGTACGTATGGACTTACATATGCAGTGGAAACCCTATGGGGCAGTTCTGTTCTGTCTTATAGGGTTGCTATGAGTCGGAATCGACTCGACGGCACTGGGTTTACCGGGTATGCAGTTAAACCTTTTTAAACCTAAACGGTTGTAGTATTTGCCTTGCAACCTTTTTTTTTCTTTTTCTAACAATATGTCTTAGAGATCTTTTCATGATATTACATGTGAATACCAAAGCCTTTTTAGGTATTATACCATTAAAGTTGTACCATCATTTAACTATTCACTTATTGATGGGCATCTGGGCTACTTCCAGGTTTTGCTGTTACAAACAGTGAATGCCTCAGTGAACATCTCTGTAAATGCTTTTGGGAGTGTGTATGCGTGCACACATGCAAGTATTTCTCTGGGGCAGATACCCAAAAATAGAATGGCTGGGTTGACATCAAATGCATTCAGTTTTTTTACAGATACTACCAAACTGCCTTCCAAAAAAGGCTGTGTCATACCATTGCCCAGACTGGATATTTTCAAATGATTTAATTCTTTAATAATTTCCCTCGTTACCGGTGAGGCCAAGCTTCTTTTTATAATTTTTGAGTATTTTTTGTTTCTTCTGTGGATTGCCTGTTCATATTGTTTGCCTGTTTTTCTGTTGGGTCAGTTTTTTTCCTCTCTTGATTTATAGGAGGTTTCTATGTATACTCTAGACCAGGGGTCAGCAAACTTTTTCTGTAAAGGACCAGATAGTAAACATTTTAGGCTTTGTGGACCATAGTCTCTGTGGCAACTACTCAGTTCTGCCATCATTACAGCTGTATAATACCTGTGGCTATGTGCCAATAAAACTTTATTTACAAAAACAGGTGGGCAGCAGGATTTGGCCCATGAGGCATTGTTTGCCCACCCCACTGTAGATAGTAAACTGATGTCCATTATATATGGCAGATATTTTCTTCTAGAGAGTCCCTGTATGGTACAAAAGGTTAATGACTTAGCTATTAGCTATTAACTGAAAGGTTGGCGATTGGAGTCCACCCAGAGGCACCTCCGAAGAAAGGCTTGATGACCTGCTTCTAAAAATCAACTACTGAAAACCCTATGGAGGAGCATAGTTCTACTCTGATGCACATGGGGTTGCCATGAGTCAGAATCAACTCAGTGGCAACGGGTTTGATGTTTGGTTTTATGGTGATTTTTTTTTTTTTCTTCATATGATAGTTTTAAATGTCAAGGCAGTTAAATCGGTGTTTTCCTCTATAGTTGGGTGTTTTAGTCTCATGCTTAGGAAGGCCCTCTTTCTAAGATTATAAAATAGTCGCTAATATTAATTCTTTTATAGATATTTTTATGGTTACCTTTTTAATGTACCAGATTTTTTTCTCAGGAAAAGAATTCTAGCTGAAGGCAGAAGTTCTAATAGAGGCTCTTGAAGCAGCCCAGGTAAATTACAATAAAGGTCTTCTCCAGATCAGTGGTGGTGAGGATGGCAGGAGCCCGCAGAAACTAGGGACAGGATAGTGACAGTTGATCAGCAGTGAGGTTGAGGGTAACTCCCACGTTACTAGCTTGGAGACCTGAGTGGATAGAGGTACCTCTAAAAAAGACTAACAGATTTGGGGGGTGATAGGGTAAGTTTTGACTTTGTAGAGATGCCCACTTAATTCTTTGGTGGAATTACCTCCTCAGGCAGTAAGGGGTCTTGGTTTAGAGTTCAGGTGGAGGGTAGGGGCAGGGGTAGGATTTTTTTTTTTCTTGTGGTAAAATTCACATAACAAAATTCACCATTTTAACCATTTTATAGTGTACAATTCAGTGTCATTTAGTACATTCACAATGGTGTACAACCATCACTTCTGTCCAGTTCTAGAACTTTGTAACTACCCCAAAAGGAAACCCCATACTCATTAAGCAGTTACTACCCATCCCCTACCACCCCCAATCCCTGCCTGGCATAGAGTGAAACCAGAGAGAAGAAAGTGGCAGAACCAGAAGACGGGAGGGGAGGCCAGGGAAGTGAACTGGAGGCAGATGGTGGTGAGTGGGAGAACCAGGTCTGGAACCCAGGGTTCTCAGCTTCCAAACCCTCTTCCCAGCCTCTGTCTGGGTTTCCAGGGTTCCAACATGAAGTCTGATTCTCCTGCTGATTTGTGTGACTTTCATCATCACTTTTTTGTGGGAAGAACTACGTTAGAGCTTAAGTTGTAGTCCTGTTTCTTGTGTGACCTTGGCTGGGTTGTTTCACCTCCTCAGGCCTCAATCTTCACTCTTACCCTAAGAGGGTTAGTCTTGACCCCTTCCCAGGCTATTCCGCCTTCATGTCTAATTCTTTGCCCCACTGTGCCCAGGGCTGCTGAGGCCTTGGAGGTGGGAACCCCAGATGTGGTGGGCTGCCTGGACTGGATCTGTGAGTCGTTTCGTCCTTGTCCCTTTGTCCTTCTGACTTCTTAGACTTTCCTGTTCTTTGACTTAATATTTACCTCAGAAGCAGTGTACCCTCCTGGGAGGATGTGTGACTTATGTAGGTGGTTTGGCAGGGAGTGTGTCACATCCCAGACCTGCCCTCTGATCCTTGTGTTCCCTGGATTGAGTGTCTGTTTCTAGAGTCTAGACCAGGGATTGACAAATTTTTTCTTGTAGGGATAGATAGTAAATATTTTAGGCTATGTAGGCTAACAGACAAATTTGAGGAGTTTATGTAGGTACTTTTATAACCACTTTAAAAATATAAAAGCCATTCTTGGTTCTCAGGTGGCAGAGTGGATTTGGCCTGCTGTGGTTTGCCAACCCTTAGGCTAGACCAGCACTGTGTGAGCTCTCATTCAGGCCACATATGTAATTTAACATTTTGTCATTGTCACATTAAAAAAGTAAGATTAGGTGAAATTAATAACTTTAATTTATAGAATTTATGTAATATATCCAAATTATCATTCCAGCAGGAGCCCTGGTGGCACATCAGTTAAGCACTCAGCTGCTAATTGACAGGTTGGTAGTTCGAACACACCCAGCTGCTCTGTGAGAGAAAAGACCTGGCAGCCTGCTCCCGTAAAGATTACAGCCAGGAAAACTCTATGAGGTCGTTCTACTCTGCCCCATGGGGGGGTCTGTGAGTTCAAATAGACTCGATGGTGCCCAACAACAGTAATAGTGTGAAGAAGTTATTATTGTGTGTACTCTAAGCTTACAACATATTTCTGTTTAGCTAGCTGCTTTCCAAGTGCTCGGCAGCCCTGCGTGGCCACTGGCTGTGCGCTGAACCTCTCGGGAGAAGTACCGAGTGTGATGGCTGTGCTGCCGGTCCTGCCACCAGGGCATGTGGTGTTATCTGTGCAGACAGCTTCCAGGATTCCTGGAGTGCTGGGTCTCTCATTACCCAGAACTTTCCTGTTTGTTCCCCTTACCCCCCAGCCCTTGGTCTTTTTGCCAACTTTTGGGGGTTCCTTCTTTGACTACAACATTTTCTTTGGTAACGGTGCTCTTCTCCTTTGGGTGTATCTGGAAACTCGAGAGCTGCGACCTCATTCCCTAGTAGGCAGAGTTGGGGGCAGTGGGAGGAGGATGCTGGCCAGGCTGAGCAAGCCTGCCCCATGGGGATTGAAGAGGATGCCGAGGGCAGGATGGCATTTTCCTCTCCAGGCCCATTACTTGAGAGCTTGGACGTTGTGCCTGGGTTCTTAACATAGCTCTTTATATATGTTGAGTGTTATGCAGTTGTATCCTAGCTGCTTTTTTCCCCTGCGTTCTAGCCTCTTACTTGGTCTTTCTTCCAGAGTTTTCCCCCCTGCCACACAGATGGACTGCAGACAAAGATCAATGTTCTATTCCTGGCACAACGTGCAGGGTGACCTCAGGGAGGTTGCGTTAGCTCTCCATGCCCCAGTTTCCCACCTGTAGACTGGGTGTCCATATTTTGCTACAGGGAGTGGTGGGCTAAAGAAATAGATGCAAGCCTGGCAAAGCCTGTCTGTTATGGAACCCCCCTTCCTGGCAGTGCTCATTCTGGGAGGTACCCTGACTGCCCTCCAGGGGGTTGGTCTTTCTCTAGGATGTCCCTTGAGTACTGGGGCCCTGATGCTGGCTAGTGGAAGTAAAGACATCGGACTTGGAGTGTTTATCCAAGTTGTTCCCAGGCTGCCATTTATTCTTGAAAGCAAGGAAACAGCTTTTAGGGAGAAAGACAGAGAGCGAAGTGCCATCCTAGAGCCCAGTGCTGTGGAGGAGGGAGGGAGGAGTATGGAGGGCTGTGAAAAGCACTAGTACTAATTTGGAAGCCTTTAACCTAAGAAGGATCTCCTTTTACCTTGGGAAACTCAGTACCCAAAGGCCTTTTCCATCTGAAATGACACATTTGGACCAGCCTGGTGGTTTTCAAGCTTTAATTAAATCATGGAGCCTTTTACCAAAGGAATCTCACATAGAAATATGAAGTGTACAGCAGAAGAAGTGACACAACTCTGGGCCAGCTCAGTCTTCAAGCACCCTCCACTTCCCACCCAGGGCCTGTGGATCTTCTTAGAGGATACTCTGCCCTAGACGATGTGGTCACCCCAGTTTTTAGCAGTGGAGGTTCTGTGAAATCCTTGTGGCGGCTGCACAGCTGCATTGGGCGGGACCCCAGAACTCCCCGCCCTGCTGGTGCCTGCTTGATGGCTTCCTTTGGGAGGTGAGAGCCCAGTGGGTTGATTCACTGGCATTTCGTCTCTGGAGACTGGAACTGGAATCTTCCAAACCATGCACTGGTTTTCTCAGTCCGGGTCATCCTAGTTCACATGAAACCACAGCCTGCTTTTGCCTGGAGCCTGTAACCCTTCCGGTTCCTTCCTCCCTTTGCTCTCAGCTGTGCTGCTACCCTGTGCTGCACTGAGGGTGCCCCTGCTCTTGGGAGCAGCTTGTGGTGGGAGTCTGCACGGTGCCCGTGCACGCTGCTGCCTCTAATGCTTGATAAATCTTCCACCCTTGGCAGTCAGGTGAGGCATGGAGGACTGCTGGCAGCAGTTCTGCTCATTGGAGAAGGATGTTGAGTTTCAGAGGAGAAGGATGTTGAGTTTGAGAGGCTGGGCAGCCTGCCCATGTCACCTGGCTGCATAGCGATAGAGCTCAATATAGATGTTCGAGGAGAGACTTCTATACCCGGCTTTGACTTGACTTACAAACTTGCTGTTTCTGTTTTGCTTGGGGCAAGTTGGTGGTAGGGAGACTGGGTATTGCTGGGAGGAGGGGCCTCCAGGGGCTGTGCCATCTCCCGACCCCACTGAGCAGGAGAATTATCATCTCCATTAGTGGATGGAGCAGCTGAGCCCTGGAGAGGTTCAGACTAGCCTCGGTCACGAGAAGGCCAGTGAGGGCTTTTTCAGAGGCCTCTGGTAACAGGTGGTAACCTTTGCTCTCAGGAAGAGGGCCTGGCCCCGACTTGAGCTCTGCAGTGCTGGATATGAGGCAGTGCAGGGCATTTTGTAGGTCACAGTGCATGTTCTAAAATTGCCTAAGCCCCCAGGCATCCACATCCCCAAGACAGGCTGTGGGCTGTGGTGGTGACCACACCTTTGGCACAACCCTGAACAGGAAGCTCTATTTTTTCCCCTGAAAGAGAAATTCAGAATCAGGAAAAAGCTGTGTCCTTGATCCCTGTAGTTTCTAAAGCTGGCTTAACAGGCAGACCAGCCAGGACCCACGGCCCTTTTCACACCTGGCTTCCTACCTCAGCATGGTCCTGGCCCAAAGCTAAAGGGGCCAAGGAGTGGGAACAGTACTGGGAGTCCCAGCTGAGCCAGAGACCATCCATATGTCCAGGGTCTCCCAGCGCTGCCCCTGGAGCCCTCTCTGTGCAGGGACTGGGAGAGGGACTCAGGCTAGGGAACCTCAGGGCTGAGCAGAGTCGGACAGTCCTTGAGCTTCCACCTGGTGATGTTCTGTGGCCCAGAATCTGACCAGCTCCTGCTTTTCATTCAAATGTTGTCAGGTGATGGGGTGCAGTGGGTAAGACATGGGCTTTCAGCTCAGATTCAGATGCTGGTTCCATTTTTAAGGCTGGTTAAGCAGGTTACCTGGAGTGTCAGCATTGGCTTCCTTCATCTGAAAGATGAGGATCATAATCATACCTATGTCTCTGGGTGCCTGTGAGGGCAATAGAAGATGCTGGTGGAACATATCAGATACTGAGTTTGCAAGTGCTTGGGTGTGTGGTGGGTGCTCAGGACATGGGCCTCATTTTCAGGCATTTGCCCACGAAGCGGGGGACACACAGTTGTAAGATGTACCTAGCCCATCTACTATCGTGCACAGGTCGTTTTTGAATGTCCATTATGGGCAGGCTCTGGGTGAGACAATGCGGGTATAGAGGAGACCATGGTAAATGCTCCTGCCCCCATGGAGCCCCATAGATGGTGGGATATTTGAGCTAGAAAGGACCCCAGAGATCTCGGGCTCCAAGCTTACTTTACAGATGAGGAAACAAGCCAGAGAGGGGAAGCTACGTCTTCCATGATTTCATGGAGAGCTGGATGTTAGACCCATGATTCTGAGTTCCCAGCCTACCCCCATAGAACAACTCAACGGCCTGCTCACCCCTGCCCTGCTTTGTACCACCCAGCAACTCCCTGTCAGTAGCCCTTGGAGTATTGAAAGGGACATCGTCAGTTTGGTTGTGTGGGTTTGATTTTCAAAACAAGTATTATAAATAAAAAGATTGAACTGGTTTTAAGAATTCTCATTCATATTAGCTGCCATCAAATAGGCTTCCAACTCGTGGTGACCCCAGGCACAATGGAACGAAACACTCCCTGTCCTGTCCCATCCCGTCGATTGGTCGTGGATCGGACCATCGTGATCCATAGGGTTTTCACTGGCTGATTTTTGGAACTAGTTCACCAGGCCTTTCTTCCTAGTCTGCCGTAGTCTGGAAGCTCCGCAGAAATCTGTTCAGCGTCATAGCAACATGCCATCCTCCACTGGCAGACGGTGGTGGCTGTGCACGAGGCGCATTAACTGGGAATTGAGGCTGGGTCTCCCGCGTGGAAGGTGAGAGTTCTACCGCTGAACCACCGCTGCACCATTCAAGAATGTTTAGTGGGTAGGAGACTGAGGGGTCAGTACCATCAGTTTAGAGTTTAACATTACAGGACACAGGCTGCTCTAGTGAGCAGTGACCACCCCTGAGTCCTTGTGCCAAGCTCTGGGGTATGTCCCATGTAGGTCCCATGAGTGACAGAGGCAGATCTTAATGCCCTGAATTACTTCCCAGGGGAATATCTGAGTTGCCTTTGGCCTGCTGGGAGAGGAGAAAGGGAAACCTTGCTTGTCCTGCTGGTATCCCTTGGAGCAGTCCCTTACCTGGGGCTGGGTGAAGCAGCCAGAGGGCTGTAGAGGGCAGCTCAGAGCCAGAGGATGGGCCTAACCCCACATCACGGTGATGAGAGGTCTGGCCCTTTGGTCCCTCAGCGCTGATCAGCTGCCTTGGCTGGCAGGTGGGCCCTGTGGCCTCGCCGCGCCCTGGACAGCCATTACCCCAGGACATGCTCTTAAAGGGGTGAACCTTCCCACTCAGGGACTTCGGTTGGAAGCAAGTGGCCGTGTTGCCTGTTCAATACCTGTGGGCCAGTGCTTCCTGCAGTGAGTGCTGTATGAGCAGGGAGGCCCTCTGTGGCTCCTGGTTCACAGGGCTCCCTCCCCATCCTGCAGCCCTGTGAGCCCTGGCCTCCTGTGCCCTGTGGAGCACAGCCCGCCGGCGGACGGCAGCATTCGATGGCACTGAGGTTTTCATAGGCTTAAATCACAGCAATAGTTGACACACTCTGGGATTATTTATTGAGGTGGTGGTGGTATTAATAGCTAACAGCACTTCCTGTGTGCCAAGCCACTCTTCTAAGCACTTTGCATGTGTTAACTCGTTTATATTCACAGCAGCCTTGTGAGGTAGATAGATAAGAAAATTGAGATAGAGAAAGGTAATGAAACTTGCCCAAGGGCAATGCAGTAAGTGGCAGAGCTGAGATCTAAACCCAGACAGTCTGACCCAAGCCCTTGCTCTCCAGTCCTGTGTTACTTACTCTGTTTTCCACACTGTCAAAAGGGGGTGTCCGTGGCCTTCTGGACGTTAGGCCTCTGGCCTCCTGTGGCCTTGTTGGCCACTGGTGCCCAGGAGCTGTGCTGTCCAACTGGAAGCGTGTGTGCGTTGGGAAGGGCAGGGCTGGAGGATGTGACTTGGGCTGAACTTGCTTGGAGTTCCTAACGCTTTCCCATCACACTCTCGTCCTACCTGTTTCTTAGTGGGAAGGACTGCATTTTGAGGGGCGGGACATGTATCTTTCCTGCAAAGCTGTTGCCCCCAAAATTGTCCCCATGTGTTCTTTAGCATTCCTCCCTTGGCCATGATGTCATCATACTCCAAAAATCCAGCAGCCATGGACTCATTGTCGAGACCAAACAGCGAAGAAGCTTTTTAAAATGTCACGTTCCCCTCGTCCTCCAGCTGCTGTAGCACAGGGAGGAGCCTTGTGCGTGGGCTGGGCTTGCTGGGCATGTGTGTGGGCAGAGGGTAGGGGAGGCAGGAATCGCAAGTGCCCGCTGTTGCACCAGCTGCTCTCCTGTGCCACTGGAGGTAGTGAGCTTTTTTTTTTTTTTTGTAATTGAGGTAAAATTCACATAACATAAAACTGTTTTAAAGTGTACGATTCAGTGGCATTTTGTATATTCATGATATTGTGCAACTACCCCTCTCTCTAGTTCCAAAACATTTTCTTCACCCCAAAATAAAACCTTCTTACCCATTAAGCACTCATTCTCCATTCCCTACAACCCCCAGCCTCTGACAACCACTAATAAACTTTGGTCTCTGTGCGTTTGCTTGTTCTAGATATTTCACATAAGTGGGATCATGCAATTGTTGTCCTTTTGTGTCTGGCTTACTTCACTCAGCATGTTTTCAAGATTTATCCATGTGGTTGCACGTATAAGAATTTCATTTCTCTTTATGGCTGAATAATATTCCATTGTATGGATACATCATATTTTGTTTATCCCTTCATCTGTTGATAGACGCTTGAGTTGTTTCCACCTTTTGTCTTTTGTGAACAGTGCTGCAGTGAACATTGGTGTGGACACATCTGTTTGAGTCCCTCCTTTCTAGTCTCTTGGGTATATACCCAGGAGTGGGATTGCTGAGTCCTACCTGTGTTTTGAATTAGCACATCAAGCCTGATGTTGTCACTGCACACTGTTGGGGTGGGGACAGCAGAGGTGACGCTGCATAGGTGGAGGATCACTGCACAGCTCTGACCCTGGCTGGGTGCTCTACCTTTGGGGTCTGAGGTGGAGACCCAGGGTCCCTCAGGGGATCCTCAGGGGCTGCAATCACTGGGTGCAGCTGTGAGGTAGAAGCAGGTGGGGCTGTGCTGGCTATGTAGGGTGTCCTCCTTCCTGCTTACCCAACCTGGAAATCAGCCACCCTGCCAAGAAGGGGCTAGGATATTGTGTGTGTTGGCGGGGGCGGGGAGCGGAAGGCCGGATGACTTAAGGAGACCCTGATGCCCTCCAGAGGGGTGAGGTACACAGGGCTCCACTGGTAGAGGGCTATGTTGTCTAATTCCGGGCCCCCAGGGGCGCTCAGGGGCAGCTAGAGGAAGAGACCCTGTCTGTCTTGCTCACCACTGTATCACCAGGTTTCAAACTTTATTTCTTTAGCAGCAGATCAGCCCACCCCTTCACTTTATTTTCTTACATGCGATGTAACATGGAATTTACATCTGTGATACAAAAAACTTGTTGAAGACAGGGAGGAGGCATGGCCCCACCTATAAGACCAACAACTCTACCGTCTGGGGGGGGGTTCACAGTTTGAAAACCACTTATTTATTCTAATCCTTGCATTAAAATATTAATATAATAGAATATTTGATATATACAGAAGAGTGTAAGTAGCACCTATGTGCAATATTAATCATCATAATAAAATGAACGCTCATAACCTACCACCTAAACTAAGAAATTAAACATTGTCGAGTCCCATGGAAACATCCTCTGTGTCCCTCTCCGATGGTGCCCCCCTTCTCAGAGGGAGCCCCAGAAGGTTACAGTTGGAGCTGAGGCCCAGAGTGAACTGCCTGAGCTGACTCTCTGGGCATTGCTTTTCAGGCTGGTGAAAGTTAAGCCAAGAACGGGGACAAAAGTGCATTTTGATATAGGCCCCCTGTTTTTCTATCTCTCCCTGACCTCCAAGGAGCATCAGAGGCTCCGGGGATTACCTCACTGGCCTTTGCCAGTGGATACTGCCTCCGTCTGCCCAGCCCCTTCTCCTGGCCTTCTATCCAAGTCAGAGATTTGCAGTTGTTGAAGTGAAAGGTTTCTCTGTCCAGCCATGTTTAGGAATCTGTTTCAGTCCCGATGGGCTGTAACATAGGCACGGGAACATGCCAGCTTAAGTTGCAGCCTCTTAAGGCAGTGCTGGCAAGTGGAAGGGCCTCAGAAGTGGGAACCAGGAGACCTGATGCGAAGGCTCACTTGTGTCCTGGCTGATGAACAGCAGGAGGAATAATCAGGTGGGAAGAACCCCAAGCAGATGCACTGAGAGGCAAGGGGCAGGGGCAGGGCAGAGCAGTTACGGAGCCTGAGAGGACAAGCTGGGATCCTCGGGGGAGCCATCACCTCGGACAGCAGGTCCCCAATTTAGGGGTCTTGGCATCCTTTTATACTCCTTATTATTGAGACCCTAAAAGGCTTTTGTTTATGTGAGCTTTAACCTGTTGCCCTTGAGTAGATTGCAACTCATAGCAATCCTATAGGGCAGGATAGAACTGCCCCATAGGGTTTCCAATGAGTGGCTGGTGGATTCGAACTGCTGACCTTACTCATCTATATTTATTGTATTCGAAATTAAAACTGAGAAATTTAAAGGTATTAATTCATTTAAAAATAAAAATAAACCCACTATTTGTTGTTATGGATTGAATTGTGTCCCCCAAAAATGTATGTTGTAAATCCTAACCTTTATGCCTGTGGTTATAATTCCATTTGGGAATGGGTTGTCTTTGTTATGTTAATGAGGTAGAATTAGAGTAGGGTGTATTTTGAGTAAATCTCTTTTGAGATATAAAAGAGATTAAACAAGCAAGCAGAGCAGAGATGGGGTAAGATAGATGCCAACTCACTTGGAGATCTCCAAGGAACCAAAAAGCAGAAACTGAAGAGACAAAGACTTTCCTCCAGAGCCCACAAAGAGATAAAGCCTTTCCCTGTGTCCATGCAACCAGCTCCCGTCGTCTCTCTCTGCCATCTCATCTCACCTCCGGACAGAAGCTGCCCATTTAATCTCATGTATACTTGAGCTAAGAAGCACACTCTTCACAAGTATCATTTTATGTCTTATAGCTCCGTCTAATCTTTGTCTGAAGAGTTGGCTTTGGGAATGGTTTCAGTTTTGGGATAACAGAGAGTCCAGTGGCCACGTCTTCTGGGGTCCCTCCAGTCACAGTCAGACCATTAAGTCTGATCTTTTTGCTAGAATTTGAGGTCTGCATCCTACTTTTCTCCTACTCCATCAGGGACCCTCTGTTGTGTTCCCTGTCATGGCAGTCATGGGTGGGAGCTGGGTAACATTTAGTTCTTCTGGTATCACGTTGACAGAGTCTCTGGTTTATGGGGCCTTTTTTGTCTCTTGGACTCATATTTTCCTTGTGTCTGGTATTCTTCATTCTCCTTTGCTCTAGGTGGGTTGGGACCAAGTGATGAGTCTTAGATGGCAGCTTGCTAGCTTTTAAGACCCCAGACGCCACTCACCAAAGTTGGAATGCAGAACATTTTCTTGATAAACTTTGTTATGCCAGTTGACCTAGATGTTTCCTGAAACCGTGGTCCCCAGACCCCCACCCCTGCTTCTCTGTCCGTTGAAGTGTTTGGTTGTATTCAGGAAACTTCTTAGATTTTGGTTTAGTCCAATTGTGCTGACTTCCCCTGTATTGTGTGTTGTCCTTCCCTTCACCTAAGATAATTCTTGTCTACTACCTAGTTAGTGAATACCTCTCTCTCTTCCTCCCCATCCTCGTAACCATCAAAGAATGTTTTCTTCTGTGTTTAAACCTTTTCTTGAGTTCTTGTAATAGCGGTCTTATACAATATTTGTCCTTTGGCAACTGACTAATTTCACTCAGCATAATGCCTTCCAGATTCATCCCTGTTATGAGATATTCTGCGGATTCATCGTTGTTCTTTATTGTTGCATGGTATTCCGTTGTGTGGATATACCATAATTCGTTTATCCATTCATCTGTTGATGGGCGCCTACGTTGTTTCCATCTTTTTGCTATTGTGAGTAGGCGCAGTGAACATGGATGTGCATATATCTATTCGTGCGACAGCTCTTATTTCTTTAGGATATATTCCGAGGAGTGGGATTGCTGGATTGTATGGTACTTCTGTTTCTAGCTTTGTAAGGAAGCGCCAAATCGATTTCCAAAGTGGTTGTACCATTTTACATTCCCACAGGCAGTGTATAAGTGTTCCAATCTCTCCACAACTTCTCCAACATTTATTATTTTGTGTTTTTTGGATTAATGCTAGCCTTGCTGGGGTGGGATGGTATCTCATTGTAGTATTGATATGCATTTCTCTAATGGCAAATGATCATGAACATTTCCTCCTGTATCTGTTAGCCACCTGAATGTCTTCTTTGCTGAAGTGTTTGTTCATATCCTTTGCCCATTTTTTAATTGGGTTATTTGTCTTTTTGTTGTTGAGGTTTTGCAGTATCTTGTAGATTTTGGAGATTAGATGCAGATTGGATTTGTCGTAGCCAAATTTTTTTCCCCAGTCTGTAGGTTGCCTTTTTACTCTTTTGGTAAAGTCTTTGGATGAGTATAAGTGTTTGATTTTTAGGAGCCCCCAGTTATCTAGTTTCTCTTTTGATGTTTGTGCATTGTTAGTAATTTTGTGTATTCTGTTTGCCATGTATTAGGGCTTCTGGCATTCCTATTTTTTCTCCCATGATTGTTATCATTTTTTATATTTAGGTCTTTGATCCATTTTGAGTTAGTTTTTGTGCATGGTGTGAGCTATGGGTCTTGTTTCACTTTTTTGCAGACCCTTATCCAGTTATGCCAGCACCATTTATTAAAGAGACTATCTTTTCCACAGTTAATGGACTTTGGGCCTTGGTCAAATATCAGCTGCTCATAGGCGGATGGATTTATGTCTGGATTCTCAATTCTGTTCCACTGGTCTGTGTATCTATTGTTGTACCAGTACCAGGCTATTTTGACTGCTGTGGCGGTGTAACAGGTTCTAAAATCAGATGGCGTGAGGCCTCTCACTTTGTTCTTCTTCGTCAGTAATGCTTTACATAAACTGGGGCCTCTTCCCTTTCCTTATGAAGTTGGTGATTTGTTTCTCCATCTCATTAAAAAATGTCATCGGAATTTGGATAGGGATTGCATTGTATCTGTAGATCGCTCTGGGTAAAATAGACATTTTCACAATGTTGAGTCTTCCTATCCGTGAGCAAGGTATATTTTTCCATTTATGTAGGCCTCTTTTGGTTTCTTGCAGGAGTGTCTTGTAGTTTTCTTTGTATAGGTCTTTTACGTCTCTGGTTAGATTTATTCCTAAATATTTTATCTTCTTGGGGGCTACTGTAAATGGTATTGATTTGGTGATTTCCTCTTCAACTTTCCCTTCCTTGGTGTAGAGGAATCCAGCTGTTTTTTGTATGTTTATCTTGTGTCCTGAGACTCTGCTGAACTCTTCTATTAGTTTCAGTAGTTTTCTTGAGAATTCTTTAGGATTTTCTGTGTATAAGATCATGTCACCTGCAAATAGAGATACTTTTACTTCTTCCTTACCAATTTGGGTAGCCTTTATTTCTTTTTCTAGCCTAATTGCTCTGGCTAGGACCACCAGCACAGTGTTGAATAAGAGTGATGATAAAGGGCATTCTTGTCTGGCTCCCATTCTCAAGGGGGATGCTTTCAGTCTCCCTCCATTTAGCATGATATTGGCTGTTGGCTTTGAGTAAATGCTCTTTATTATGTTGAGGAATTTCCCTTCTATTCCTATTTTGCTGAGAGCTTTTATCATGAATGGGTGTTGAGCTTTGTCAAATGCCTTTTCAGCATCAATTGGTAAGATCCAGTGATTATTGTCTTTTGTTTTATTTATGTGATGGATTACACTGATTGCTTTCCTTATGTTCAACCACCCCTGCATACTGGTAGGAATCCCACTTGGTCATGGTGAATTATTTTTTTGATATGTTGTTGAATTCTATTGTCTAGAATTTTGTTGAGGATTTTTGTGTCTATGTTCATGAAGGATATTGGTCTGGAATTTTCTTTTTTTTTTAGTAATGTCTTTACCTGGTTTTGGTATCAGGGTTTTGTTGGCGTCATAGAATGAGTTTGGGAATATTCTATCTTTTAGTATGCTCTGAAATACCTTTAGTTGTAGTGGTGTTAACTCTTCTCTGAAAGTTTGATAGAAATCTCCAGTGAAGCCATCAGCCTAAGCAAGATCTTAAGGGGCCTATATGGATTTTCCTTGCTGCTTTTAGTAGAATGGAGAGGAAAGAGATGGACTTATAAATGAACTGTGCAAAATGAAAACAGAACTTAACCCTTTTAAGACCTGATTTTTTTTTGCTTTGAATTTTTTTCTTGATACCATGTGTTTTAGACTGGGTTCTCTAGAGAAGCAAAATCAGTGAGGCATATATATATATATATATATATACACACAGAGAGATAGAGAAAGATTTATTGCAAGAAAATGGCTCACACGGTTGTAGAGACTGGCAAGTCCCAAGTTCATGGATCAGGCATCAGGCTGGAGGCTTCTCCTGACTCATGTAGCTACAGAGACTGACGAACCCAAGATCGTAGGTCAGATCAGACAGCAGGCTGCTAGCTTACGGGTTACAGAGACCGACAAATCCTAATTGGCAGGTAAGACTGTACGCTGCTCGCTCACAGGCTGCAGAGGCTGATGGATCCCAAGACTGGCAGGCAGTACAGCAGGCAGCTGGCTCAAATCCCAAGAACCAGAGGTTGGATGATGACATGCTGGATGCAGGGTCCAGAGCAAGCAAGCGAGCTTTGCCAGAATGTCTAAATATGTGTGTATATATGTGTATATATATATATATATATATATATATATATATATATAGGATGCAGGCCACACCCCTGAGGAAATTACCCTTGCAACTGATTGGCTGATTACATCAGATCACACATGGAGGATGACTACATCATTACATAACAGCCAAATTACATCATTACATAACTGCCAGACTTCATCATTACAAAACTGCCAAACTGCGTGATCACATAACTACCAGACCACTGAGAATCATGTCCCAGTCAAGTTGACACACAACCTGAACCATCACAGTCCACCCCTTCTCAACTTGGCACCTGTACATATCTCCTTAAGCCATACACAATCTCTAAATAAAGACAATTAGAAAGTCATACTTGGACTAATATGATACAGCTACCGTGTACAACCGAAAACGTACTAGCCCTGTTTACGTCTTAAGTTTTATAAGAGCAGAAACAAAAATATTTGATGAACACATACAAGAAAGAAGTACTCAAAACAGTTACAGTCCTTGTTTCTTTAACTGGTCACATGGTCGTAGCTAGTATTTAGAACTACCTTCTACTACCCATTAGTATTTCCTTTACTCTCAGCAAGCACCTCAGCTGGTTGTGGCTCTTTGCCTGGTGAGGTGACCCAAACCTTCATTCGTGAAGGGTTTGGGCCATTAGTAGTCTGAATTGGGTCATTGTAGTTTTCCATTGACTTTAATCACAGAGCATGATAGTACTAAGAGATGCCCTAAGGGATCTCATGTATGCTAGACATAATCTTCTTTACCTCCATTATGCAACACTAATCCAATTTCCCATTGTGAATCAGGATCAATTACACCAGCCAGTATGGTAGTTCCCTTCTTTGTTGATCCAGAGGCATGAGGAGCCCAAGGTGGCCAGGTAGCATTCTTAACTTCCAGTTCAGTGGAATCTGTGTTGTGTCTTCAGGTGGTAGCATTCCTTTCTTTAGAAGTAAAACCTCTAGACCCACAGAGCATAGGGTCATGGGGACAGGAAGTAAAAATTTTGCAAGTATGTTAGGGGTAATAGTATGTGGTGCCACTCCCACTTCCACCCCTTGACTCCTGGATTCATGAATCCTGGCTTTGGAGAAACATCACTATATATTGGACTCTGGTTTAGAGCATATATAGCCTTCTGGAGAACATTGCCCCAGCCCTGCCAAGTATTGCCACCTAGCTAGCGCTGTATTGTGTCTTTAAAAAGCCATTCCTTCATTCTATCAAGCCAGCTGCTTCAGGATGACAGAGAACGTGGTAAGACCAGTGAATTCCATGAGCATGGGCCCACTGCTGCACTTCATTTGCTATGAAATGAATCCTTTGATCTGAGGTGATGCTGTGTGGGATACCATGACAATGAATAAGGCATTCTGTAAGTCCATGGATTGTGGTTTTGGCAGAAGCATTGTGTGCAGGGAAGGCAAATCCGTGTGTAGATTAAGTGTCTACCCTGATAAGAATGAAATGCTTCCCTTTCCATGATGGAAGGGGTCCAATGTAATCAACCTGCCACCAGGTTGCTGGCTGATCGCCTCAAGGAATGATGCCATATCGGGGACTCAGTGTTGGTCTCCGCTGCTGGCAGATTGGGCACTCAGCAGTGGCTGTAGCAAGTCAGCCTTGGTGAGTGGAAGTCCATATTGCTGAGTCTATGCATAACCTCCATCCCTGCCACCATGGCCACTTTGTTTATGAGTCCATTGGGCAGTGACGGGAGTGGTTGGGGAAAGGGGATGACTGATTTTCACAGAGAGCGTCATCCTATCTACTTGATTATTAAAATCCTCCTTTGCTGAAGTCATCCTTTGGTGAGCATTCATGTGACACGCAAATACCTTCACTTCTTTGGCCCATTTAGAGTGGTCTATCCACATACTTTCCCCACATCTCCTTGTCACCAATTTTCCAATCATGTCCCTTCCAAGTCCCTGACCATCCATATAAACCATTGGCCAAGGCCCATGAATCAGTATGTATCACACATCTGGCCATTTTTCCTTCCAAGCAAAGTGAACAACCCCGTGCACTGCTTGAAGTTCTGCCCATCAAGAGGATTTTCCTTCATCCCTGCCCTCGAGGGAGGTCCCAGAAAGGGGTTGCATTGCTGCCACTGTTCATTTTTGAGTGGTGCCTGCATATCGTACAGAACTCATGGTACCAAATTCTGTCTTAGTTAACTAGTGCCGCTATACCAGAAATATCACAGTGTTTGGCTTTAACAAACAGAAATTTATTCTCTCACAATTTAGAAGGTCAGAAGACCGAATTCAGGGTGCCAGCTCTAGGGGAAGGCTTTCTCTCTCTGTCTTCTCTGGGGGAAGGTCATTGTCTCCCTTCAACATCTATGGGCCTGACTTTCCTCGGAAATCACCATGTGTCTTGGCATCAGTCTTCCCCTGGGTCTAGGAGGTTTTCAGTGCAGGGAGCCTGGGTCCAAAGGACCTGCTGGCTCCCAGCTCCTCTTTTTTAGTGGTAGTAAGTCCCTCCCTTTCTGCTCACTTCTCTTTTCTTTTGTCTCTTGTAAGGTAAAAGGTGATGCAGGCCACACCCCAGGGAAACTCCCATTACATCAGATCAGGGCTGTGACCTAAGTAAGGGTATTGTATCCCACCCTGATCCTCATTAACATGACCTAATCCTGCCTCCTGGATACAATGGACAGCTCACTCCCATACGGGATGATAACTACAGGCATAGAGGCTGCAGTTTACAACATATCACAAAACGGAGGATAATCAAATCACAAAATGAAGAACAACCACTTAATATTGGGAATCATGGCCTAACCAAGTTGACAAATGTTTTTGGGGGATACAATTTGATCCAAGTATTTTTATTAATGGAAGCATGCTGAATTACTGAGTATTGTTGAATTTTTGGTAGGTAGTATGGATTTTTTTTTCTTGCCCCCTCTCACAAGCCTACCCTTAGAGTCCAGAGGGACATACATTGTCCAAATAGTAGTACCCCAGAATCCCCCTAGAGTCCACTATACATATGCGTACTTAAAAATTTTTTTTTAATTTTTCCTATAATAAATGCACATACCACATACAACACCTTGTAGAAACAGTCATTTGTGGCACACACACGTTTTTTTCTGTTTCAAACAGTTAAAAAGACCCAGCGTGCACTATCAGTGGGAAAGCAGCTTCCCAATAAACCCCAAAGGCTGAAAAAGTAAGTGGTCCCTATATGTACTACCAGGTATAAAAAGGTTAAAGATTTGGAAAATTCTGTTGTACAAACTAAGGATACGTGTCTTAAATGTTCAACAAGGACGTGG
Organism: Elephas maximus indicus; assembly: GCF_024166365.1. NCBI lineage: Eukaryota > Metazoa > Chordata > Mammalia > Proboscidea > Elephantidae > Elephas > Elephas maximus. The sequence continues at coordinate 215,580,667 of NC_064820.1, read as the reverse complement.
CTACGCAGCCTTTTATAAAGAGGTTAAGCCTGTGATTGACGGATCCAACCAACCACCACAGCAGAAAACCTGTCAGCTTAGACTGAAGGGGACAGAGAAAGAACAAAAGGAAAGAACTCTGTCTGCCTCTTGGAATTCTGCAGGCTGGAAACAGGCCAAAGGCACTACATCTATTGTCCTTCAGGAAAAGAAAAGCACCATCCCTGGAGCAGCTCAGAGATCTGCAGAACTGTTGGAAGGAAGCAGAGCTGCCTTGTCTCAAAGGGTGGGGCCACAGCCTCCAGGGTTTCCGGGGATAGGACCATGGTCTCCTGGATCTCAGGGGTGGGGCCACAGCCTCCTAGGTTTCAGAGTCGCGTCTTCACCAACTCGGTTCTAGAGTGTGGGATTGCTGTTAAGATGTGCCAGGGGGATGGGGCCACCACCCAAAGCAGTGGAGGCAGGACTGTCATGCCCAAGGGGCAGAAGAATGGGGCCTGCCAGGTCTGAGGGGGGTGTGGTCGCCACTTAGATGCACAAAGAGAATGGGGCTGCCCAAAGCCAAGGGAGCAGAGTTGCCATCCCAGAGGGCCTGGAAGACAGAACTGAAGTCCAGGGCCGAGAGGCCTCCACCCAGAATCCAGAGGGCATGGGTAACAAACACTCAGAATCTGGAGGACAGGACCGTTGCCTAGATGGTCTCAGAGAAGAGAGGAGCTAATGTAATTTATTCTGCTGGGTTTTGGACTCATTTGGTGCCTGTTATCCCTTCTTTCTGTCCAGTTTCTCCCATTTGTAATGGAAATGTCTACCTTGTGCCTGTTCCACCATTGTACTTTGAAAACAGATAACTTGTGTACTAGATTTCACAGCTTTACAGATCAAGAGGAGTTTTGCTCTCAGATGGAGTATACTTAAAGTCTTACCCGTATTTGATTTAGATGATTTAGAGGATGAGATTTTGGACTTTGAGTTGATTTAAGACTTTTGGGGTGATATGATGGGGCGAATGTGCTTTACATGTGGCAAGGACATGAATTTTTGGGGGCCAGAGGGTAGCCTGTTACAGATTAAATTGTGTCCCCCAAAATATCTGTTGTAAATCCTAACTTCTATGCCTGTGGTTATAATCCCATTTCGGAATGGGTTGTCTTTGTTACGTTAATGAGGCAAGATTAACGTAGGTTGTATCTTGAATCAGTTTCCTTTGAGATATAAAAATGATTAAAGGCAAGCTAGTCAAGCAGAAATGAGGAAAGAGAGATGCCAAGACACATGGAGATCTTCAGGGAGCCAGGAAGCAGCTGAAGAGACAAGGACCTTCCTTCAGAGCTGACAGAAAGAATGCCTTCCTCCAGAACTGGAGCTCTGAATTTGGATTTCTAGCCGCCTAAACTGTGAGAAAATAAATTTCTGTTTGTTAAAGCCATCCACTTGTGGTGTTTCTGTTATAGCAGCACTAGAAAACTAAGATAGAATTTGGTACCGAAAGAGTGGGGTGCTGCTCTAACAGATACCAAAAATGTGGAAGCAGTTTTGGAACTGGGTAATGGGTAGGGCTAGAAGAGCTTTAAGGCACCTAGTAGTAAAAGCCTAGATCGCCTCCAAGAGAGTGTTGCTGGAAGTGTAGTGTGGACATTAAATGTGCTCTGGTGAGGCTCTTAAAGGAAAGGAACATGTGATTGGACAGTGGAGGAAGGGGCGATGCTTTTTATGCAGTGGCAAAGAACTTGTCTGAATCGTGTTTATATGTTTGGTAGAAGGTAGATCTTGTAAGTGATGAACTTGGATATCTGACTAATGAGATTTCTAAGCAAGATCTTAAAGGGACCGTGTGGTTTCTCCTTGTGGCTTAAGTACAATGGGAGAGGAAAGAGATGAACTTAAAAATGGCTTGTGCAAAATGAAAACAGAAGGTAAAGATTTGGAAAATTCTGTTGTACAAACTAAGGACGCATGCCTTAGAATGTTCACTGAGAACATGGCTACACAATCTTTGTTAAAGAGATTAAGCCTGTGACTGATGGGTTTAACCAGCTACCACAGCGGAAAACCTATCAGTTAAAACTGCAGAGGACAGAGAAAGAACAAAAGGAAAGAATACTGTCTGCTTTTTGGAGTTCTACAAGCAGGAAACAGGCCAAAGGAGCTACATCTGTTGTCCGCCAAGAAAAGAAAAAGACCATCACTGGAGCAGCTTGGAGATCAGCAGAGCTTTTGGAAGGAGCACGGGAAGCAGGGCCTTCTTGGTTTCCAAGAGTGGGGCCACAGCCTCCTGGATCTCAAAGGGTGCGGCAACAGTCTCCTAGGTTTCAAAGAGTTGGATCTTTGTCAACTTGGCTCCAGAGTTTGGGCCTGCCATTAAGGTGTGCCAGGGAGATGGGGCTGCTGCCCAAAGCTGAGGAGGTGGGGCTGACATGCCCAAGAGGCAGAAGAACAGGGTCTGCCAGGGGCCGAGAGCTTGGGATCTGCCACTCAGATGGACTAGGAGAATGGAACCACCTGAAGACAAGGGAGCAGAGTGGCATTTTCAGAGGGCTTGGGAGGCAGAGCTGAAACCAGAGCTGAGGGGCTTCCACCTAGAATCCAGAGTCATGGCCAACAACCAGAATATGAAGGGCGAGCCCATTGCTGAGGTGGTCTCAGAGAAGAGCGGATTATTTTCAATCCTGGAGAGCTAATGTAATTTTTTCTGCTGGGTTTTGGACTTGCTTGGTGCCTGTTATCCCTTCCCTCCCTCCGGTTTCTCCCATTTGTAATGGAAATGTCTACCTTGTACCTGTTTCACTATTATACCATAGAAACAGGTAACTTGTAGCCTAGATTCCACGTGGTCACAGAGGAAAAGGAATTTTGCTCCCGGATGGAATATGCCTAATGTCTCAGCCATATTTGATTTAGATGATTCAGAAGATGAGATTTTGGACTTGGAGTTGATTTAAGACTTGGGATGATGTGGTGGGGTGAATGTGTTTTGCATGTGACAAGGACATGAATTTTTGGTGGCCAAAAGCTGGACTATTACAGATTGAATTTTGTCCCCCCAAAATACATGTTGTAAATCCTAACTTCTATACCTGTGGTTCTAATCCCATTTGGGAATGGGTTGTCTTTGTTGTGTTAATGAAGCAGTATTAGTGTAGGGTGTATTTTGAGTCAATCTCTGTGATATGAAAGAGAGTAAACAAGGAAGCAGAGCAGAGATGGGGGAAGAGAGATGCCAAGACATATGGAGACCTCTAAAGAACCAGGAAGCAGATGCCGAAGAGACTAGGACCTTCCTCCTCCAGAGCCAACAGAGAGAGAAAAAGCCTTTTCCTAGAACCGGCGCTCTGAATTTGGCCTTCTAGCCTCCTAAACTGTAAGAAGATAAGTTTGTTTATTAAAGCTACCCACTTGTGATATTTCTGTTATAGCAGCACTAGATAACTAAGACAGAATTTGGTACCGGAAGGGTGGGGTGCTGCTCTAACAGCTACAGAAAATGTAGAAGCAGTTTTGGACTTGGGTAATGGGCAGAGGCTGGACGAGTTTTAAGGTACCTAATAGTAAAAGCTTAGATTGCCTTGAAGAGAGCGTTGCTACAAATGTGGACATTAAATGTGCTTCTGGTGAGGCTTTAAGAGAAGAGGACAGTGGAGGAAGGGTGATGCCATCCACTTGTGGTTATTTCTGTTATAGCAGCACTAGATAACTGAGACACATGTTAACATAAATGACAGGTGTTATGAAAAAGAAAATTTTGTTTTCTTAAACAAAAAAAAATTTTAGTGAGAGGAGCTACGTGATTTTACATTTTTGCAAATGTCTTTAAAATTTGTCATCATAGAAGATAGCTGGATTCTCATGTCTCCTGAATTCATTCTGTTGTGATACCACATGTCGTGTAGCCTCTGGAAAACTCTACTGTACACTTGTGAAAAAATGAGAGTGAAAAAGGCAAGTAAAGTCTTGTTACGTGCTATCAAGTCGGTTTCAACTCATAATGTCTCTGTGTACAACGGAATGAAACACTGCCGGTTCCAGCAACATCCTCACAGTCGTTATGCTTGAGCCTATTTTTGCAGCCATTGACAGTTCATCTCGTTGAGGATCTTCCTCTTTTCTGCTGACCCTGTACTTTATCAGGCATGATGTCCTTCTCCAGGGACTGATCCCTCCTGACAACATGTCCAAAGTATGTAAGACGCCGTCTCGCCATCCTTGCTTCTACGGAGCATTCTGGTTGTACTTCTTCCGAGACAGATTTGTTTGTTCTTTTGGCAGTACATGGTATATTCAATATTCTTCACCAACACCACAATTCAAAGGCGTCAATTCTTTGATCTTCCTTATTCATTGTCCAGCTTTTGCACGCATATGATGTGATTGAAAATACCACGGCTTGGGTCAGGCGCACCTTAGTCTTCAAGGTGATGTCTTTGCTTTTCGACACTTTAAAGAGGTCTTTTGCAGCAGATTTATCCAATGCAATGCATCTTTTGATTTCTTGACAGCTGCTTCCATGGCTGTTGATTGTGGATCCAAGTAAAGTGAAATCCTTGACAACTTAAGTCTTTTCCCATTTATCATGATGTTGCTTATTGGTCTTAGTATAGTCTTAGTCTTATCATAAATATAGGTTTGGCTCATGGACCCCTGAGAGGCTCTTAAGGACTTGCAGGGGTCCTGGCTACACTTAGAGATCTGCTTTGGAGGCCTTGAATGCCAAGGCGCACATTGTTTCACCTTGACGGGAGCAGCAGTAAGGAAGCACGTGGTGATGGATCTGAGGAGGGTGCGGATCTGGGAAGAGACCCAAGGCTGTGTTTGGAGTGAGCCTGCATGGGGGAGACTGAGTGCAGCCATGGCCTCCTGGCAGGTTCGCTGCATTAATGCGGGAGAATTATAGCAGCAGCTACTCCCGCCAGGCGGTCGGAGCAAGCCTCCTTCCAGTCCTGGCTCACCCTTACCGCCCACCTCCCAGGCTCTCTGCGGAATAGAGAGGAAGTGCGTGGTAAGGGCATGGTTGTTTAGTGTTGTTTCAACGACAGTGTGAGAAACAATGGGGTAGGTTTTGTTCTCTTGATTTCATAGACGCGAAGTCTGAATCTTAGAGAAGGAAACTGGCTTTACTTTTATGTTGAACCCCTGTGCTCAATGGAAGAGGACAGACAGGAAGAGTCAAAGCGACTCAGTGTTTAAAGTTGGAGACCAGAGGCGGCTGTGAGTTGCTGATTTGGGGAGCAGTTTAGGGATTAAAAGACTAGGACAGGTGGCCTGGTTCTTCTCACAGCCCCATCGCAAGCTTGCTCTGTAACCAGAATGCGAGCTGTTTCTGTTCATCGGACCTCAGTCCTTTCATTTCTTCACTGAGATGCCTGTGCTTGGCATTTTCCAAGGCCCCAACCAAATTCTGACTGGAGCTTGGTGTTGGACTCAAAAAGTTCGAGGTGTGGTGGGACACAGGGCTGGAACTTGGATAGGACATCCTGGTGGAGAGGGAGATACAGGTTTCCTTGGTCTAGAAGTGGTATTGACTCCCGGGCAGGTATGCCCTCTGAGGATGTGGGAGTGAAGGGAATGAGTGGAATTTTGGAAGTCACCTAGAGGCCTACAACTGATAGGGATAGGATTGGGGGAGAAGCCTGAATCAAGTCTCAGAATGTACCTCTTCTTTTTGGGAATCAAATGCTCCTTAACTGGGTCCTGACCCTTGGATTTTTGGACAGGAATTTTGATGTTTTTTAATGTTAAGTGAGAGAGCTATTTCCTTAGACTCAAATCTTTTAGTTATATCACATTTTTTGCCATGATTTTATATATATAACCCAGTGTGCGTATATATATTAATTTTAATTGTGCTTTAAGTGAAAGTTTATAGCACAAATTAGTTTCTCATTCAAAAATTTATGCACAAATTAATTTGGACATTGGTTGCAATTCCCTAAATGTGTCAGCACTCTCCATCTTTGCCTTCATATCATGGGTTCCCTGTGTCCCTTCATCCAATTATCCTGTCCCTTCCTGCCTTCTGTCTTTGCTTTTGGGTAGGTGTTACCCATTTGGTCTCCTATACTTGATTGAACTAATAAGCGTGTTCCTCATGTGTGCTATTGTTTGTTTTATAGGCCTGTCTAATCTTTGGCTGAAAGGTGGACTTTGGGAGTGGCTTCAGTTCTGAGTTAGCAGGGTATCCAAGGGCCATAGTCTCTGTCAGACCAGTAAGCCTGGTCTTTTTTTGTGAATTTGAATTTTGTTCTACATTTTTTTCTGGCTCTGTCCGGGACACTCTATCCTGATCCCTATCAGAGCTGTTGGTGGTGGTAGCCAGGCACCATCTAGTTCTTCTGGGTTCAGGCTGGTAGAGGCTATGATTCATGTGGTCGTTTAGTCCTCTGGACTAATATTTTCCTTGTGTCTTTGATTGTCTTCTTTCTCTTTTGCTCCATATGGTATGGGCCAAATAGATGTGTCTTAGATGGCCACTTGCAAGGTTTTAAGACCCCAGATGCTACTCACCGAAGTAGGATGTAGAACATTTTCTTTATGTACGATGTCATGCCAGTTCACCTAGATGTCCCCTGTAAACCGCGGTCCCCAGCTCTCGGCCCCAGGGACTTGGTCCCTCAAGGTGTTTGGATGAATTTGGGAAGTTTCTATGACTTTGCCTCGGTTAAGTTGTGCTGAGTGCCTCTATGTTGTGTGCTGTCTTTCCCTCCACCAAAGTTAACACTATTGATTTTACCTCCCTATCCCTCCCCTCCCTTGTAACAATCAAAGATTGTTTTTTTCTGTGTGAAAACCTTTTCTTGGGCTTTTGTAATAGTGGTCTCATAATATTTGTCCTTTTGTCATTGTCTTATTTCACTCAGCATAATGGTCTCCAGATTCACCCATGTTGTTAGATGTTTAGGATTCATTATTGTTCTTTATCGTTGTGTAGTGTTCCATTGTGTGTATGCACCGTAATTTGTTTATCCATTCATCTGTTGATGGGCACTTAGGTTGTTTACATCTTTTTGCTATTGTGAACAATGCTGCAGTGAACATGGGTGTGCCTATGTCTATTCATGACAGGGCTCTTATTTCTCTAGAATATATCCCTAGGAGTAGGATTGCTGGATCATGTGATATTTTATTTCTAGCTTTTTAAGGAGGCGCCATATTGTTTTCCATAGGGGTTATACCATTTTACATTCCCACCACCAGTGCTTAAGAGAGTTCCAGTTTCCCTGCAACCTTTCCAACATTTGTTATTTTCTGTTTTTTTTGATTAGTGCCAGTAATGTTGGGATGAGATAGTATCTCATGACTGTATTTTTTATGGCATCTATGCAAGAAAATATTTTTCCTGCCTTGTTCCTCCCTGCCCATTGCTCCTCCCAGCCCCACCTCCTGTACTCGTTGGCTGGGGCTGTCTTTGTGGAAAGGGTGTGTAGGTTTCTTTCGAGAGCTTTTCAGCTTGACTGTGGTCGGCATAGCTGGGGCTGCCTGGCCTCTCGGCCTCCCTTCCAGTGTTCTTTCTATCTTTTTTCCTTTTTTGGGGTTTGAGGAACTAATTTTCCAGACTTCGTATTGACAGGTGGTATTTATGTCTGTGGTTTATTATTTAAATGTTTAAATAAAAGGCTGCCAAAGTTACACATGAATATTCATAGCAGCACTGTTCACAACAGCCCAAAGGTGGAAGCAACCCAAATGTCCATCAACATATGAATGGATAAACAGAACGTGGTGTATCCATACCATGGAATATTATTCATCCATCAAGAGAAATAATGTCTTAATACATGCTACCACATAGTTGGATGAACCTGGAAAACGAAGTGAAATAAATGACAAAAGACCATGTATTGTATGATTATATGATTACATTTATGTGAAATGTCCAGATCGGCAAATCCATAAGGCAGAGGGCAGATTGGTGGTTTCCAGGGTCTACGGGAGGGAGTAACGGAAAGTGACTGCTAACAGGTACAGAGTTTCCTTTTTGGGTGATGAAAGTATTCTAAAATGTGGTGATGGTCACACAACTATGTGACTACATAAAACCCACTGAATTCTATACTTAAAAAGGGTGAATTGTATGGTATGTGAATTATATCTCAATAAAACTGTTAACAACAACAAAAAACAGGTTCCACCACGTCGTTTTTTAGCTTGTGTCCATATTCGCATTTTGCCAAACCATTATTTGACATGACACATCTTCATTTCATGTCTTCCTGTCATTTCCTATTTGACAGTTGCTACCAGTGAATAATCTAATGCAACAGCATCCACATCCATTCTCCTCTGCTTCTTGGCTGTCCCAGGCCCTGGGAGCCCATTTTATGGTCCCAGTGTTGGCCTTACCCTTACACACACACACACACACACACACACACACACACACACACACACACACACACACACACAACTTGTAGTTGGAACTATGGCCAGGTGTGTGTCAGCAGTGCGGATGTGTGTTCTGTGCAGAAACAATGGCCCAGCAAATAGTATTTCTTGGAGCTCTGGTCTTTGCTTCACCAGATTTTAATGAGTGTCTTTGCCTCTACCCTGTGCTGCTCCTGATACGGCAGAAGGTGGGGCTGTCGACAGCTTGTGGTGAGATTCGGGGGCTCAGCAGTCAGTCTGGACAAGTGGAACCTTATGGTGCCAGCCTTTCTTGTGGAGTTGTTTGGGATGTGGGCACCCTCTCCTCCTTGTCTCCTGCCCATGAACTTGCCGTCAAGGGGGAGGCACAGCTTTGGGACACTGCCTGGTACTGCTGCCTTCCTTGGGCGGAAGCTTGGGCCTCTGCAGGGATGGGCCTTCTTCTGCTAGGGCTCTATGGTTACTTTCCTCAGGCCTGACCTTCTCCTGACTGTGATTTCCGGTCGATCTTTTGCTAACTCCTCGTGAAGTGTCTCCTGAACTCCTCCCCTTGGCTCCCTGGTGCCTAAGTTCTTTCCCTTATCTCCACTTTTTGTGCCTTTATCTTGGTGTGAGTATTGCTCATGGCCTTGTCATCTTTGCACTGATGACCTCAACTCCTAGCCTTTGGCAGCACAGGTTGGTGGATGGTGGGCAGGGCGTGTGTGTCTTGCCTTGACAGAGAAAATAAGTCCCTCCGGGGGACTGCAGTGGCTGACACCTCTTTGGCCCTGGTGTATTTGCTCTAAGGCAAACGTTTTCTTGGGGCCTGGTGGTACTTCTGGGCCTGGGTGGATATGAGTGTGGCCCCTGGTACAGGCTATTGGTTGGGGGGCGGGGGTAGGGGGCCGACAGCCCTGCTGAGAAGGTTTTCTCCATGGGAGCTTGGACTTGGAGTTGTCTAGTCCTTGCACCGTCTGTGTGGGTGATCACAGGATACTGAGACCTTAGCAAGGATAAGACCTGAGGCTGGACTTTGACACATGCTCATAGATCCCAGTGCCTTTTTCTGACCCATCCAGATGTCCCAGAGGAGGCAGGGGACCTTGAGGCTGGCTGTGGCAGGGGACCTTGAGGCTGGCTGTGATTTACATGCTTATGAAGATGCCTAGAAGGCTGCTACCTGGGTATTGCGTCTCCTTTAGTGATTAAAATGTAGAAAATATTAAACAACCTATGTATATGAGCATGCAAGTGTTTTCGCAGAAACTCCTTTGGAAAAAGCGGGAGCGGGGAGCAAAGAACCAACCTCAAAACTGTAGAAGATGGATGAACTTCAGCTTACACACAGTCTACCCATAGATTTTTCAGGGTCACCTCCACCAGCAGGCCATTTGCGTCCATCCTCATTCTCTTCTGGCCCCCCACTCTTGGCCCAGAGAGGTCTTTGCCCCAAGAATTTCCCTAGAGCTTAGATACTGGCACCCTCAGATATGGACCCATCTTGAGGACTATTTGGGACTTTGCCTCGTAAAGAACTTTCACGGGGGTGGTGACTCTGGAAATCCGATTTGCAGCCTGGTGTGAGGGAGCCTCTTTGGGGTTTGGTGGGCCCTGCTCAGCACTTACCCTTGGAATCTGGAGATTCAGAGTGTCTTTGGACTGGCTCCAGATGACTCTCTGGTTGTGTCAGCACACTGTTCTGTGACTCTGAAACTCACAACCTCCCTGTTTTCCCAGCTCCTCTGAGCGCTGAGCCCCCTCATCCGTCTGAGCACCAGTTGTCTTAGTCATCCAGTGCTGCTATAACAGAAATATCACACATAGATGGCTTTAACAAAGAGAAATTTATTCTCTCACAGTGAAATTGGCTAGAAGTGCAAATTCAGGGCATCAGCTTCAGGGGAAGACTTTCTCTTTATGTCAGCTCTGGAGGAAGGTCCTTGTCATCAATCTTCCCCTGGACTGGGAGCTTCTGCATGCAGGAACCCCTGGTCCAAAGGATGCACTCTGCTCCTGGCACTGCTTTCTTAGTGGTATGAGGTCCCCCCTCTGTACTCCTTCCCTTTCCTTTTATCTCTTGTAAGATGAAAGGTGGTACAGGCCATACCCCAGGGAAACTCCCTTTACATTGAATTAGGGATGTGGCCTTAGTAAGGGAGTCACAATCCTACCCAACCTTGTTTAACATAAAATTGCAATCACAAAATGGAGGTCAACCACACAATACTAGGAAACATGGCCTAACCAAGTTGACACGTATTTTTGGGAGACACAATTCAGTCTATGATACTAGTTGTATGCTAGGTGCTGTGAAGGTCCTAGGATAAGTGTCCTCAGTCCTAGGCATTCTTGATTGTTCTGCAGCCCAGTGGTTGTTTGCGTGTCTGATGTGGTTTCTTTTAATGGTGTGGAGGGGTTGGTGTACTTCTCTAACCTGTTGTTGTAGAGGATGAAACAGAGACCCATGCTATCTTGCCCTGGGCCACACAACGAGCAAGTTGTGGAACCAGGACTTGAAACTGGGCCCCCTTAGTCCCCGGTCACAGTCTTTACACTGTCCAGAGCTGTTAGATCATGCCACTGGTGGAGAACAGGCTGTAAGGGTTTCCTAACCCCCCTCCTTGTCCTGCCAGGAATGACGAAGGCCTACTTTTAGAAGCCATTCTGCTGGCACTGTCTCAGAAGTCATGCCTTGTGTGGTCAGGAAAACATTATCCCTCCCCTTTAAAAAATAATATATAGGGTAAGTGCTATATAATTGCATTGCATAAAAGGTAACAAACCAACCAAAAAACTCGGAAAACTTCCCCATGATCCCAATAGTCAACAAAATCACTTTTTGTTCTTTGACTCCATCTTTATCCATCTTATGAACGTAGACCATGTTTTTCCATCTTCCTGTGATTGCTTGTTTATGTGTCTGGTCTCTCTCACTAGACTATAAGCCCCTCATTTTTATCTCTGGTGTTGGGTGTGGTTCTGGCTTTTTCACGGCTCCTGGGGAAATTCTGTTGAACACCTCCGGAGGGCGTCAGTCACAGGAGACAGTGTGGATGAAGTCACCTGGATCTGGGCAGGAAGTGCTGGCTTATGGAGTCGAGTGTGTGCAGTTGTGTTTTCCTTTTGCTTAATGCTGTGTCATGTTCTGGAGGGTTTTTGAATTCTTCATTATTATTTATAATTAACAGCTGTATAACATCTCCGTGAGTTGAAAGACCATCATTTACTTAGCCATTTCCCTACTGGATATTGGGTTGCTTCCCCTGTTTGCTGGTACAGGTAATCTGTCTCTAAACCCCTTCCTGTGTGGAATTTTTGCTTTGCTCTGTATTACTCCTTCAGGCTTGATTTCTGGCCTGAGGCTACTGGGTCATGAGGATGGAAACCTTGTAGCCCTTGCTGCGAGTTGCCATGCCGCTGCCTGGAGAGGACCAGGTTCTGGCAGCGCTTTTGCCTTTCTTCTTTACCAGCTGTAGTATGCACTGTGGGGCAACTGGGGACTTGAATTCAGAGAAGGCAGAAGTCCGAGTCGTAGTTAAGCCTGTTTGGGTACCAGGCTCCATCTCTGTGTGTTTGTTTGCTCTGTGGTGTGCTGTTTGTCTCGTTGGTACTGGTGCCTCGGAACTGTCAGTATGTAAGCCAGGTGTTGCCCCGTGTGCCTGGGCCGTGTGTGGCGGAGGAAGCACTACCTGCTGTACTCGGAGGTCACTTAGAGTGCAGTTAAGTCCCCAGCTGGTGGTGATGACTAATATGCCGCAGCAGGTCCTCAGTCCACAGCTGGCTTCCTGTCAGGTACTCTTCGTGAAGGAGGCGGGAAGCATGTGAGGGGCTTGTGTACAGGCAAGTGACTCCACGGAGTAGAAGGTATCCGTACGTGGGAGGCACCGTTTGAGAGGGTAGGGGGCCTTTGGGATGGGGTGTTACCAGGCAGATATGAAGGGCAAGACCTCTATTTTTCCAGTGCCATATTGTGTCATGTGTCTGACTGCCTTTCTCAGTAGGTGAAGCCGAGGGGACAGGAGATGGAGACTCCTTTCCTCCCACTTCCCATTAAAAGTCCTGGCACCGACTTCTCCCTCTACTTTCCGAGCTACAGACACACCTTGTGGAGTGGAGGGCAGCAGCATTCCTGTCATCTAGAGGCTGGGAAGTGTCTGGGAGCATCAGAGTGGCAGCTCCTTTCCCTGGTTGGCCCACACGGCCTGAGTTGAGTCAGTTCTGTCCCTGATGAAGCCCAGATCTGCCAGAGGAGGGGCATGAAGGGAAGGGGGCAAAAGAACCTGGCCCAGGCCAGCTGAGTAGGCCTGGCGGGGAGAGTGTCTGTACTGTGTGTCTCAAGGAGAAGCCCACCAGCTGCATTGCAGGGGCCAGCGCCTGGGTGGTAAGCATAGGCAGCCTAGACCCCCATGGACTGGCTGCAGAGTTGTCTTGGTTGGAGCTTGTAGGCTCTGGGGTTGAAGTTGAGTTCCCACTCCCATGCTACATACTTACATGGGAGTGGGTTGGAGGGAACATTTGCCAAATAACAGGGCTGTTGGTTTGGTTTTATTTTTTTTTTTTTATGTTAAACTTACTATTTTGAAATAATTGTAGTTTCACATGCCAAACCTAAACACCCTGCCATTGAATCGATTCTGATTCATAGCAACCCTGTAGGACAGAATGGAACTGCCCCATAGGGTTTCCAAGGCTGTGAATCTTTACAGAAGCAGATGCCACATCTTTCTCCTGAGGAGCAAGCAGCTGGTGCATTCAAACCGCCAATCTGTCGGTTAGCAGCTGAGTGCTATGCTGTTGAACATTTTTTCTTGTGCTTATTTTTCATCTGTGTATCTTCCTCTGGTAAATGTCTCTTCATGTCTTTTGCCAATGTTCTAACTGGATTATTTGTTTTTTTTTTTTACTGCTGAGTTTTGAGAGGTTTTTATGTATTCTAGATTCTAGTCCTTTGCTGGATATGTGGTTTGCAAATATTTTCTTCTGCTCTATAGTTTGACTTTTCATTCTCCTAACAGGGCCTTTTGCACAGCAAAAGTTTTTAATATTAATAAAGTCCAGTTTATCGATTTTTCCTTTCATGGATTGTGTTTTTGGTGTCAAGTCTAAGAACTCTTTGCCCTGTCCTAGATCCTGAAGATTTCCTCCTTTTTTTTTTTCTTTTTAAGTTTTATAGTTTTTTATTTAAGTCCATGATCCATTTTGAGCTTTTTTCTTTGTGTGTGTGTGTTTTAGGTGAAAGTTTATAGCACAAATTAGTTTCTAATTCAAAAATTTATACACATATTGTTTTGTGACATTGGTTGCAATCCCCACAATGTGTCAGCACTCTCCCCCTTTCCTTTTAAACCCCGGGGCTCCCGCATCCATTCCTCCTGGTTTCCTGTACCTTCCTGCTTTTTTGTCTTTGCATGTGGGCAGGTGTTGCCCATTAGGTCGCCTGTACTTGATTGTACTTTCCTCACACGTGTTACTGTTTGTTTTACAAGCCTGTCTAATCTTTGGTTGAACGGTGGACTTCGAAAATGGCTTCAGTTCTGAGTTAGCAGGGTGTCTGGGGGCTGTAGTCTCGGGGATCCCTTCAGACTCTGTCAGACCAGTAAGTCTGGTCTTTTTTTGTGAATTTGAATTTTGTTTTACATTTTCTTCTGCTCTGTCCAGACCCTTTATTGTGATTCCTGTCAACCGGGCACCATCTATTTCTTCTGGGCTCAGGCTGGTGGAGGCTGTGGTTCATGTGGTCCATCAGTCCTTTGGACTGATACTTTCCTTGTGTCTTTGATTTTCTTTATTCTCCTTTGCTCCGAACATGATGGGACCAATGGATGTGTTTTAGATGGCTGCTTGAAAGCTTTTAAGACCCCAGACACAACTCAGCAAAGCAGGTTGCAGAACATTTTCTTGATGAACTGTGTTATGCCTGTTTACCTAGATGTACCCCAAGACCATGACCCTTGGCCCCAGTAATTTGGTCCCTCAAGGGGTTTGGGATGTGTCTAGAAAGCTTCTATGACTTTGCTGTTGTTGTTAGGTGCCGTCGAGTTGGTTCCGACTCATAGTGACCCTATGCACAACAGAACGAAACACTGCACGGTCCTGCGCCATCCTCACAATCGTTGTTATGCTTGAACTCATTGTTGCAGCCACTGTATCAATCCACCTCATTGAGGGTCTTCCTCTTTTCCGCTGACCCTGTACTCTGCCAAGCTTGATGTCCTTCTCCAGGGACTGATTCCTCCTGACAGCATGTCCAAAGTGTATAAAATGCAGTCTTGCCGTCCTTGCTTCTAAGGAGCATTCTGGCCTCACTTCTTCTAAGACAGATTTGTTCATTCTTTTGTCAGTCCATGGTATATTCAGTATTCCTCACCAGCACCACAATTCAAAGTTGTCAATTCTTCTTCGGTCTTCCTTATTCATTGTCCAGCTTTCACACGCATATGATGCAATTGAAAATACCGTGGCTTGGGTCAGGTGCACCTTAGTCTTCAGGGTGACGTCTTTGCTCTTCAACACTTTAAAGAGGTCTTTTGCAGCAGATTTGCCCAATGCAATGCGTTGTTTGATTTCTTGACTACTGCTTCCATGGCTGTTGATTTTGGATCCAAGTAAAATGAAATCCTTGACAACTTCAACTTCAGTCTTTTCTCTGTTTATCATGATGTTGCTCATTGGTCCAGTTGTGAGGATTTTTGTTTTCTTTATGTTGAGGTGTAATCCATACTGAAGGCTGTGGTCTTTGATCTTCATTAGTAAGTGCTTCAAGTCCTCTTCACTTTCAGCAGGCAGAGTTGTTTCATCTGCATAATGCAGGTAGTTTAATGAGTCTTCCTCCAATCCTGATCTATGACTTTGCCTTGGGCAAATTGTGCTGACTTTCTCTATGTTGTATGTTTTTTTCCTTTCCATCTATCTAGTTAGTGATTTCCCCTCCCTGCCCCTCCTCATCCCTCCCTTGTAACTATCAAAGACTTTTTTTTTTTTTATGTGTGTAAATCTTTTCTCGAGTTTTTGCAATAGTGGTCTCATACGGTATTTGTCGTTTTGTGATTGACTTATTTCACTCGGGATAATGCCCTCCAGATTCATCCATCTTGTGAGATGTTCACAGATTCATCATCGTTCTTTATCACTGTGTAGTGTTCCATTGTGTGTATGCACCATAATATGTTTATCCATTCATCTGTTGATGGGCACTTAGGTTGTTTACATCTTTTTGCTATTGTGAACAATGCTGCAGTGAACATGGGTGTGCCTCTGTCTGTTCGTGTCATGGGTCTTATTTCTCTAGGATATATTCCTACAAGTGGGATTGCAGGATCATATGGTATTTCTACTGCCAGCTTTTCAAGGAGGTGCCGTATCGTTTTCCATAGTGGTTGTACCATTTTACATTCTCACCAGCAGTGCATAAGCGTTCCAGTTTCCCCACAACCTCTCCAGCATTTGTTATTTTCTGTTTTTTGATTCATGCCAGTAATGTTGGGATGAGATGGTAACTCATTGTAGTTTCTATTTGTGTTTCTCTAATGGCTAGTGATCCGGAGAATTTCCTCATGCATCTGTTACCCCTCTCTAAATGTCTGCGTTGGTGAAGTGTCTATTCAAATCCTTTGCCCATTTTTTAATTGGATTATTTCTCTTTTTGTTGTTGAAGTGTTGAAGTGTTCTGTAAATTTTAGAGATTAGACCCTTGTCGAACATGTCGTAGCCAAAAATTCTTCCCTGGTGTGTGGTTCCCTTTTTACTCTTTTGGTGAAGTCTTTTGATAAGCACAAGTGTTTAAATTTCAGGAGCTCCCAGTTATCTAGTTTATCTTCTGGTTTTTGTGCATTGTTAGTTATGGTTTGTACTGAACTTATGCTGTGTATTAGGGCCCCTAGCATTGTCCCTAATTTTTTTCCCATGATCTTTATCGCTTTAGGTTTTATATTTATACTTCCCCAAGTATGATGTCCTTCTCCAGGGACTGGTCCCTCCTGAAACATGTCCAAAGTATGTGAGACAAAGCCTGCCATCCTTGCTTCTATGGAGAATTCTTGCTGTACTTCTTCCAAGACAGATTTGTTCATTTTTCTGGCAGTCCATGGTATATTCAGTATTCTTCGCCAGCACCATAATTCAAAGGTGTCCATTTTTCTTCGGTCTTCCTCGTTCATAGTCCAGGTTTCACATGTGTATGAAGTGATTGAAAATACCATGGCTTGGGTGAGGTGCACCTTAGTCATCAAAGTGATACCTGATTTTTAACACATTAAGGAGATCTTTTGCAGCAGATTTGCCCAAAGCAATATGCCATTGGATTTCTGGACCGCTGCTTCCATGGATGTTGATGGTGAATCCAGTGAAATGAAATCCTTGATAACTTCAATATTTTTTCCATTGATCTTGATGTTGCTTATTGGTCCGGTTGTGAGAATTTTTGTTTTCTTCATGTTGAGGTATAATCCACACTGAGGGTTGTAGTCTTTGATCTTCATCAGTAAGTGGTTCAAGTCTTCTTCACTTTCAGCGAGCAAAGTTGTGTCATCTGCATATTGAGTCTTCCTCCAATCCCGATGCCACATTCTTCTTCATATAGTTCAGCTTCTCTGATTGTTTGCTCAGCACGCAGATCGAATAAGTATGGTAAAAAACCCAACCCTGACACACAGCTTTTTTGATTTTAAACCATGCAGTATCCCCTTGTTCTTGTTGAATGATTGCCTCTTGCTCGATGTACAGGCTCCTCAAGAGCACGATTGAGTGTTCTGGAATTCCCATTCTTCTTAATGTTATCCATAATTAGTTATAATCCACATAGTCAAATGTGTTTGTATAGTCAATAAAATATAGATAAGCATTTTTCTGGTGTTCTCTGCTTTCAGCCAAGATCTACCAGACATCAGCAATGATATCACTAGTTCCACGTCCTCTTCTGAATCTGGCTTGAATTTCTGACAATTCGTTGTCGATGTATTGCTGCAACTGCTTTTGAATGATGTTCAGCAAAATTTTACTTGTGTGTGATATTAATTATATTATTTGATAATTTCTGCATTCTGTTGGATCCCCTTTCTTTGGAATGGGCACATATATGGATCTCTTCCGGTTGGTTGGCCAGGTAGCTGTCTTCCAAATTTCTTGGCAGAGACAAGTGAGTGCCTGCAGCGCTGCATCTGTTTGTTGAAACCTCTCAATTGATATTCCATCAGTTCCTGGAGCCTTGTTTTTTACCAGTGCGTTTAGTGCAGCTTGGACTTCTTCCTTCAGTATCATCAATTCTTGGTCATATGCTACCTCCTGAAATGATTGGACATTGAGCAATTCTTTTACGTAGACTGACTTTTGTATTCCTTTGTCTACTTCTTTTACAAATCAAGTCAGTCTCTCATACAAAAATTTATATACACCCTGCTATATACTCATAGTTGCTCTGCCTCTAATGAGACAGCAAACTCCTTCCCCCACTCTCTATTTTCATGTCCATTCGACCAGCTTCTGACCCCTCTGCCCTCTCATCTCCTCTCCAGACAGGAGCCGCCCACATAGTCTCATGTGTTTTCTTGATCCAAGAAGCTCACCCTTCTCCAGTATCATTTTCTATCCCATTTTCCAGTCCAATCTCTGTCTGGATAGTTGGCTTTGGGAATGGTTCCTCTCCGGGGCTCACAGAAGGTCTGGGAACTGTGAATTCTGGGGTTCTTCTAGTCTCAGTCACACTATTAAATCTGGTCTTTTTTATGAGAATTTGAGGTCTGTATTCCACTGCTCTTCTGCTTCCTCAGGGGTTCTCTGTTGTGTTCCCTGTCAGGGCAGGCATCGGTTGTAGCCGGGCCCCATCTCGTTCTTCTTGTCTCAGGCTGATGTAGTATCTGGTTTTGGGGGCCCTTTTTGTCTCTTGGGCTCTTAATTACCTTGTGTTCTTGTTGTTCTTCATTCTCCTTTGCTCCAGGTGGGTTGAGACCCATTGATGCATCTTAGATGGCTGCTTGCTAGCATTTAAGACCCCAGACGCCACTTTCCAAAGTGGGATGCAGAATGTTTCCTTAATAGATTTTATTATGCCAATTGACTTAGATGTACCCTGAAACCATGGTCTCCAAACCCCTGCCCCTGCTATGCTGGCCTTCGAGGCATTCAGTTTATTCAGGAAACTTCTTTGCTTTTGGTTTAGTCCAGTTGTGCTGACCTTTCCTGTATTGCGTGTTGTCTTTCCCTTCACCTAAAATAGTTCTTATCTACTATCCAATTAGTGAAAACCCCTCTCTCGCCCTCCCTCCACACTCTTGTAACCATCAAAGAATATTTTCTTCACTATTTAAACTATTTCTCGAGTTCTTATAATAGTGGTCTCATACAATATTTGTCCTTTTGCAACTGACTAATTTCACTCAGCATAATGCCTTCCAGATTCCTCCATGTTATGAAATGTTTCACGGATTGATCATTGTTCTTTATCGATGTGTATTATTCCATTGTGTGAATATACCATGATTTATGTATCCATTCACCCATTGCTGGGCAACTTGGTTGCTTCCATCTTTTTGCTATTGTAAACAGTGCTGCAATGAACACGGGTGTGCATATATCTGTTCGTGTAAAGGCTCTTACTTCTCTAGGATATATTCCAAGGAGTGGGATTGCTGGATCCTTTGGTAGATCTATTTCTAGTTTTTTAAGGAAGTGCCAAATGGATTTCCAAAGTGGTTGTACCATTTTACATTCCCACCAGCAGTGTATAAGTGTTCCAGTCTTTCCACAACCTCTCCAGCATTTATTATTTTGTGTTTTTTGGAATAATGCCAACCTCATTGGAGTGAAATGGAATCTCATTGTAGTTTTGATTTGCATTTCTCTAATGGCTAATGATCGTGAGCATTTCCTCATGTATCTGTTAGCTACCTGAATGTCGTCTTTAGTGAAGTGTCTGTTCATATGCTTTGCCCGTTTTTAATTGGGTTATTTGTCTTTTTGTAGTTGAATTTTTTTTTTTTTGGTAGTTGAATTTTTGCAGTATCACGTAGATTTTAGAGATCAGACGCTGATCAGAAATGTCATAGTTAAAAACTTTGTTCCCAGCCTGTAGGTAATCTTTTTACTCTTTTGATGAGATCTTTAGATGAGCATAGGTGTTTGACTTTTTGGAGCTCCCAGTTATCTAGTTTCTTTTTTGCATTGTTAGTAATCTTTCATATACTGTTTATGCCATGTATTAAGGCTCCTAGTTTTGTCCCTATTTTTTCTTCCATGATCTTTATCATTTTAGATTTTATATTTAGGTCTTCGATTCATTTTGAGTTTGTTTTTGTGCATGGTGTGAGGTATGGGTCTTGTTTCATTTTTTTGCAGATGGATATCAAGTTATGCCAGCACCATTTGTTAAAGGACTGTCTTTTCCCCATTTAACTGACTTTGAGCTTTTGCCAAATATCAGCTGCTCATATGTGGATGCATTCATGTGTGGATTCTAAAAATTCTGTTGCATTTGTCTGTGTGTCTGTTGTATAGTACCAGGCTGTTTTGACTACTGTAGTGGTATAATAGTTTCTAAAATCAGGTGGAGTGAGGCCTCCCATTTTGTTCTTCATTTTCAGTAATGCTTTACTTATCCGGGGCCTCTTTCCCTTCCATATGAAGTTGGTGATTTGTTTCTCCATCTCATTGAAAAATGTCTTTGGAATTTGGATTGGAATTGCCTTGTATCTATAGATAGCTTTTGGTAGACTAGACGTTTTTACACTGTTAAGCGTTCCTATCCATGAGCAAGGTATGTTTTTCCACTTATGTAGGTCTCTTTTGGTTTCTTGCAGAAGTGTCTTGTAGTTTTCTTTGTATAAGTCTTTTACTTCTCTGGTAAGATTTATTCCTAAGTATTTTAACTTCTTGGGGGCTACTGTAAATGGTATTGATTTGGTGATTTCCTCTTTGATGTTCTTTTTGTTGGTGTAGAGGAATCCAAGTGATTTTTGTATGTTTGCCTTGTATCCTCATACTCTGCCGAACTCTTCTATTAGTTTCCGTAGTTTTCTAGAGGTTTCTTTAGAGTTTTCTGTGTATAAGATCATGTCATCTGTAAATAGAAATACTTTTACTTCTTCCTTACCAATCTGTATGCCCCTTATTTCTTTATCTAGCCTAATTGCTCTGGCTAGGACCTCCAGCACAACATTGAATAGGAGTGGTGATAAAGGGCATCCTTGTCTGGTTCCCGATCTCAAGGGGAATGCTTTCAGACTCTCTCCATTTAGGATGATGTTGGCTCTTGGCTTTGTATAAATGCCCTTTATTATATTGAGGAATTTTCCTTTTATTCCTATTTTGCTGAGTGGATTCATCATGAATGGGTGTTGAACTTTGCCATAAGCCTTTTCTGCACCAATTGATAAGATCAGGTGATTCTCATCTTTTATTTATATGATGGATTACATTAATTGTTTTTCCAATGTTGAACTATCCCTGCATACCTGGTATGAATCCCACTTGGTCATAGTGAATTGTTTTTTTGATATGTTGTTGAATTCTGTTGGCTAGAATTTTGTTGAGGATTTTTGTGTCTAAGTTCATGAGGGATATAGGTCTGTAATTTTCTTGTTTTGTGGTGTTTTTACCTGGTTTTGGTATCAGGGATATGCTGGCTTTATAGAATGAGCTTGGGAGTATTCCATCCCTTTCTGTTCTCTGAAATACCTTTAGTAGTAGTGGTGTTAACTCTTCTCTGAAAGTTTGATGGAACTCTGCAGTGAAGCTGTCTGGGCCAGGGCTTTTTTTAGTTGGGAGTTTTTTGATTACCTTTTCAACTTCTTCTTTTGTTATGGGTTTATTTAGTTGTTCTACCTCTGATTGTGTTAGTTTAGGTAGGTAGTGTGTTTCTAGGAATTCATCCATTTCTTCTAGGTTTTCAAATTTGTTAGAGTACAGTTTTTCATAATAATCTGATATGATTCTTTTAATTTCAGGTGGATCTGTTGTGATATCACCCATCTCATTTCTTATTCGGGTTATTTGCTTCTTCTCCTGTTTTTCTTTTGTTGGTTTGGCCAATGGTTTATCAATTTTGTTAATTTTTTCAAAGAACGAGCTTTTGGTCTTGTTAACCCTTTCAATTGTTTTTTGTCTCTGTTTGTTTTAATTCCGCTCTAATTTTTATTATTTGCTTTCTTCTGGTCCCCGTGGGTTTCTTTTCTTGCTTTCTTTATCTTTGTTCAAGTTTTAGGGATAATTCTTTGATTTTAGCCCTTTCTTCTTTTTGGATGTGTGTGTTTAATGATATAAATTGACCTCGGAGCACTGCTTTCGCTGTGTCCCAGTGGTTCGGATAGGAAGTATTTTTGTTCTCATTGGATTCTATGAATTTCTTTATTTCATCCTTGATGTCTTCTATAACCCAGTCATTTTTAAGCAGGGTGTTGTTTAGTTTCCAAGTATTTGATTTCTTTTCCCTGCTTTTTCTGTTATTGATTTCTACTTTTATGGCCTTATGTTCAAAGAAGTTGCTTTGTAATAATTTGATGGTTTGGATATTGCTAAGGCTTGCTTTATGACGTAATATGTGTTCTAGAGAATGTCCCATGTGCGATGGAAAAGAAAGTGTATTTGGTTGGGGTTGGGTGGAGTGTTCTGTATGTGTCTATGAAGTCAAGTTGGTTGATTGTGGCATTTAGCTTTTCCATGTCTTTATTTAGCTTCTTTCTGGATGTTCTGTCCTTTACTGAAAGTGGTACGTTGATGTCTCCAATTATAATTGTGGAGCTGTCTATCTCACTTTGCAATGCTGTTAGTGTTTGTTTTATGTATCTTGCAGCCCTGTCACTGGGTGCATAAATATTTAATATGGTTATATCGTCCTGGCATATTGTCCCTTTAATCGTTATATAGTGTCCTTCCTTATTCTTTGTGATGGACTTAACTTTAAAGTCTATTTTGTCAGAAATTAATATTGCCACTCCTGCTCTTTTTTGATTGTTGTTTGCTTGATATATTTCTTTCCATCCTTTGAGTTTTAGTTTGTTTGTGTCTCTAAGTCTAAGGTGTGTCTCTTGTAGGCAGCATATAGACGGATCATGTTTCTTTATCCAGTCTGAGACTCTCTGTCTCTTTATTGGTGCATTTAGTCCATTTACATTCAGCGTAATTATGGATAGATATGAGTTTAGTGCTGTCATTTTGATATCTTTGTGTGTTGTTGGCAGTTTCTTTTTCTTACTTAATTTTTCATGCTGAGTAGCTTGTGTATTGTCGTTTCTCTTATCTGCTGTTGTTGATTTTGTTTCTGCTGAGTCTCTTTTTTTCTAGTATTTTATTTTGGTGAATAGGATTGTTAGTCTCCTTTGTGGTTACCTCAATATTTACCCCTATTTTTCTACGTTTAAATCTAACTTTATTTCTTTATATCGCCTTGTCTTCCTCTCCATATGAAGGATCTATGACTACATTTCGTAGTTCCTCTTTTTTGTTTTAATGTTGTCTTCTTTTACGTAATGACATTGCTGTTTCCTTGTTTTAAGTGTTTTTTTATCTTGATTTATTTTTGCGATTTCCGTTTCTGGGTTGACATTTGATTGCTCTGTCCAGTGTTCTGGTCTTGGGTTGATATCTGATATTATCGGTTTTTTAATTGGAGAACCCCCTTTAGTATTGCTTGTATTTTTGGCTTGGTTTTTACGAATTTCCTAAACTTCTGTTTATTTGGAAATGTCCTAGTTTTGCCTTCATATTTGAGAGACAGTTTTGCTGGATATATGATTCTTGTCCGGCAGTTTTTTTTCTTCAGTCCTTTATATAAGTCATTCTGTTGTCTTCTTGCCTGCGTGGTTTCTGCAAAGTACTCGAAGCTTATTCTTATTGACTCTTCTTTGTAGGTGACTTTTTGTTTATCCCTAGCTGCTCTTAAAAATCTCTGTTTGTCTTTGGTTTTGGCAAGTTTGATTACAATATGTCTTGGTGAGTTTCTTTTAAGATCTACCTTAATGTGGAGTTCGACTAGCATCTTGGATAGATATCTTCTCATCTTTCACGGTATCAGGGATGTTTTCTGCCAATAAATCTTCAACAATTCTCTCTGTATTTTTTGTTTTCCCTCCCTGTTCTGGTAGTACAATCACTCACAGGTTATTTCTCTTGATAGAGTCCCACATGATTCTTAGGATTTCTTCATTTTTTTAAATTATCTTATCTGATTTTTCTTCAAATATATTATAGCCAAGTGCTTTATCTTCAGTCTTACCAGTTCTGCCTTCCACTTGCCTCAATTCTGCTCCTCTAACTTTCTATTGAGTTGTCTAATTCTGTAATTTTATTGTTAATCTTGTGAATTTCTGATTGCTGTCTCTCTGTGGATTCTTGCAGCTTATTAAATTTTCATTATGTTCTTGAATAACCTTTTTAATTTCTTCACCTGCTTTATCTGTGTGTTCCTTAGCTCATTCTGCGTATTGCCGGATCTCCTTCCTGATCTCGTTCCTGATGTCTTGAAGAGTTTTGTATATTAATCTTTTATATTCTGCATCTGGTAATCCCAGGAAGGCACCTTCATCCAGAAGATCCCTTGATTCTTTGTTTTGAAAGCTCGTTGAAGCGACCATGGTCATCTTCTTTATGTGATTTGATATTGACTTTTGTCTCTGAGCCATCTGTAAGTTATCGTATTAGTTTATGTTTGCTTACTGTATCCTAGCTTCTTGCTTTGTTTTGTTTTGATATGCCCAAATAGGTTGCTTGAGAGAGCTAGCTTGATTATTTTCGCTTTTGAAGCTCTAACGTCTTGTCATCAGATGGCTAGAGCTGTTATCAGGTACATCAACCTAGGAATCCATTCACTTTTCTTATATGGGTTCAGCTCAGGTGTCCTGGTAGTTGGTCATCAAGTGTGTGGTACAGGCTCTGTCTGACAATCTTAGAGGGGCATGGGTGATTGGTGTAGGTACCAGTATCTGGTTACAGCAGGGGTCACACTCTGAACAAGGCAGGGGGCTGACAACCATCCCCCAAGTGTCTGTGAGGAAAGTGCGTCCCTCTTTCCTAGAGCGCATATGTGGGTGAGTTCTGCAGATGGACCATGAGCACCCAGTGCTTTCGGCTGTAAGGAATGGGAGGTACCAGTTACCCTTGGACCCCTGTCGTGGGTGGCCGGGTGACCTGAGTAGAGCCTCCAGTCCTTAGGCCCCTTTTGTGGGTAGGTGAGGACCCTGTTTAATAGGCAAAGCAGTGACAAACATCAAACACCCACCTGTCCACTGCACAACTGAAACAGTTGCATTCTGCCAACAAGGGCCTATTTTCCTGAAATAGGCCCACACAGGTCCGTGCAAGGGGGAAAGGTATTCAGAGTCCACAGACCATTTATGCCTGGACAAAAGCCACTTCTGTTCTGAGCTCCCCAGGTTAGTGGAGCTGACAGATTGTCTTTTCCCCCAATTGTGACTTTATTCCTTCTCCAAGGCCAGGAGAATGGCTCATGGAATGCAGCAGGAGCTATCTCGGGCCCAGGGAAATCGACAGCCACTGAAACCGGCTTGGGGCCTGGTGGCGCTGTAAAATATACGCAGGTACTTAGCTTTTGCCAAGGGTGCTGTTATTCTCTGGTTCCGGGGGTGTGAGTAGTCTGTGCGGCTGGGTGCTTCTCCCTGAGGAAACTACATCCAGAGCTCTGCTGCAGTCTCTCCTGCGAATGGTGCCTGAGGGCTTCCGGCAATTCAGGTCCGGCAACTCCTCTCCACTTCTGAACCGTGTCTCCCTCCCCTTGCCACTCAGTTTTCTAACTTTGCCTTTGATGTTCAGGGCTCCTAAACAAAAAAAAACCCAGTGCCATCGAGTCGATTCCAACTCATAGCGACCCTATAGGACAGAGTAGAACTGCCCCATGGAGTTTCCAAGGAGCGCCTGGTGGACTTGAACTGCTGACCCTTTGGTTAGCAGCTGTAGCACTTAACCACTACGCTACCAGGGTTTCCCTCAGGGCTCCTAGGTTGTCATAAATATGATCGTTTCACTTGTTTTTTCAGGTCTTTGTTGTAAGAGGGTTCACTGGAAGCTTCTCACTACTCCACCATCTCGGCCTCACCTCCTCATCTTCTTTTGATACTTCCTGCCTGTGTCTTTCAATTTTTTGCCCATAGAATCCTTCAGTATTGCAACTCAAGGCTTGAATTTTTTCTTTAGTTATTTCAGCTGGAGGAATGCTGAGTCTATTCTTCCTTTTTGGTTTTTTCATTCCAGGTCTTTGCACATTTCATTGTAATACTTTGTCTTTTTTCTTCTTGACACTAGGGAGAAAGCATTGTTGCACCATTAAGGATAATGTTAGCTGTAGCGTTTTTGTAGATGCTCTTAGCAAGTTGAGGAAGTTCACCTCTATTCAGTTTTTTTCTGAGAGGTGTGCGTGTGTGTTTTTTCCCTTTAACCACAGTGAGTACTGAATTTTTGCAGGTGCTTTTCCTGAATTGATTGGTATGTTAATATAATTTTTCTTCTTCAGGCTGTTACCGTGGTGGATTACATAGATTGATTTTCAAATGTTGAACCAGCCTTGCATCTCTGGAATAAATCCCACTAATTCTTTTTATATATTGGTGAATTCTTTTTGCTTATATTTTGTTGATGACGTTTGTGTCTATATTCCTGAGGGATTTTGATCTGTAGTTTCTTAACTTAATAAAATGAATTGGGAAGTGTTCCCTCCTCCATTTTCTGGAAGGGATTATGTAGAATTGGTGTTAATTCTTATTATACATTTGGTAAAATTCGTCAATGAAACCATTTGGGCCTGGAGATTTCTTTTTGGGGACTTTTTAAATAAAACATTCAATTTCCTCTGTAGGTGTGAACCAAAAACTGAAACCCACTGCTGTCGAGTTGATTCCAACTCATTAGTGACCCTGTAGGACAGAGTAGAACTTCCCCATAGGGTTTCCAAGGCTGTAAATCTTCATGGAAGCAGACTGCCACATCTTTCTCCTGCATAGTGGCTGATGGGTTAAAACTGCCCACCTTTTGCTTACTAGTCAATCATTTTAACTACTGCACCACCAGGGCTCCTTTAAACAAACAAACAAAAAGAAACCGTTGCCATCGAGTTGATTTCAACTCATAGCGACCCTGTAGGACTGAGTAGAGCCTGCCCCGTATGGTTTCCAGGGAGCTCCTAGTGGATTCAAACTGCCAGCCTTTGGGTTAGCAGCCGTAGCTCTTAACCACTACACCACCGGTGTTTCCAGAGCTCCTTTGGCACTGCAATCAAGGGGATTCCGATTCATAGTGACCCCTGGGGTTTCCAAGGCTGTAAATCTCTACAGAAGCAGACTGGCACATCTTTCTCCCACACTGCTGCTGGTGGTTTCGAACCGCCAACATTTTGGTTAGCAGTTGAATGCTTTAACCACTACGCCACCAGGACTGTTAGCTATAGGGCCAGTCAGATGACTTGTTTTCTACTGAGGGAGTTGTAGTAATTTTCATTTTTTGAGGAATTAGTTCATTTCATCTAAGCTGTCAGACTTAGTGTATAAAGTTGTTCATAGTATGTCCCTTTTTATCTTCTTCATGTTTGCAGGGTCTGTAGTGATATCCCTCTTTCTTTCCTGATTTTGGTAATTTGTGTCTTTTTTCTTTGTCGGTCTTGCTAGAAGTGGGTCAATGTTACTGATTTTTTTTTTTTAAGTCCAGCTTTTCGTTTCATTGATTTATTGTTTTTTCTGTTTTCAATTTCATAGTCTGCTCGTATCTTTATTATTTCCTTCCTTCTGCTTGCTTTGGGTTTATTTTGCCCTTTTTTAGGTTCTTATGTTCTGAACTTAGATTATTGATTTGAGATTTTTTTCCTGTTGCCTAAAGTAAGCAGTTTAGTGCTATAAATGATCCTCTCAGCACTGCTTTAGTTGTGCCCCACAAGTTTTGGTATGCTGTATTTTCGTTTTGTTAAATTTCGTTTGAGATTTCCTCTTTTACCCATGGTTCATTTAGAAGTGCGTTCTTTAGTTTTCAACTGTTTGGAGATTTTTGTGTTGTCTTTCTCTTATTGATGTCGTGATATGGTGGGTTAAAACTGCCCACCTTTTGCTTACTAGTCAATCATTTTAACTACTGCATCACCAGGGCTCCTTTATTGTATGACCATCGTGGTCATACAATAAACTCTTTGCAATTTCAATTCTTTTAAATTTGTTGATGTTTGAAGCAAAAAGAAAATGTAGGGCACTCACCACCATGACATTCCCGGAGTCCTGGGGTTCCTGGCATGTTTGCCTTCTCTCCGCCTCTCAGAGTCTTCTTATGTTTGTTTTACACATAATGTCTGGGTGTACTTAGTGAGAGGAACAGGGAAACATACACCTACTCCATCTTCCTGGAAACGGAAGTCTCAAATGACAGGTTTGCAAGGGCTTTGGGTTGGAGAGGAAGATGCTCAGATCACGAACAGCCTCTTTCAGGATACCAGAAGTACAGCCGCCAGTTCCTGTGGGTCTGTGAGGGGCCTAGGTAACAGGGAAATAGCTCAGGGGGAGCTTTCATGTGGTAACTTCGTACACGATCTGGACTTACAAAATGGGCCCTGGATTGCACACTGCTGCTTGACACAAAACTCACCCATCTTTTGGACTCTTACAACCTGGCAGAGATCCTTAGCATGGACAGCAGATACTCTGTTTCTCTCACTGTTCCTTACTACCCACCCCCCCCCCCCAAAAAACCAGCTACCCGACCAAAAGTCAACAACAAAACTAAGTGTGCCACCAAGTACTTCTAAAGCACCATCCTCTATGCCAGCTACCCTTTTGGTTCTTGTTTTGAAGCTTGCATTTCATGTTGTCACAGAGCTCTGAGACTGGGAGGATGCCTGCAGGCCTGGTGAAGGCCCTGCACGGGGAAAGAAGGGAGCGGGGAGGGCCTTGGGAAGCCATTCATTTCTCTTACCTGGTGGTTTCTAACGGGGTCCTGGTGGTGCAGTTGTTAAGTGTTTGGCTGCTGACTGCAAGGTCAGCCATTCGAATCCGCCAGCCGCTCCTTGGAAACCCTGTGGGGCAGTTCTGTTTTGTCCTATGGTGTCACTATGATTCAGAATCAACTCCACAGCAACGAGTTTTTTGTTGGTTTCTGAGGATGCTGATGTTTTCACATGAAAGTACGTGAGCCCCTAGTCTGGTGGGGACAGAGGTGCATATGGGCAGTTCTAGACTTACAGATACAGTTGTGCCTACTGTGGTGGGGAGGGACTTGGCATTTTTAGACCATCAGAATTGGAAACCAGAGGAAGAGAGGTTGTGGGAGAAGCAGCAGCGCTCCCTCTGGGAAGCCTTCCCAGCTCTGTGGGATGACTCAGACGGCAGAATGGACTGTAGGCCACTGAAGAGAAGAAGCAGGGCAAAGGCACTTCCACTCCCAGGTGCGAGCTCAGGCGAGTTGTGGCCTCCCTTCCTTCTGCACACCTGCCTTGAGCAGGGTACCAGTCCAGTGCTACGGACACAGCTGCAACCTGGACAGACTTCTGCCTTGGTGGAGCAAAGGCTCTGTCTGGGGACAGTCACTATGCATTGTCATTATACAATGGGGTGATAATTATAAATTAATTTTGAACATGTATAATTACCATAAGCTTCCTAGAGGAGACTCACTGGTATCTACAGAGAGTATAAGATGGGGCTAGGATTGGTCTGGGGCAGTCAGGATGGGTGCCTTTGAGGAAGGGACATTTTACTGGAGCCTTGGTGGATGGGTGGGAATGGCCAGGTGGAGAGGCTGGGAGAAACTGAGGAAACCACAGTCTCAAAGACCCCCAGCTGGAGGGAACCCAGAGGAGGCCTGTGTGGCTGGCCTGTGGCTGGGGAGCAAGCAGGCAGAATGGTGGAAGATGAGGCAGGAGAATAGCAGAAGTGCTTGGCTTTCTGGGCTTGCAGAACAGGGTACAGAGTTTGGATTTTATCCTTAAGAGGTGTTGAAGGGTTGTAAGCAGGGAAGCAGCATGAGCTTCTCACCAGCCTCTACAAACGCAGTCATTCTTGCTTCTGACCTTGGCCTTAGTGGATGCCTTTATCCAGACTGTCCGCTGTACCCCCGAGGTTCCTGATCATACTGCTTTCTCAGGGAGACACCTTTCCTTCTTCCACTGCTCCACCAGTTTGCTCAGGCCTCGTGGCAAGCCACATGCATGTTCCTGTCTCTAGAGGTATGGTGTGGAAGCTGAAGGTGCTGCAGTGTCAACAGGTGCAGGTGCCAGGTAGACCGTTGTAGAAGCTTTCGTCCCATCTGTGTAGCCAGGTCTGACTGCGTCATCAGTTCTGTCCCAACAGCCTCCTGCTGGCTTCTGTTGCTCCCCTGTCCTCTGTGTCCAGCAGATTCCAGCTCCTTCCTACCAATCAACAGGTTGGGCTGCTGCCCTTTGTGACAGTTGTCCCTGCCTCTCTGAATAGAGATTCCCAAATCTGGCTGGGGCAGACACCTGAGAACTTAGACACTGACCCTGGGCTCCACCCCCAGATACTTGGATTCTTTAGGTTTGGGAGGAGGACTGGCTGGGAGCCCATGAAGGTAGGGCCAGCTTCTTACTTACCTTTGCTTTCCCACTGCCTGACAGAGGCCTTGAGTTGTACAACCATCATCACAGTCAATTTTAGAACATTTTCAACCCTCCCCAAAAGAAACCCCTGTAGCCCTTAGCCGTCACTTCCCTTTCCCCTTTCCCTGCCAGCTCGAGGCAACAGCTAATGGATTTTGTTTCTTCATCACTTCGCCTTGGTGAATGCCACTGAAGGGTGTCACCTCCCTCCTGTCTGGCTCTCCTGTCTCCCAGCCTGTCCCCCCTCTCAGTGTAGTTGCTTACCACTCTTTGCTTTGGCTGCTCCCTAACCCTTGCTGGCGGCCCTTCTTGCCTCCTCTCGTCATGTGAAAAACTAGTGCTGTACTGTGGGCCTTGAGGACCCTTAAGAAGCCAAGACAAGAGAGTTCTTGGCTCACCTAGATGCTGTGTAACCTCTGGCAAGTGACCTTCCCTGTCTGGTTTGCAGATTGCATAGCTATATAATGAGGTAGTGCAACAGGGCCTTCCAGTTTTGAGTGTTGAATAAAAACAGTTCTTATGAGGGTTCCTAAGACTTACCACAGGTCAGCCTGGGTTTCTAAGCGGCAGTCAGGTGGTATGGGTTTTAATTTGTATTAACGCCCTCTAAAGGGTGGTGGGTAACTTGTCCTGGGGTTTTTCCTTTTCCAGCCCCTTCTCATCAGCTGGGTGTGGCTGAAAAGGGGGACAGAACCAGAGTGTCTGTATCTTCTAACTCATGCTGAGCTCCTACTATGGAGGCACTAGGAGAAGGCTCCTTTGATAGTAAAAAAAATAGTAATGTTGTGTGCCATCAAGTTGATTCAACTCACAGCCACCCTGTAGGACAAAGTAGAACTGTCCCATAGGGTTCCTATGCTGAAATCTTTATGCGAGCAGATCACTAGGTCTTTTCTCCTGCAAAGTGGCTGACAGTTTTGAACTGCTGATCTTTCGATTTAGCAATGAGCGCTTTAACCATTGCAACACCAGGCAATGTCTTTTGAGCATTTATGGGCCAGGCACCATGCTGATTTTTTTTTCTTTTTTCCCCTCATACAATTTTTTTTTTATTGAGATGTAATCAACAAACCATAAAACTTTCCCTTTTAAAAGCGTGTAACTCAGTGGTTTTTAGTATACCCACAGGGTTGTGCAGCCATTAAACCCAAAAAAACCAAAGCAGTTGCTGTCAAGTTGATTCGAACTCATGGTGACCCCGTGTGTGCAGAGCCAAACCACTCCCTAGGCTGTTCAAAGCTGTGACCTTTCAGAAGCAGATGATGAAGACTTTCTTCTGAGACACCTCTGGGTGGGTGTGAACCGCCAGATTTTCACTTCGTAGGGGAGCATTTCACTGTTCGCTCCGCCCAGGGACGCCCCTGTAGCCGTCGTTGTTGTCGGCGGCCGTCCAGTCGGCCCCTGACTCATGGTGACCCCCTGTGTTACAGACTGGTAGTGCTGCGTAGGGTTTTCTAGGCTACAGTCTTAACAGAAGCAGATTACCAGGCCCTTCTTCCTTGGAGCTGCTGGGTGGGTTCAAACTGCCAGCCTTTGGGGTTAGCAAACCGCTTGTGCCACTCAGCCTCCTTAAAAAAAAAAAACAAAAAAAACTGTTGCCGTCTAGTCAGTTCTGACTCATAGCAACCCTATAGGACAGAGTAAAACTGCCCCATCGGGCTCCTTACCACTGTCCAATTCCAGAACATTTTCATTCCTTTCCAAAGGGAAGCCCTGTCTCTGCTAACACTCACTCCCTGTTCCCCACTTCCCCCAGCTCATGGCAGCCATTACTCTACTTTCTGTCTCTGTGGATTTGCCTGTTCTAGACGTTTCATATAAATAGGAACAAATATGGCCTTTCGTGACTGAGTTCTTTTACTCAGCTTAGTGTTTTTGAGGTTCATCCATGTTGTAGCATGTATCAGTATTTTATTCCTTTCTTTTTTTAGTAACAGCTTTGTTGAGGTACAATTCATACACCATACAATCCACCCATTAAAAGTGCACAATTCAGTGGTTTTTAGTATATTCGGAGTTGTGCATCCATCAACACGATTGATTTTAGGACATTTTTATCACCCCCAAAAGAAACCCCGTACCCTTTAGCTGTCATCCTCCCGTACCTCCATTACCACACTCCCACCTCTGGCCACCACTAATCTATTTTCTGTCTGTATAAATTTGCTGCTCTGGACATTTCAGTCATACAGTAGGTAGGCTTTTGTGTCTGACTTCTTTCACTTAGCGTAGCGTTTCAAGGTTCATTCATGTTTTGGCATCTATCAGTACTTCATTCCTTTTTATTATTAAATAGTATTCCGTTGCATGTGTATACCACATTTTGTTTATCCATTTAGCCATTAATGGAAGTTAGGGCTATTTCCACTTATTGACTGTTATGAATAAAGCTGCTGTGAACATTCATGTACAAATTTTTATGTGGGCGTAAGTTTTAAATTCTCTTGGGTATACACCCAGGAGTGGCATTGCTGGGTCATATGGTAAATCCATGTTTAACTGTTTGAGGCACTGCCAGACTGTTTTCAAAGTGACTGCACCATTTGACATTCTTGTGCTGTTTTTACACGCACTGTCTCATCCGCCCTCACAGACTTCATAAGTTGTAGATGTAATGACTGCCATCCCCATTTCACAGATGCGAGCATTGAAGCTCAGTTTTCCTGTGTACATTCACACAGCTGGTCAAGCAGTTGATGATTTTTTGGCAAATGCTAGCTCTGATCGTTAAAGCAGTGTCTCTTCTCCCAGAGCCTGTTTTGAGTTATCGCAGTGAGGGCTTTTGACTGTCATTCATGTGCAATACCTTGTACCTAGCACAGTGTCTGGGACACATTGGCATTCAAGCATTCATTGAGTAAAATGCCATTTTTCCCGATCAGAACCTCCAGGGAGGCAGCTTCCTTCTTAGGGGTTACTATAGTCCAGTTTTTCAGACTCCTGCAGGGCTGTGCATTCCCCTCTACCTAAAAGGGGTGCGGCTACACACCAGATGCTGCAGAACCCCTACAAGCCTCCTGCTCCCAGTCTTCCTGGAGACTCAAGCCTGTGGCTGGGGCATGAGGTGCTTTGGGGCTGCCAAGCAGAAGTAACTTCTGTTTTCAGTGAACCTGCCATCTTTCTCTCTAGTCCAAGGCCACTAATAACCTGCCCCCCTTTTTTCTTCTCCAGGCAAAACCCATCTACGGTGGCTGGCTGCTCCTGGCTCCGGATGGGACTGACTTTGACAACCCAGTGCATCGGTCTCGGGTATGGGCACCAGAGGGAATTATTGGGGTGTGAAGATTTGGGGGTGGGGGAAGGCAGAGAAAGGGTCCCATCTAAGAGGCAACGGGCAGAACAGAAGAGGGTGATGGGGGTTGAAAAATGGATCCTGGATGACCAGATCAGCAGCCCCGCCACCCTCCCCGCCCAATATGCCAAACCTGTAGGTCCCACAGAAAAAGTCTCAGTTCTGTGTAGTTACACATAGGCCTAAATGAGATGGCTTCACATGGGTGTCACCTGTTTGTGGGCCAGCTTGACCCTGGAAATAGTTACCTGGAAAAGGCAAAGGGCCATTTGTAAAATATTTTCATTGTGCTAATTCCTCCCACTTTCAGTGCCCAGGCCCTGCCCCCTGCTCCCTCCCTAGCCAGGCCTCTGCACTCTTGAAAGAAGGGGTGTCCTTTCTCTCCCTCTCTAGACTTTGCGTTTTCCCCTAACGCAGACTGTCTCTGAGGAGGAGCATGGGAGCCCCATTTCTCCGGGGTAGCCCTAGGGCAGGGGCCCTGCCTGGAACAGGCTGCTGGGAGCAGTCAGGTCTGAGTGGTGAAACCAGCATAGCACCTGACCAATCTGTGGTCTGTTCTTTTGCCAGGAAGCCTTTTTGGGGTTCTTTGGCTCCATCTCAGAACCTGCCTTCTTGTTCTCATGCACTTTCTTCTAGGGTCTGCTGCACACCCCCCACAGTGCCCCAGCTCTGCTCCTTTCCTGTGCTCTGTTCCCTCCAGTGCTTCTGTTGCTCCCACCAGCCTGAGTGTCACTCTCGAGGTGGGGTGGTGGTGCTGCATAGTCTAGCCCACAGACCTTGCATTGTGTCTATGGTCTTTGGGATTCCTTCTGAAATGGGTTTTTATTTCAAACAACACATAAGAGCCTTGGAAATGCTTCTCGGAAAGGCTTCCAGCAGCCTCTCCCTGGACACCTGCTTGGAAGCAGCTCTCCAGCGGGTTCTCTCTGCAGGTCCTGTGAACGGTCCCACTTGTGCCACCCAGGTAGGGGGAGAACAAGAACGACTGTGTGCTTCCCTCAGACTGCAGCTGCCAGGGAGAAACACATTTTTCTACCTTACATTAATGTCTGACTGAATTGCCATTTTCAGCTTCTGTGGAGAAAATCATTATTATAAAAGATGGAATTCTGGCCCAAAGCAAAGAGAAATGATATTTTAGTTGGTTCTTGTGGCCTTATTGCCAGTAAAATTATGTATTTTGTTGGCCTTTTTGAAATATTGAAAATATGTCCTGGGTCGTCATTCTGACTGCTGGGATTTCAGGAGCTGTGCTTGTCAGTCATCGATTTAGACCAGCACTCTCACGTTATAGTTGGGCCCTTCTCTCACAGAAAGGAAGATGTATGGTTTTGTAGTCCATTTGATTCCAGCATGTGACCACACAGTTGGCATTCTTCCATGACATGGTGTTGGATATAGAGTATAGGCAGCAGGGGTGCTCTCGGGCCCTGGTTATTGGGGTCGGTCTCCACTGGCCCTGCTCCTCCTCAGTTTGATGTTTGTTGGCCTCTTTGTTCTCGGTGAGCTCTGGAGCCTGGGTGTAATGTTGCCTCCAGTGTGCCACCACCTGTGGAGATCTCTCAAGATCATCGATCTTTAGGACCCTCTCTTTATAGCGGTTTCCCAGATTTTTTAGAAGAGCTGAATTAGTGCCTTGACTTATTCCATAATCATGTCAGATATTTCATCAAATATATATTGGTACATATTATATGATAAGCTCTGCCAGGTATCAGAAAAACTATTTGCCATCAAGTCAACTCCCACTCTTGGCAACCCCATAGCTGCATAGTAGAACTGTGTTTCACAGGGTTTTCAGTGGCTGTGACCTTTGGAAGCAGATTGCCAGACCTTTCTTCCCAGGTGGGTGGGTTTGAACTGCCAACCTTTTGGTTAGTAGCCGAGTGCATAACTGCTTGCACCACCAAGGGACTCCACTGTGTACCATCAGGAATACAAAAAGACTACTGAGGCATTGATCGTGTTTGCTCCTAAGGAGCTTACAAATTAAAAAAGCGCTTCTTGTTAAATCTGGATAACACATGTGGAAACACAGTGGGTAATTGGCCCCTCCTGCTGGCCCAATCTTGGCCAACAAGTCACAGTTCTTATGCTTTGGGTCCCTCTTTTCCTGCCACCTGTCCCAGAAATGGAAGCTGTCAGCCAGCGTCCCTTAGACACGGGTTAGTCAGCCATGGGGACTTAGCAGGCCAAGATCTGGGACCAGAGTCCTCTTAACCATGCACCCTGTGCTCCATTCCAGAAATGGCAGCGGAGGTTCTTTATCCTCTATGAGCATGGCCTCCTGCGCTACGCCCTGGACGAGATGGTAAGTGCCCTGTCTCTCATGGTGGTCACACAAGTGTCATGGATGAGCACAGCAACTGCGTGCTCGTGCTTGGCCGTCTGTCTGGGAGTCTGGAATGTTTTGAAGAATTCATGGCCACCGTGGAGATGGCCGTTCAAACCCAGGCCTTTGTTTTGAGGCACCTTCTTCAGGGGTTATGTGCAAAAGTAAGTATTGAGGGAGGAAATCACTTTTGCTCAAGGCTGGTAAGAGTTTGGACTGAGCCAGAGCACTTCCAATTAGAAAAAAGTCAGGGTTACACTCTATAGGTCTACAGTGAAGAAGTGTTTTGTTCCCTTTGGGTCTTTGATATGTTGCAGTAGGCTGGGGGACTTCCATGGCCCTCTTGAGTGTAGGGGCTTGGGCTGGCCCTCGTGTGTGTGCAAGTGTGCATGTGTGTGTGTGTGAGAGAGAGAGCATACAGGCATTTGTGTGCTGTAGTCCCAGAGTTGCTGCTTAATTCCCGTTCATATGATTAGTTTTACTTATATAGTGTGATCTTGGCTTAGTTTTTAGCTGAGCTCAGAGGCCTCTTGGTCGTGGAATCGTTGTTCCTCTGGGCACTGAGCTGGAGGGGTACGGGTTCCTCCCTGCGCTACCACTGACCTGCTATCCTACCTGTTTGCTGGGCTCGACGTGTGTTTGCACCTGTTGCTCCAGAGGCAACACTGAAAACCAACTAGGTGGAATGTTCCGGATTTTCTTAATCTCATGGTTTTTTATCTGATCTAAGTTATGACTCAGCTCCAAGCTTGATAAAGTGGTGAAGACGGAAGGTTTGACCACCTTTTCCTCTTTCATTTGAGTGTATATGTGTGTGAAAGTGTTTGTGTCCATGCGCGTGTACGTGTGCGCTTGTGAATATGTGTGAATGTGCATGCATGTGTGTGTATGCATGTGCATGATTGTGAGTGTATACATGAGTGTGCATACGTCTGTGTGTGCGCGTGTGCACATGCGCATGCGTGAACGTCACTGCGGTGACGCCTGGATCTAGTCCAGTCACGTCGACCCGTTGTGCCTCCTCTCCTTGTATTGATATTTTCTTCCTCTGAAATGAAAACTGTGGTCTGATACAGAGTTTGTGCCGAGTCCAGCATGAGAGGCAGTTTGGGACATGTTGTCTGGATGCCGGAGTACTGACAGTTCTGGGATGCCTTGGTGGTTCGTGGCAGCAGGAGTGCAGCATCTTCAAATCGGGACTGTCCTGGGAAGTCTAGTTGTACCGCGTACAGTAGGTTGACCCCATCCCATCTGGGGCTCGTTTCTGTGCTGCACAGGTGAGAGCAGGGTTCTGGAGGTGTGAGCAGGAGGTTGCTGTGCTTTCCCAGGACCTTCTGGCCCATCTGGACACCGGGCTTTAGGGCGGTCGTTATAGCTCATACATGTAAGGCCATAAATGGGCCCATTTTCACAAACAAGTTGTAATCTCTGTGATGTGGTACTTTCTCTACTTCTGTTTTTGGGTTGAATTAAAGCTGTGAATCCTTAGTTTTGTATTAACTCTAACTTCATTGATTCCTCCTTAGAAACAGTTCTTTTTCCTTCTCATTTTTTCTGGTGAGCATATTTGCACACAGTGAATGAGCCACAAAGGGTGTTTGCAATGGAAATATCTGCAATCCAGAGTAGTTTGGAAGTGACCACATTGGAAGTATGTACTGAAGGGGTGGTGGAATTCATTAGAGGTGAGGAGCAGGGAAATGACCCCTGGCTTTGCCCTGGGGGAAAGGAAGCAACCTGGAGGACAGACTCGTCAGGTAGGCCTTAGCCCCAGAATGGGTGCTAGACTCCTCAGAGCTTTGAGGTTTACT
This sequence comes from Elephas maximus indicus, assembly GCF_024166365.1. Lineage (NCBI taxonomy): Eukaryota > Metazoa > Chordata > Mammalia > Proboscidea > Elephantidae > Elephas > Elephas maximus. The sequence continues at coordinate 215,543,387 of NC_064820.1, read as the reverse complement.
CTCCCCCTGAGCCTATCTGGCTCTTTCTTAAATCCAGCAGTAAATAGTCTAGAAGGAGCCTTGCAGGGGGAGGTCACTGGATTACATCGGGGCCGGGGTGGGTCCATGAGCTGTCCCCAAAACAAGCTCTCTGAACTTTCCTTGGTGACCGATTATTTCAGTCAGGAAATCTTTCTGTATAGGTCCAGTAGAATCCATAATTTCCTTTGGCTCAATTGCACGAGCACCAAGAGGGTAGCCGCTGGGGGCGCCATGGTTTTGGCACCAACGCAGAGCACACACTGCCTCTGAGAACCGCTCAGTAATTGAGACCAAGCCACAGGGACTGACACCTTATAGATATATTGTCTCACAGCAACCTGGATGGTGGCTGGATAATATTTCATGTGGCTCTAGGGCTGAGAGATGGGGCATGACAGCAATGCAGGGAAAGAAGCGCTAGGAAAACTTGGACTGAAGATGGGCCAGGGGGAGCCCAGAGTTGCAAGTCTGGTGTGACCCACTTTCTGGCAGATGACCTTGGGGCTGAAGGTGGTGTTCCACCCCCGCGGTGGGCAGTGCATATTCCCTGAACCTCTGGGGAATAACATAGCATTATTTCCATGAGTGCAAAAGAGCAGTGGCAGTCAAGTGGAAAGGCTTACAAGGGGTTTCCCTGTTGTATCAGGAAGTCCCTATGGGTGGAAGTTGCTCCCTGAACCAGTCAGGGCTGCCCTTGGGGCGAGGCTAGGCTGAGGGCAGGCAGATTTCCACCCCAGTGGCCAGCCCATGTGGCGTGACTGTGGAGACTGCATGTGAGTGAGGACTAGAGCCTCTCTAAGCGCAACAGTTCACACCAGGGCTTGCTAATTGAAGCTGTTCCAGACAAGCCAACAGTCTAGAGTCCCAGAGCTATAGTGTGGTACTCATCCTCTCTTCAGCCAGGACCCCTGTGCTGATTAGGCCAGTGGAGCCCAGGCCTGGGCCAGAGCAGGAGAACATCTTTCCAGGCAGAGTGCGGCGCAGTGAATTACCTAATATGGCCCTTCTAGCCATCGATGGCAGTAGGTAGCCATATTTTGATTCCCACAAAATGGGTGGGATTATGCAAATAAGGTGCTAGTAATGCAGATAAGATGTACAGAACCCTTGGGGGGTGGGGCCATCCAAATAAGTTACATGGAACCCTGATGAGGGGATTGGTCAGTTTTGCCATCCCACTAGGCTTAAAGGGACCCAATCCCAGAGGCAGAGAAGGGGGACCTCACTATCATCAAGAAGAAGAGCCAGGCGTGGAGTGTGTCTTTTGGACCCAGGGTCCCTGCACTGAGAATGTCCTAGACCCAGGAGATAGAGAGCCGTAGCACTGGAGACAGCGTGGGACGGTGCGGCAGAGAAGCAGTGGCAGCAGAACCAGAAGACTTGCATGAGACAACACAGTGGACTTTGCTGACCCACAGAATGAGGTGGCTACAGTAAGTGTGCCAATCTACAGGAGCGAGAGAGCTGAGCACCTTCGGGCAGAAGGCTTGCTCATGAAGTGGGGTGCCTCCAGGTTCTTACTGGCAGAGCTTTGTAACACTTGCCTGAATAGGGCAGAGACCAGGCCAAGGGACCAGTGGAGAGGTCTGCCTGCGGGCATGGCTGAAAAGAAGCTGATGGAAGAACTGTATCCTGAGGTGTTCCTGATCCTGAATTGTAACCTGTTACTTCCCTAATAAACCTCATAACTGTGAGTATAGTCTGTGAGTTCTGTGTGGCCATTGCAACAAATTATGAAACCCAACAGAGAACTAGAGAGTGCCACGGGAGGGATAGCTGATATCAGAATTGGTAAAAAGGTTGGAGAGAAGGAGGCATGTCTGACCTCCGCCTCATAGGAATCAGCCTTGGGCTGATGATCTTGATTCTCTCTCCTCCCCCTCATGAAGTTGGACGGAGTCTGATGACTACACACCATTTTTCACAGGCCATAGGTGGGCTGACTTCAGTGATGCTGGAGTGTTCTCTGAGGACACGGACTAGAGCCCAAGGGCCATGGGGCAGCATCTGGAGGTGTAGCATTGGTTGTCACCGGCAGGGGCGAGGGGGCATTGCTAGATGTTCTACATTTCATGTAACAGCCTCCACAGCAGAGACTTACTGGCCCCAAATGTCACCAGTGCTGAGGGGGAGAAACCCAGAGTGATTTGGTCAGTGTTTATTTTTAAATTAAAACATGAATTTGAGTTTCAGTTAACTCCATTCGTAAAGGACATGGAAGGAATCACCTGCCAGCTCTCTTGGGCATGAGGGAGGAGGATGGTGGAGCAGGTTTTTGCCTGCTGGCTTTGAGATCAGCAGCAGTGTGGAATGGGGTCATGCCTACCCCTGGTCTGAAGGTCATCAGTAGCGTGGAATGGGGTCATGCCTGCTCCTGGTCTGGAGGTTAGCAGCAGCATGGAATGGGGCCATACCTATCCCTGGTCTGGAGATTGGCTGTAGGCACCCTGCACATCAGGTAGCTGGAACTCAGCAAAACTGCTTGTGTGTGTCTCCGGCCACGCGTGCCCAAGTCCTGCGCCTTGCCACATCCATCTCTGAAGGCTCAGATCCTACAACTACAACTGCTTCAGCCTTCACTCAGCCTGCGGCCTCCTTCTCAGTCCCTCCAGAGCAAGAATCTGCTGCCTGTAGTAAACTGTAGCACTCGATCTGGCCTGTTCCCTGAACACTTAAAGTCTGCTTTGAGTTGTTATTTGACTTTTGTACACTATTTGTTTTTATTTGTTTAAATGTTATCTTGCCCGCTCGATTGTGACTTTTCCCCCTTGTTTGCCCTGTAATTCTAGGTGTCTCCCCATGTTGTATGGCACGGGCTTGGCAGCACAGTCAGCCTTCAGTAAATATTTGTTGAGTTGAGCCAACCAGCTCTGTAAATGCATTACTGCAGAATTTCAAATCCCAGCCTGGAAAGAGGGAGGGTGAGACGGGAAGAGGGAGAAGGTGGAAGCCGGGATGTTCTGGGAGCAGGATTAGTTAGGGATGTCGTGGCTCTTTGTGGTTACTTAGCAGACGGAGAAATCCTCCAGAGGGCTTTGAACAGCAGATGCGGTTATCACACGCCTTTGTTTGGGTGGACACGGGAGTGGAAAGGGGGCTCTCAAGAGGGCTCCATGTCGGTTGTGGACTCTCACAGAGGACGTGACCCTCCTGGGCCGGCTGGCCGTGCCTGGAGCAAGGGGGTTCTGCTGGGGCTGGGGCCTTTGGACCTAATCCAGCTTCTGACCATTGGCCTTCTCTCCCAGCATCTCTGAGAGGGGACTAACTTTTAGGAATCTCTTTTCCTTTTTTGGGAAATTTCTTTCTCGATACACCCACATACCCTGTACTGGTGAGTGTAGAAGCGAAGCAGATTTCCCAAAAAAGGAAAAGAAATCTCCCAAATGCAAGCAGAGGTGAGGTGGGCTCAGGGCAGCCTCACAGACAAATGCAAGCCTGAGGCATTTGGCTGGGCCTCTGGGCTTTCAGGTTGGATGAAGAAGGATCTGGAAACCTGAGCTGCCGCCTCTCTCCTCTGCTCTTGTTTCTCCCTGTAAAACAGGTTGCCTGTTACTTGACCAGTTCTGCTGCTCTGCCTTGAACTTTAGAGTTGTCTAGGGACTGATAGGGAAACCCTGGTGGCATAGTGGTTAAGTGCTACGGCAGCTAACCAAAATGAATTTACCAGGTGCTCCTTGGAAACTCTCTGGGGCAGTTCTACTCTGTCCTATAGGGTCCCTTTGAGTTGGAATCGACTTGACAACAACGAGTTTGGTTTTTTTAGGAATTGATAGCGAGTTTAGGTACAGTTGTCATCAGAGCCCAAACGAGCTGGAAGGGTGTCTCAGAGAGAAGAATGAACCCAGAAGGGAAGCAAGAGCAGGAGAGGTGTGGGGACCAGAGGGTCTCTGAGCTGCATGTGGGCAGCCTGTCTTATTGCTCTCACTCTTTCCTCTTGGAAGTAGGTGAAAAGATCGTCTGATGCTCTTGAGCCATCTCTGCTCTCAGAGAAACAGACCCTGAGTCCCTGCAACTGAGAAACAGTGGGTAGATTTGTAACCAGTACTTCCAGGTCAGTCTCTTAGCATTTGGTGTTTTTGTTTCTTCTTAGCCAAGCCCTCATTATAGTCAGGACAGATGGTGTCTGTGTGATTTCGTAGGGGTCTTTGTTAAGGACCTTTAGCTCAGTCCCCAAACATCGTGAAGGAAGTTCCTTTAGCTCTTGGGCACGTCGTGACTTTTTCAGGAGCAGTCTCTGGGCTTGTCAGTCCCATAGGCTATGATGGTCCAGCCAGAGAAATGGATTTGGGGTCCTTGTTTACTCGTATGTAAAAGAATGGGCTTGGACTAGATGATCTTTAAAGGACTCTTGGAGTATGAACAGTTTAGGATTCTGTCTTTTTCAAGGTTTTGTTTCTTGTAGTTGAAGAGAGTTCAGGAGGTGGCTTTGCTCCCAGGATCTTTGCCTCTCTCGTTCCTGACAAATTCTTGATGTTGTATAAAACCCTGAGCACTGCACAGGTGGCGGGGTGCAGAAGGAGGGTGTCGCAGCTTCACAGCTTGGCCCTGCCCTGCCACCTTTGGGACTGTCATTTCAGGTTTCTCTTCCCCTCTGCAGCCAGCACCCTAACCCCATCTCACTCACCACACCATCTTCTAGACATTCTACTGCATCTCTGCAGGGCTGGGCCAGGACTCTGCAGGTAACTAACCACTCCCAGTGAGCTTGCCAAGACCAGCTTTCACCTGTCCGCTGTTTCCCCCAATTTGCAGCCTGAGGAAGCGAGGGAAATGGGTTCTTCTTCCTTCTGGGTTTTTGTTTTGTTTAACTTACTGTGGTAAAATATATGTAACAAAAAATTTGCCTTTTTAGCCATTTTTAAGTTTACAATTGAGTGACATTAATTACATTTTCCGTGTTGTGCAGCCATCACCACTATCCATTTATAAAAATTTTTCATCACCCCAAGAGGAAATTAAGCAGTCACTCCCCATTTCCCCCTGACGCCAGTCCTCGGTAACTTCTGATAAGCTCTTATTTCAATGTATTTGCCTATTCTAGGAATTTCATATAAGTGGGGTTATTAAATATTTGTCCTTTTGTGTCTGACTTGTTTCACTCCGAATAATGTTTTTGTGGTTCACCCACATGGTAGCATGTATCAGGCTTCATTCTCTTTTTATGGCTGAAGGCCTTCCCTCATTTGTGAAGTACTTTTACGCTATTTGAGTCATTGGTAACCATAGTGGCTCTTGGATGCTTAGCAAAGAACTGTGGGTGAAGGACACAAAGCCGTAAAAGGGTCCCTTTTGTGGCCGAGCTCACAGTCTGTTGGGAGTCACACAAACGTGGAAATTAAATACCATAGCCAAACAATGATGTATGATATTAAAGGTGGGGGTTTGGGGGATCAGAGATGTCTTCTTGAGAGAAGAGGCAATCGAACCCTTCCTGCTTGTCACGGAGATTCTGGATGAACAGCGCTGCACGAGGCACTGTGTTGGCTTTTTGGGTACATTATCTCATGTTGCCCTCACAACAATACTACGAGATGGGTGTTATCATTTCCACTTCATGAACAAAGAAACCAAGGCTCAGAGAGATTGTGAGGCCATGCAGCTAACAAGTGACAGAACCGGAATTTGTATCCGGCCATATTCTAAAACCAGTGTGCTCTCCTGTACATCCCACTGCTGGCTACATGTATGGGAAAGGATTCATTCACTTGAACTCAGCGCAAATTTGGTGAATTGATAAATTTTGTGCAAATTGGAAAATATATTCAGATGCGATGGAGGAGGAAAAAGAAATAGAAAGGACTGATACGGCACAGGCAGCAGTCAACTTCACATTTGTAGTAACCAACTCAGTATTTACTGACTGGACAGAAAGGATTTGTGCTGTCTGGATCATGTCCTTGAGTTGTCAGGGTCCCAAATACGTGTGTGTGTGTCCTTTTGGGTCAGAGCCATTCTTTACTGCTTCAGCAACTTTGTAACCTTGGCAAAGTGGATGTAACGCAGGCACGTCTGGTGTTGCGTCCAGTTCAGTGAGGGGTGGGGAGAGGCGGTCGTGGCAGACTGTAGGTGTAGGCGGGTAGGGAGAGGGTGTGTAGGTGATCCTGCCTCTGGTTGCCCCAGCCTTTGTATCTACAGGTCTGCTCCTGCATCTGCAGTCGCCTGCTGGCACGTATGGGCCCACTTGGCATCTTGGCAAACATGGCAGGCTTTTTTTTTATTATTATCACCCGCAAGTAGCCACACCAATTGCTGCTCAACAGGGCTCTTTCAAGATGTTGGCGAGAACATTCTGTCTTAGAACCAGATCAGTTTTGGACTCTCAGGGAACTGACTTTCAAATCTGAGGAGAGGAAGAGCAATCTCTCCTGCCACCTTCTGCCTGGTCCCCATCACACCCCAGGTGTGGCTCCAGAGAATTAGGGGAGCCTCTGGGATCCAAGTTCACGTTGTAACTTACATTTCAGGTGGGGAGCAGCCAGGTGAGGTGTTTTTAGGTGTTTTGTCTATTGCAGAATTATCGTAGGCTAGAAGCATCCTGTAAAAAAAGAAGAAAAAAAAACGTGTTTTTCTTTTTTTAGAAGCATTCTGTGGTGAGGTGAGAGGAACGTGGTGAATTGAGCAGCTGAGACCCAGGTAGAACCTGCTCTCGGTTGATGGAATTCTGAGCTCCCTTGTCTTTGCTTTTGCCTTCTGTCTTCATGATTGTAAAAAGGAGACTGGTGTGCACGGATACTCATTGCAGCACTATTCACAAAAAAAATTGGAAACAGACCAAGTGTTCATCAACAAATGAATGGATAAGCAAAATATGGTATATACTTACAATGGAGTGCTACTCAGCTGTCAAGAGAAATGAAGTCCTCATACATGCCACGACATGGATGAACCCTGAAAACATTATGCTGAATGAAAGAAACCAGTCTCCAAAGGCCACATATTACATGATTCCATTTATATGAAAAGTCTAGAATAGGCAAATCTATAGAGACAGGGTTGGGGAACAGAGGCTAAGGGGTACAGTGTTTCTTTTTGGGTTAGTGAAAATGTTCTAAAATTAGATTGTGTTGATGGTTATACCACTCTGAATATATTAAAAACCATTGAATTGTGTACTTTAATTGGTGAATTGTATATGAATTAAATCTCAACAAAGCTGTAATAAAAGAAAGAGGAGACTTGGTTCAGTCTACTTTATTTCCTCCCCAACTTGGTATTGTGGAAAAATCACTGCACTGGGAGTCAGGAGAGCGACTTTTGCCTCTTGGTGCAGCTCTGTGATCTGAGCGCCTGGACCGCCCGCAAGCACCACCGCCTCAGCCCCAGCCGCTCGCTGGGCATCGTGCACAGAGCCCAGTGCAGTGTGCTGGCTCCTGCATGTCTTTAGAGAAGCCAGAAATTCGGACTTTTATTGGTAATCTTCTGATTTTTAAAAAATGCTTGGCAACTAACGTTATTAGTTGCCATTGAGTTGGCTTTGACTTATGGAGACCTTATGTATGACAGAAGAAAACGCTGCCCAGTCCTGCACCATCGCGAAGATTAATGGCATGTTTGAGCCCATCGTTGCAGCTCTTGTGTCAGGCCATCTGATGGAGGGTTTCCCTCGTTTTTGCTGGCCCTCTGCTTTACCAGTATGACGTCCTTTCTTATCCACTGATCTTCCCTGATGACATGTGCAAAGTAAGCAGTCTAAGTTTCGTTATCCTGGCTTCTAAGGAGCACTCCGATTGTATTTCTTCTAAAATTGATTTGCTCATTCTTCTTGAAGACCACAGTATACTCAGTATTCTTTGCCAGCACTGCAATTCGAATATGTCAGTTCTTCTGTCTTCTTTTTTTAATTGTTCAGCGTTTGTATGCATATGAGGTGATTGAAAAGACCCTGGCTTGGGTCAGGTGCACCTTAGTTATCAAAGTGACATTTTTGCTTTTTAAAACTTTAAAGAAGTGTATTGAGCAGATTTTCCCATCATTTAATTTCTTAACTGCTGCTTTCATGGACATTGGTTGTTTATTGGTCCAATTGTGAGCATTTTTTGTTTTCTTCACTTTCAGATGTAATCCATATTGAAGGATGGGTTAAGTGCTTCAAGTTGTTTTCATTTTCAGCCGGTAGGGTTGTGTTATCAGCATATCACAGATTGTTAATGAGTCTTCCTCCAATCTTATTGCCACATTCTTCTTCAGATAGCCCAGCTTCTCAGATTATTTGTTCACGACACAGATTGAATAAGTAAAGTGAAAGGATATAACCCTGCTTGGACACCTTTTCCAATTTTGAACTAGGCAGCATCTCCTTGTCCTGTTTTTATATTAAAAAAAAAAAAATAAAATAACAAACAAACCTGTCTGGCCTAGTTCAGCCTGTGGGCCTCAGGATTTTTTTTATTTGTACCGTAGACTTTGCTTTTTCAGAGGAAATAATTCCATCTATGCACCAGGATGAGCTAGAATTTGGGTGGCCTTTTTTCTAGCTGTACCCATTTCTTAGGCTTGTCATGTGGTGGGGCCAGGGAAGGGGTGGACGTGAGACATAGATACCTGGAACTAAAGGAAGATAATTTCATTTTAGAAAATGGTGTGATGAGGCTGGAGGGGCAAGACAGACAGCCTGGGGGAAGTGCCTTTTGGGAGAGCAGTGGTGTCTTTGCTTCCCAATGTGTGCTCCTCATAAGGAGGAATGGGGGAGCGAGCGGTTGGGGGGGATCTGTTGGGGAACGAGGCATGGGCAGCCAGCTAGTGACAGGCAGAGCTCTCTACACCCCCGCGCCCATGGCTCTTGCTTCCGTGGACTGGCTTAGCCACAGGTAGGACGTCCACCTGGGTTCTTTCTTCCTGTGTTTCTTCTTTTTTGTTGTTGTTGTTACAATCTCGAAACTAGGAAATTTATATTGATACAATAATATTAACTGATCAACAGAAGCCCAAAACCAAACCAAACCTATTGCCGTTGAGTCAATTCTGACTCACAGAGTTTTTCTTCTTTTTTTAATTAATTGTGGTAAAACATATATAACAAAACTTGCCATTTAACCATTTTAAAAGTGTACAATTCAGTGAATTAATTGCATTCACTGGGTTGTGCTACCATCACCGTTATCCATTTCCACAATGCTTTTCATCCCCCAGAACAAATTCAGTGCCCTTCAGCAGTAACTGCCTCACTTGCATTTCTTTAATGCCCGTTAAACTGAGCTAACTTCCAGCCTGCAACGCTTTTCTATATGTGAGTGTATATCCCAAGAGATTTGTAGAAATCAGAACAGATACACGTAGTGAGAGGCAGAGAAGCTCCTCAGGCACAGAGACCCTCGGTGTTTAAAGGGCAGAAGAGAGATGGGGGCCAGAGAGGATATTTAGATTAGTCTTGTTTTTTAAAATGATACTGTATTTTTGGTGAAAGTGTTTACAGCGTAACAGGTTCCAACACAACAGTTTCTACACATATTGTTCAGTGACATTGGTTGCATTCCTTTTTTCCTTATTGCACAGGGTTTACTTGTTTTCACAAAAGTAGAATAACAACACTGATCTACCGTGGCTGATGTGGTCAGTGCCCCATCCGTATTTTCTGGGATGTCAGTATCATTTTTGTTGGTGGTGAGAATATACGTAGTAAAACACACCAGTTCAACCATTACTACATATACAGTTTAGTGACATTGATTACATTCTTCGAGTTGTGCACCCATTCTGACCCTCCTTTTCTGAGTTGTTCGTTTCTCATTAACATAAACTCACTGCCCCCTAAGGTTCCTATCTAAACTTTTGAGTTGCTGTTGGTCACTTTGACCCCATATAGATAGTTCTTAAAAGATCATAATACTCAAGGCAGGCCTTTTTTCTTAGTTAAGCTAACTTACTGTTTGGTTTCAAGAAGACTTGAGGGGATATTTTTGGTTGAAGTTTTAAAGATTATCACAGGGCAGTAGTTTCAGGGCTTCATCCAGCCCCCATGGCTCCAGAAAGTCTGGAGTCCATCAGATGTATTTTTAAGTTTGTCGTGTTTTTGGCTTGCTTTGGTCTTCAAGCTTTTCTACACAGCTCAGTAGCAGGGCGGAGGCAGGCCTGGTGGTGTCAGAGGGCTGTGCGACCTGGTATTCTGGTGTGGGACTCAAACAGTGAGGATTTTCATCCAGTTACTTTCCTCTCTGCCTATTTTTCCCATCTGTGGAAGCCTCACAGGGGTTGTTAGACTGCCATACACTTTGGATTCCTGCCTGCCTCCTTCTCTGCTCGTTTCCAGTCCTGTGCTTACTAGTGTAATGATTAGTATTTTTTAAAGTAACTTTAACTCTGAAGTGCTTTTCATCCTGTGAGCAAGATTAAGGGCCGTCATAGATGGAAGTGACTGCCCTGAAGTTACACATCGTACCACATTTCACTCGTCCTCCGGGTGTTCCCATACTTCAGTTAGGAGACCTCTTGCTTTTTTTTTTTTCTTTTTACTGTTGTTGGGAGTATACACAGCAAAACATAGACCAGTTCAACAGTTTCTACATGTATAATTCAGTGATACTGATTACATTCTTCAAGCTGCACAACCATTTTCACCCTCCTTTTCCGAATGTTCTTCCCCCATTAACAGGAACTTACTGCCACCTAAGCTTCCTATCTGACCTTTCCAGTCGCTGCTGTCAGTTTAATCCCATTTAGATAGCTCTTCAAAAGAGCAGGATGTTCAAGGCAAACGTATTTACTTAATAAGCTAAACTATTGTTCGGCTTAAAGAAGACTTCAGGGGAAATTTTTGGTTTAAGGTTTAAAGATTATCTCAGGGCAACAATTTTGGGGATTTATGTAGCTTTAGAAGGTCTGGGTTCCATGAGAATTTAGAATCTTGTTCTGTATTTTCCCCCCTTTGATCAGATTCTTCTATAGAGTCTTTGATCAAAATGTTCAGTAATGATAGCTGGGCACCATCCAGTCCTCCTGATCTTGTGGAATTAGGCACGCATTCCATGTCCACCTCCTATTCCTGATTCTCCTTCTTCCTCTGCTGCTCCAGGCGAATAGAGACCATTTGTTCTACCTTGGATGGCCACTTGCAAGTTTTTAAGACCCCACACAGTATGCAACAAACTAGGAGGTAGAACAGAAGCACTAAAAATGATTTTAGGCTGGTTATCTGGGATGTCCCCTGAAACCATGACTTTAAACCCCCCAAACCAAGAAACCAAATCCCATGAGGTGTTGGCTACATGTACTTAAGTAGCCTGTGCAGCTGCTCTTTTTTTTTTTTTTGGTAAAAATGTGTATCATACAGTATCTGCTAGTTGAGTTTTTTTTACAGGGGTACAACTTATTGACAATAATTACATTAATGGGCTGTGTAACCGTTACCCTTCATCAGTGTGATTTTTCCATTGCTGTAAACAAACTCAGTGCTCCATTAGCAAAAACTGCCCCTTTGCACCTGCCCCTGGTAACCACTAATAAACTCTGGTCTCCATACATTGGCCTATTCTTCTTATTTATTTTTTTTAATAATTTTTATTGAGCTTTAAGTGAACATTTACAAATCAAGTCAGTCTGTCACATATAAGCTTATATACAACTCCCACTACTCTCCCCCTAATGAGTCAGCCCTTCCAGTCTCTCCTTTCGTGACAATTTTGCCAGTTTCTAACCCTCTCTACCCTCCTATCTCCCCTCCAGACAGGAGATGCCAACACAGTCTCAAGTGTCCACCTGATACAAGTAGCTCATTCTTCATCAGCATCTCTCTCCTACCCATTGTCCAGTCCCTTCCATGTCTGATGAGTTGTCTTCGGGAATGGTTCCTGTCCTGGGCCAACAGAAGGTTTGGGGACCATGACCGCCGGGATTCCTCTAGTCTCAGTCAGACCATTAAGTCTGGTCTTTTATGAGACTTTGGGGTCTGCATCCCACTGATCTCCTGCTCCCTCAGGGGTTCTCTGTTGTGCTCCCTGTCAGGGCAGTCATCGGTTGTGTCCGGGCACCATCTAGTTCTTCTGGTCTCAGGATGATGTAAGTCTCTGGTTCATGTGGCCCTTTCTGTCTCTTGGGTTCTTAGTTGTTGTGTGACCTTGGTGTTCTTCATTTTCCTTTGCTCCAGGTGGGTTGAGGCCAATTGATGTATCTTAGATGGCCGCTTGTTAGCATTTAGGACCCCAGACGCCACATTTCAAAGTGGGATGCAGAATGTTTTCATAATAGAATTATTTTGCCAATTGACTTAGAAGTCCCCTTAAGCCATAGTTCCCAAACCCCCGCCCTTGCTCTGCTGACCTTTGAAGCATTCAGTTTATCCCAGAAACTTCTTTGCTTTTGGTCCAGTCCAGTTGAGCTGACCTTCCGTGTATTGAGTATTGTCCTTCCCTTCACCTAAAGTAGTTCTTATCTACTAACTAATCAGTAAATAACCCTCTCCCACCCTCCCTCCCCCCTCGTAACCACAAAAGTATGTGTTCTTCTCAGTTTATACTATTTCTCAAGATCTTATAATAGTGGTCTTATACAATATTTGTCCTTTTGCCTCTGACTAATTTCACTCGGTGTAATGCCTTCCAGGTTCCTCCATGTTATGAAATGTTTTACAGATTCGTCACTGCTCTTTATCGATGCGTAGTATTCCGTTGTGTGAATATACCACAATTTATTTACCCATTCATCCGTTGATGGACACCTTGGTTGCTTCCAGCTTTTTGCTATTGTAAACAGAGCTGCAGTAAACATGGGTGTGCATATATCTGTTCGTGTGAAGGCTCTTATTTCTCTAGGGTGTATTCCGAGGAGTGGGATTTCTGGGTTGTATGGTAGTTCTATTTCTAACTTTTTAAGAAAACGCCAGATAGATTTCCAAAGTGGTTGTACCATTTTACATTCCCACCAGCAGTGTATAAGAGTTCCAATCTCTCCGCAGCCTCTCCAACATTTATTATCTTGTTTTTATAGAAGTGAGTGGGAGACCTCTTTCTTTAAGTGAAATACTGTATGGAACCTTAATATGATATTTAAGACTGACACACTTCCTTGAAGTTGTGGAATATTCCCGGTCCTTCCCCCACTGGCTCCACAGGCAGCTCCAGTGGTGGCCTGGACCACCTCAGGTGTCCCAGTTGTGTACAGGCTTCTTCCCCAAAGGCCAGCCTCCACGGGTCTGTGGGGGAAGGTGTCTCTGTTCTTATGTCGATCCTTTAGTTAACTTATTTTTCCAAAATAATTGCTATTTTTTAAACATTTGCACAAGTAGTGTTTTTAAATGCCTTGCAAATGTTGGTTGACAAGGGAACAACAGCCAGACTTTCTAAGTAACTCATAGGCATAAGCAGGAGCTTGTGATTCGGAGGAATTGGCGAGAGTGGCTGGGAGGCAGAAGGGGCTGCCAGCAACTGGGGATTGGGGTGAGGGAGGAGGTTGGAGGTGACAAGGTGCAGGGCTCTGCAGTCTCACGATGTCCAGAAACCGTGTGTGAGCCAGGGGTGCTTCTGGACATGGACTTGCCCCACAATTGTCCCTTATTCACCTGCTTTGGGAGGGGTGTTTTAATAATTTCTTAATGACTCATAAGTATTTAGGGGATAAAATATAATCTGTAAATCCGCATTTTGTGGGAAAGAGTTTGAGATTCTTGGAGGAAGGTGAGGTGTAAGTGCAGTGCTGCTAGTTGTTGCCGTGTGGTGGGCAGGTGAGGTGGGTCCCAGGCCTGTGCAGTCTCTGCATGCTTCCTGCAGGCCACTTTGCTTCAGGGCACCTTGGACCAAATTTAAGTTATTACTAAGTTTTAAAGGTGAGTTAGCAAGTATGGGTCCAGATGAACCCTAGTGGGATTGGAAACTTGTTGTGACTAACGGCCAAGGCCTGTGGTCAGTGGCAGAGCTGGGAGCTGTTAGCTAATAAGTGCCATGCGGCTTTTTTCAGTTTAATTTATTATGGTGCTTGCAACTTTGGATTCCCTCATTAGAAGGAAACATATGACTGTAGGGATGTTATTAGTATGTGACCTTAAGTACAGATGCTGTTCTCTGAAAACTGGGGGCTGAACTTTAAGCCCCTCTCCTCCCCTCCATTTAGCATATGCTGGGGGTCAGGGAGCTGGGGAAGAAATTCAGTGACTTGTGTGGGTGGAGCTCGGGGTCATGGCTTGTGAAAACATTTGCACCTGGACCTCTTTGAAAGGAACAGGGCTATGCCTCTAGCCTTTTCTCTTCGTCTAAACCCCGGCCCTGGTGACCTTTTCCACATATGGAACAATCAGGGGGTAGAGGCTGCCCATGGCTCATCCTAGGGCTGTGTAGGGAGAGGGGGGCCCAGGGAGATGAGCACATCCTGCATCTTAAAATCAGAAGGCTTTTTGGAGGCAGCTGGGTGCAGCTCTTCCAGTCTGTGCATGAGAGATCCAGCCAGGGAGGTGGCTAAGACTCCCCACAGGTACTCAGTGCTTAGGGAGGGGCCGCCAGCCAGGTTCTCAAGTCCCTGACTCCTGGTGGAGAGGGGTGGGGCTAAATATCTTCCATAACATTTGGATGTAGCAAAGGTGTTCAAGTATAAGGGCAATCTAGACGTTCTATCTTCCAGTTTTGGAATCTTTCACACAGATGGGCTTAAGCCTCAGTGAAGGAAGGCGTTGGATAAGAGCGCGCAGACTGAGTGGGTGAGGAGAGCCAGACGGAAGGGAGCAGGTGTCAGCCAGGTGGGTGGTATGACTCTGCAGACAGCCCTTAGTCCTTCTCAGTAACAGACACAGGTCTCTGCTCCCATTTGGTCTGCGTAGATATGATTCCCTCCTTCCCGCTTCTCTTGTCCCCAGGACAGCTGTTGAAGCACATCTGTCTCTTCACCCAGACAGTGAGCTCCCTGCAGGCGGGGACTGTCCTTGGCTTTTGGACACAGGGAATGAGTAGGCCACCCTAGCGTGCGGTGGGTGCTAGTGCATGCCGGCTACTGGGTGGATGAGGAGTCTGCTGTCCTCATTGACTTTCTGGTACTTCAAGCCTCCATAGTAAGCGTTGATAAGTAGGCCACCGCTGAAAGCCAGTGTGAGAGAGTGCAGTGGACTTGGGCTGCCCAGTGAGTGGGGCACTTCAGTGCAGCTTATTTTTCCTTCTCAGAGGAGTGGGGAGTCAGGGCAGCAAAGTGGCTGTCAGCTGCCTGCCTGTGTTTAGTTCCTGTGATCCATAATTAGATACCCACGTTCCCCACACTGCCTTTCCCAGTATGCCTGTAACAATTGAGTGGGGAGAGCTCTGGACACCCACGATTAATTACAAAGGAGGCTGGAAAAGAGCTCATGGCTTGTCCACTTGGGGTGTCATCTGCCGGGTCCCTTGCCCTGGGCATAGCTCGTTTAGTGGTGGGTGGAGGTGATGGGGTGGTGGGTTTCTGCAGCCCACACCTTGCGCATGTTTCTTCGGAAGTAGCTAAGGAGGCGGGCTGTGATTGGCACTCTTGTCAGGTGTCTCAGGGCGTGGGTGGGCCCTTCCGTAGCTGCTGCCTCCGTGCTGTGTAGGGTGAGTATGTGTGATAATGGGCCAGTATCTCCCTCCCCGCAGAGAGAGAGAGATGACTTGGGCATTAGGAAAGTGAACAGCTTGGAATAATTGGTTCGGAAACTAATTAAGTAGCAGCAGGGAAAGAACTGCCGAAAAAGAGTCAATTTTATAGGATTTAGTGACAGAAAACATTTGGGGTTGAAAAAGCAGAGCCTAGTGGCTGGTGCCAGTGTGTCCATGGGTGCACACAGGCACTCATGCATGATGCAAGAGGTTGGCTAGCATGAAGCCAAACTGCAGAGTCTCTTCCTCTCCCATTCACCTCTCAGCCCCCACAGTCATTGCACCCAGCTCTGCCTGGCCTGACCAGGTCTTCTGCCATGGATTCTCCTAGGAAGTGGCTGTGCTGTTGGTCAGAGAACAGCCTGAGGAGTCAGTCCAGTGAAGGCCTTCATTGTGGATCAGCAGCTTTTATACGTGGGCTTCTTAAGCTCTCCCGCCTCCCTGCCCCACTCCCCTCCACAAAATACTTTTTCAGAAGAATCTTTTCTTTGGAAGGGAAGGGGAGGGAATGTTCTTTATGATGAGAAAGCTTTAACCCAGAGAATTATTCCAGTGGTAGAATTTAAAAAATGACAGTCAGGATGGGGGTGTTTTACAGAAAGGGTATCCTACACGTTCTACTGTGTGGTGACCCATGCAGGAAGCCAGCCCAGCTCACAGGCACATGCACATTGATGCATCGCTCCTTTCCAGTTGTTTTCCTAGGGCCTGGAGTGTGTAGGGAACCAAATTCCAAGTGGTTTCATTTTGCGGGGAGAAGACTGATAGCAATTGTAATGCAATATGTAGGTGTATGAGTTCTCTGTGGCTGCTGTAACAGATACCACAACCTTCCTGGTTTAAGGCACTGTCATGTATTCTCTTCCGTGTCTAGAGGCCAGAAGTCTACAGAGTCAGGGTTTCTGTGGGACTGGCTTCTTCCAGGGGCTCTGCGGGTAGAACCCGTGTCTTTGCCTTTTTCAGCTCCTGGTGGCCGCTTGCCTCCTTTGGCTCATGGCCCTTCTCACTGCAGCCTCTTGTTTCCATCGTCAGCTCTTTTCCTCTTCTGCAGTCAGATTTGTCTTGGCCTCCTTGTTATGAGGACACTTGGGATTGCATTTAGGGCCCACCTGGACAATCCAGGATAAGCTCCCCATCTTGAGATCCTAAACTTAATCACATCACACCTATAAAGTCCCTTTTACCATGTAAGGTAATACACACAGGTTCCCGGGATTATTAGGACATGCATATCTTTGGGGGCCACTATTCTGCCTACCACAGTCAGTATGATCGGAGGGAGCTAACACACAGTGCTTTGGAAACAGAAGGGCAAGCTGGCTCTATCTGGAAGGTTCCATGCAGAGAAAGTGCTGGGCCCGGGCTGAAGGGCTGATGTCGCATAGCCATAGACCACGCCTTCCCAGCAGAGGCATGACTCCTGTGTGACCAGCGGGGAATGGTTGCCTTGTCACACTGTCATCCTTCTTATCTCCTCGGCTCTAGTTTAGGGCTCTGGAATGTTCAGCTGGGTTAGCAGTACTCATGGGAATGAAACAGAGGTACTGGAGATGGGAAAAGGGAACAGCAGTGCCTAGAAGATGGGAGGATGAAAGATGGCCTCGTGGCACAGTCCTCTCCTGGGTCTCAGCCTCTCCCTGCTTCCCAGTCTGCCTGTTTGGAGGATGAATCAGAATCATGGAATGTTAGTGTAGGAGAGAGGACCTTAGAGATCAACTGCTTCTCCCACAGATTAGGATCTGAAGGCCTGGAGAGAAGTGACGTTTGCCCAGGTAGTGGTAGCATGGGGACTAGCCCAGGGTACTCTGACAGCCTCTCTGACTTAGTCAGCCCCTTGAGATGAGCCCTTCAAAGTGCAGGTTGCAGCAGAGCACATGGCTGAGCTTCTGTGCAAGAGCTGGTGCCAGGGAGAGGTGAGGAAGAAAGTGCTCCTTGTCATCCCACCAGTGAGGCTGGAGCTATGTGTACTTCTAAAATACAAGGTGTGAACAAGTATGGTGTTGCCAGCTAAGTTCACAGGGCACCAAGGTAAAGGAATTGGGACAGTGCATTTGAGGGGGAGGGAGAGGCTGAAACTATCAGGAAGTCACTGAGTCTTTAGAGTACTTCAGACAGACCACTTTGTGACCCACTTCCAACCACGCTATGGCACCCTGTTGTAAAGCAGGGTGAAACATCTTGGAGGCATAATTCTGAAGGCTGGGTGTAATCTAGTGTCTGAACTTGTCTCTATTCAAGAGGAGGAATGAGAATCAGGATCAGCACAAAGTTGATTCCTTTGAGGTAGAGGTCAGACATATCTTCACTCTCGGACCCTTTCTCCATTTCTGATGCCAGCTGCCCCTCCCACAACACACCCCACTTCTCTGCTGGATTCAGTAATTCGTTGCAATGGCCACATAGAACTCACAGACCATACTCACAGCTGTGCGGTTTATTAGGGAAGTTACAGGCTACAACTCAGAATCAAGATCAACTTCGTCAAGCAGGACAGCTTCTAACCAGGACAGCTCTCAGCTCCTCCTTAGCTATGCCAGCTGACTGCCCACCTCTTGGTTGTACCAGCTGATGGCTCTTCTCTAGGCCTCTGTCCTGCTTTGGCAAATGTTACAGCTCTTTAGCTCCACTGACAGAGTCCTCAGAGGCACCCTGTTCTGCCACCAAGCCTCCTGCCAGAGGCACTCAGATCTCTCTCTCTCCATGGTTCCTGCTGCTGCCTTGCACCATCTCACACTGTCTCCAGTGTTACAGCTCTTAATCCATATTACAGCTCTTCCAGGAGCTTCCCTCTCTCTCTCTCTCTCTCTCTCGTTGCCTCTCTCTCCTGGGTCTAGGAGGTTATTAGCCAAAGGACCCTAGGCCCAAAGGGCATGCTCTGCCCCAAGCCCTTTTTAATGGTAGTCAGATCTGCCTCAAACTCTGGGACTGGCCTTTATATTCAATTTCAAGTCATGGCCCTCCCAGCCAGACCACGAACTGACCAATCGCCTCAGTAGACTACAAGTGACTCAATTTGCATGGTAATCAACCAATCCCTTGCAAGATTCTGGCCCAGCCAGTCATTCTTGGCAGAATTATAAACTCAAGGTCAGAAAGGCCATATATAAAGAGAAACCCTTTGCCTAGAGAAGGGCCATCAGCTGGTACAACCAAGAGGTGGGCAGTCAGCTGGCATAGCTGAGAAGGAGCTGAGCGCTGTCCTGGTTAGAAGCTGTCCTGCTTGACGAAGTTGATCTTGATTCTGAGTTGTAGCCTGTAACTTCCCTAATAAACCGCACAGCTGTGAGTATGGTCTGTGAGTTCTATGTGGCCATTGCAACGAATTACTGAATCCAGCAGAGAAGTGGGGTGTGTTGTGGGAGGGGCAGCTGGGTTCTGCTTCTGCTCCATCTGCCCTGTGTTCTTTTGCAGGTAACCTTTGATGGAGCAGGTCGTCTCTCTGCTTCGACAGGAGGGTGATAGACTAGACTGTTCTTCAGTGTTTGATAGGCAGTACTCTAATTTTCTTCCTTCTTAACCCACTGGTGGGGATGTACCTGCCTTCCTGTCAACCAGGTGAGAATATCGGTGGCCCAACAGTGCTCTGTGGTGCCAGGCCGCCACTGAATGGCAGTGACATCAGGCCATCTGTCCAAAGGGAGCAGTGGCTATCACCAGGGCAGAAGCCTCAGGCTCACTTCCTCCAGGTAGCTGCTACATGTTTTAGAACTAGTTAACCTCTGTGATCCATGCAGAAGAAAAGCAAAATCGTGCACCAGTGATGGTGCTAGCTGTGCCCACTGTGTTCACATTTGACCCTTAAAATGGTCTGCGGGAGAGTAGTAGCTTGCCCACAGTCGGGATGTTTTCTGGGCAGAACTGGACTCTCACACTGAGCCATGGGTCAAAGGCACTGTGAGTGGAACACTTTGGCTCAATTCCTATACTGTGAGCTGAGCCCAGGCACCCTTCTGGCTCAGGGATTCCAGAGCTTTCCCTGGTTAATGTTTGAAGAACTCAATGAGACAGCAGGGTAAGCTGTAGCCAAAGTCGTTACACCTTTGCAGGGTGTGGTTGGGTTGCCTGGTACCCATCAAGTGTCTGTCCTCAGCATGCTGGGCTGGCACAGAGAGGTGGCAGTGTAGAGGAAAGGGCTGGGCAGCCCCTTACCCTCAGCTCCCTGAGGTGACTAGTGTCTGAAGACTACACCAGGTGGGTGGATGGGGTTTGATTTATGCCTGGGTGTGGGGGACATGCCTGCCTGGCCCTGATTTCCAGTGGATTTTCAGGAGGAAACCCACACAGCACCTCACATGTCCTGGTCGCAGCAGTTTAGGAGTTGCTCTAGCTGTATCTGAAGGTACCGGGAGAATGACAGATGTAGCATGGTGTTGGGAGGGTCCTTGGAGACATCCAACCCTCATGCTTGACCAGTGAGGAAACTGAGATCCCAGAGGAAGGAGCGGCGTCCTCAGTCTCCTTTCAGAGACAGAGTTCTACTTCCATGTGGAGCACTCTCACAGCCTGAGGTTGTGATTGTGTGCTGACAGGTCAGAGGTCTTTGTGAGATCGTGAGCTCTTGTAAAAACGGACACTTGTTCGCATTTTCCGTACCAGCAGACCCCATGTGTGCAGAGTAGAACTACTCTATAGGGTTTTCAAGGCTGTGACCTTTTGGAAGCAGATCGCCAGGCCTGTCTTCCAAGGTACCTCTGCGTGGGTTTAAACCGCCTACCTTTTGGCTAGCAGTCAAGCGCTTAACTCTCTGTGCCACCCAGGGATTCCTTGTGTCCACAGTAGGTGCTAGCAATTGTTGATTAATAGAACTGCGTTGTCCAAGGCTGTACAGCTGGTATTGCAGCTCCATGGCGGATCAGGCGATCCTCATCTAGTGCTCATACCACTCTGCTCACAGTTCACCTCTGGCCCCACCCCTGGCTTAATGAGGACTGAGAAGGGCTGGGGGCAGGGGAATTGGGGGGCAGGGCTGTGGGCTGTGTGTTTGAGAGAACAAGATTTCTTATCTTCTGGGGCCTGTATTCCAAGATGGAGGACACAATTAATACTGTATGAGAAAAGGTTAGGAAAACATTTGCCTAGCCCAAGTGTACCTAGGCATGGTTTCTTATAAACGTTTACATTTGGGAGAGTGAGGTGCAGAGTATCACTGTCAATTTATGGGGATGTGGTGGCAGCCCACATTACAAGGGACCAAGTACTGGAACTGAGTTTCCGATGAGCGCCCTTAGCAGGAAATTAGCCCACGTACTTCACTGGGCCTTGCCCAGCTCTTTGTTTTTGTACAACAGCCCTGGCCCCAGGCTTGGGGTTAGACAGGCAGATACCTCTAATCCTTTGTCTTTTCTTTCTTCTTTGGGCAAGGTTCACTAGAGCAGGTATGGGGGACAGAGAGACCAGAACATGGTTGGTGTGAGTCCTTGATGGTTCCTTTGAGACTCCTTTATTTCCCTTCATTTGCTTCCGGCCACGTTTTCTCTCTTCCCTTGGCCCCTGGACCAGGTCACTGTGCGCAGCTTCTTACTACCTTTTTGTTGCTGAATAACTACAAATCCTGCCTTTTCTAAAACAGGAAAAGAGAAGTAAAAGTTTGCTCTTGAGGTGACCCAACCCATTTTGTCTTTTCTACCTGGGCTGTGTAGGGAAAGACAGACGCTCATATAGGTGATGTCAGTGGACATCCAGCATGTCTTTTGGAGTCATACCTCATGTCCCACTGCTTTGGGCCCTCACCAGAGCAAGGAGAGCAGCACCTGGCAAGATCAAGTGTAGGTTATCACCTCGCCCAGAGGGAAAGGAAGCCCTGGTTCTCTGCAGAAAGGAATGCGAGTGGACATGCTTACTCTGTTCCGTCATCCACTCATTAACCACTGGAGAGGTCATGGGTGTTGGTGCTTACAGGGTGCAGTAAGGGTGGCCTGGGCAGTGGTTTGGGGGATGGAAGAGAGGAGAGGCCTGCTGTATATTTTACCCTTTTGGTTTAACAGCATATGAATGCTTGATAAACTGGTAGCAACTTTGGCCATGCTGGTTTCCTGCATATATTGGTAGCCTTTTTCTTATCTGGGAGAAAAGCACTTGCCTAATTTTAGAACAATCCAGTTGTTTGATTTAAACTTTAAGTTCTCCCCAGAGTCAAATGTTTAAACCGTAACAACCTTGGAGGGTTGGCAATGATCTTTTCATCACTTCTTCAGGCCCCATAAACTTTCCACGCAGCAAATGCCGTGTCCCCGTAGATCTTTGCCTTAGGGGGAACAGTCTTCTATTTCTAAATTTTTTTCTATCCAACTGGACAGCCTTGGCTAGGGAAGAAAGTCACATGTTAACACTCTTACAGAGAAGTTGCACCCAGAGCTGACTGATGAGAGAGTTTGGTGGTTAATCTCTGAGACCGTTTGAAGGTTAACTGTATATTCTGATTGATGTGGCAGTGGCCCAGTAATTTTTTATGGGGTACATAATATACAGGGGCAGTGGTGGTTCAGTGGTAGAATTCTCACCTTTCATGCCAGAGACCTGGGTTCAATTTCTGGCCAGTCTAGCTCATGCACAGCCACTGTGTGCCTGTTGGTGGGAGCTTGCGTGTTGCTATAATGCTGAACAGGTTTCAGCGGAGCTTCCAGACTAAGATGGATTAGGGAGGAGGGCCTGGCAATCTACTTCCAAAAATCAGTCAGCGAAAAGCTTGTGGATCATAGTGGTCCAGTCCATAATGGATTATGGGGTTGGTTGGCACAGGACCAGGCAGCGTTCTGTTCTGTTGTATGTGGGTTGCCATGAATTGGGGCTGACTCAGTGGCAGCTAACACATAATGTATACCCATTTCTGTCCCTGTAGCTCAGTATTTGTCCTGGGATATTACTGTGGCTACTGACATATATGAAGGCTGAAATGAGCCAGCTGGGAATTTTAAAGACACCATGGGGCTTTAATTTTTTTAAAAAAATAGGACACGTGCATAGTTTAAAAAATCACATATGTACTATAAGGCCTATAATATAGAATAGCAGTCTGCTACTCTGCACCGTTCCTCCTGACTCCTATTTCCCAGAGGAAGCCACTTTCACCTCTTATAGCCAGAATATTCTAGTACTCACTACTCTTCTGCCTTTTTAAATAACCCATGTTTATACTGCTAATTGTTGAGTTTTTAAAGATATTGATTTTATACACTATAGGGTAAGATTTAATTCTTTCACCTACTTGGCTTTGTGACACACACACGTACCTACTCATGTTTTCTCTCACCCTTCTTCCAGGCTCCCAAGGTAGTTATAGTAAATTAAATATTGGGGTTAAATCAGTAGTGTTTAAATTATTATGACAATATATACAGTGTGCAACTTCAAGCCCTGTAGTGAACTATGAGTATATTTCCTTCCTCATATAACTTTTGGTTTTCCTTGCAGTTAATAATTGCTTTTTTTCACTTTGATTTGCTTTATTTTCTGTGTTATTATTTCTGATAGAACTCCAAACTTTCTGACAGAGCTATGCCTTCCACCCTACACCATCATCCCAGGAATTCTCTGTGTCCTTCTGCTGTATTTCTTACATTGGTCTGTCCCCTCCCCCCCCCCTTTTTTTTTATTTACTTCTCCATTTGGGGAAGCATCTTGAGAAAGATGGGAAGGAAGAAAAGTGTTGAGACCTTGCAAGTCTAAAAATGCCTTTTCTAGCCACGCTCTTGATTGGTAGCTGAGCTGACTATGGAAGTTTGGAGTTTTGAAGGCACTGCTTTGTCTTTAGCTTCCACCAGTGCTGTTGAGAAGTTCATGTGCAGAGGATCTGATTGCTGATCCTTTATAAATGAACTGAATTTTCTCTCTGAACACTTCTAGGACTTCTCTTTATCCCTTGAGTTCTAGGGTTTCCTTGGTGTGGATCTTTTTTCCTCATAGAGCTAGAAGCTTGTGCACCCTTCCAATATGGAAGAGCCTGTCCTTCAGATCCAGAAAGTTGTCTTGTGTTTTTTTTTTCTTTGGTAATTTCCTCTGCTCTGTTTGTCCTGGTCTCTATTTCTGAAACTCCTGTTATTTGTCTGTTTGTTTCCTGGGCTGATTCTTACCTCTTTCTGCATCACTTTGTCTTGCCTAAGATTTCACCAACTCTGTCTTTTTTTTTTTAATAGTTGTAAAAATGTATATAAAACGACATTTGCCGATTCAACATTTTTTAGGTGAACCTTATCTTAGAACCTTCTGTGGTGCAGTAGCCTTATTTCAGCCCTTGTGTTTTTAGTTTCTTAGGGCTCTGTGTTGTTTGTTCTCTGTTCGTTCCTTTTGTATAGCATCTTATTCATGTTTTGTGCATGCCATACTTTCTTTATGCATCTGGTTGTTTTGAGGTTTATTTTGTCTCTGTTCTGGCTCACTTTCTCCTTAGTCCCATTTGCTGTTTATTTTCATCTTGGGCTTTCCTCAGAGGAGTGGTTGGCTGTGAGTTCATATTTTAAAATGAGACTTTAAAAGCCACGCGTTTATCTGGGGTGGAGGTGGGGGGTTGTTGACCTTTAGGCTTGCCATAGGAGGGGACAGGCAGGCAGGCAAAGGGCTGCTTTTGGGGGGACCCTCAAATGCCCCCAGATACAAATCCTCTCAACTTCAGTCTAGGGAGAATGTCAGTTTTAGAAGGTCCTTCTTTTGGGCTGGTTGGTTTCCCCAGATCCTCTCTTCTCCATCTGGGGAGGGAGCTAAAGGCAACAAAGGGACTTGGAGGGGGCTCAACTTTCAGGAAACAGACTTTCATGGGATCACTTGCTTTTCTTCCCTCCACCCATCACCCCCTTCTCTGTGCCATCACCCCCTCCTCTGTGCCATCACCCCCTCCTCTGTGCCATCACCCCCTCCTCTGTGTCTGTGCTGTGCCTGGCCCTCTTCCCCCTGCCCCTGCCCAGCCCACAGCCTTCCAGAAAGCTTCCTCTGGTCTGTTGCCTGGCTGGAGCTGCACCTTGGCTCTGATTGCTCTCTACACAGGCATCAGCGTCTTCTCCCAGAGAAGCCTAGTGCCTCCTGCTTCGTGCTGGCCTCTCCTGAAACTTTCTCTGCTCTACCTGACCCTAATCACTTTTCATTTATCCAGCCACTTCCTGCGTTCCAAAATTTTATTTTTATCTTCTATCTATAGGGTCGCTATGAGTCGGAATCGACTCGACAGCACTGGGCTGGGTTATCTACAGTTGTCTCTCCTCTCCAGTTCTTTTTATCCTTGAGGGCTTATACCTTTTTTTATTCCTTTTTGGTCATTTTATTGAGGATTTAGAAGGAAACTGAACATTTGGATATGCTCAGTCTGCCGTGCCCATTGTCGTCGAGCCAATTCTAACTCACAGTGACCCTGTAGGACAGAGTAGAACTACCTCATAGTGTTTCCAAGGAGCAGCTGGTGGATTCAAACTGCTGACCTTTGGTTAGCAGCCAAGCTTTTAACCACTGTGCCACCAGGGCTCCCAGTCTGCCATGGTTAACTGGAAGCTCCCCTCATGCCTATGAAGAAGTGGTCACACACCCAGGGCAAGTAGTTCCTGCCTTCCCCACTCATCTTTTTTTCTAGCTCTGTTCCTTTCTGCTCTCTTTCTTTGTTTTGTCCTGTGTGGGTCATACAGTTGCTCTGGGTCTGTGTAGCCCTTTGTGCTTAGCAGGGTGTGGGGGGGTGGGGGCGGTGTGTGTGCGCGCACGTGCACATGCCCTCATGCTTGGCAGGGTGTCTGTGTATGTGTGTGAATACATGGCATGTGCCCTTGGCTGAGTGTTTGCATGCACGTGTTGTGTGTGTGTGTGTGTGCGCATCTGTATGGGAGGATATTGTGCATGCACACGCGCAGCACCATGTGTATGTGTGTGCGTGCACGGCAGGGTGTATATGTGTGCGTGAATATGTGTGTTTAGCAGTGTTGTGTGTATATGCATGTATGTGTGTGAGCGCGCTTGTCAGGGGATACATGTGTATATTCACCTCCTGAGTTGTGTGTGCCATCTATAACTTGCTTCAACACCTTTTTTGAGGAGGAGTCACTTTCATAATTCCAGACTGTTCTGGTTGGAAACCTGAGGGTTAATGATGAGCACTGTTCCAGAAAAGTTAGAGGGAGACCGTTTATCTAATCTGCCTGTGGTGAATAAGGCCCTTTTCTGATCTGCCCAGTCACCTACTTGTGACCAACAATGAGACCCTTGTTGTCTTGTGCTCGGCAGGTTCTGCAGCTGATATCTAGTTGCCTTGGAAAAATACCACCAGGGAGACCTGGAACTTGGCCCCATCCTTATCCAAGGGGTCACATAGCACTGGACGTATTTTCTTTTTCTTCACATCAAATGTTTTCCTGATGACTCCTTCCAGGAGAACTTTGGAAACCATGAGAGAGGTTGAATAAATCCATTCCCTCATTGCAAGCTTGCTGTGCGCCACTGGTGGGCTGGGTGTTGGGACATGAAGATGAGGATGCCTTCCTGCCTCTAGGAGCTCACAGTCTAACCAGGAAAATGGAGGAGTGAGCCATCAGAGTGGAGTGGAAGAGCCAAGAGGGAGCCTCCTGGGCTTCAGGAGCGCAGGAGAGAGACAAACATGCCCACTGGCCACCGCCACCAGGCTGGCCAGCTGAGTGGGTGGGCTCTAGAAGGGCTAAAGAGATGGTGATTTATACCCCTGGTACCAGAAATAAAATATGTTCACAGTGGAACATTTGGAAAACAGAAAACAAAGTTGCCCGTTAAATTTTATGACTCTGAGGGTTTATGGACCCCTTTCTTTGGGTGTGTATTTGTACACTTATGGGAGGCCTAAAACATCAACTCAAGGGCACACAGCTGTTCAATAAACCTATTATTTTAATTTAAAAAATGCCATTGCACAGCTTTCCATGTCATTCTTCTAAGCACAGTAACTCGCTCCATAGCACGCCTTCAAGCGGCTGTATCTTGATTTATGCACTGACTTGCCTACTGTTGAAACATTCAAGTTTCTTTCCTTGTTTAATATAATGTTCAGGGAACATTCCTGGAAGTAAGCTCTAGGTTGAGGGCGAGCACATCATAGAGGACTGGCATCTGCTGCCAGGTTGTGCTGTGGGGACCTCACAGGCCTCAGACCCCTCGGGACCTGTGGTAGTGCCCTCCAGGGTTTCTTTATCTTCACTTTCCCTGTTTTCTGTCCCACACCCAGATTTGCATGGGTGTTCAGGTGGTTGTAGAGGGATGCCCTTTGAGTAATGCATCCCACAAAAGTTTAGATATTTGTGGTCTGAGAACTGAGGCAACCTGACTCATTTGAAGCCTGGAGATAACTAAACGATCGTATTTTAGACCCAGTTTCATTCTTCTGAGGAGCCCTGATGGTGCAGGGGTTAAGCGCTTGGCTACTAATCCAAAGGTTGATGATTCAAACCCACCAGCTGCAGCTGCCTGGGAGAAGGATGTGGCAGTCTGCTTCTGTAAAGACTACCCATTGCCATCGAGTTGATTCCGACTCATAGCAACCCTATAGGACAGAGTATAACTGCCCCATAAGGTTTCCAGGGAGTGGCTGGTGGATTTGAACTGCGCCACCAGGGCTCCAGGCTTGGAAACCCTAAGAGGCGGTTCTCTGTCCTGCGGGGTCACTAGGAGTCTCGAAAGTAACAGGTTTGGGTTTTTTTTTTTTTTTTTTTTTTCATACTTATGCTTTCAAACCAGACCCATGATGGGGTGGGAGGAGGAGAGGCATTCTTCCTCCTCTTCCTCTCTCCCCTTCCCCTTCCCCCTCCCTCTCTCCTCCCTGTCCCCCTCCTCTTTCCTCTCCTCCTCCCCTTCCTCCTTCTCTTTTCTCCTCCCCCCTCTTCTTTTCCCCCTCCTCCTCCTCCCTATCCTACTCCTTCTCTTCCTCCTCCTTACCCCCCTTCCTCCCCTTCCCTCTCTTCTTCCTCCTTACCCTGCCCCCCCTACTTTTCTTCCCTCCCTTCTGCTGAAAGTCAGTGAGGCTAAAAGTGGGCAGCAGAGGGGCGGGAAGGAAACTCAGCTAGAGTTCATTGGACACGCCTGGGTGCTGCCTCGTTCTGTTCCATCCTATGCCCCTGAAGTGGGTGGCATTGG
Source organism: Elephas maximus indicus (assembly GCF_024166365.1). NCBI lineage: Eukaryota > Metazoa > Chordata > Mammalia > Proboscidea > Elephantidae > Elephas > Elephas maximus. The sequence goes on along the minus strand of NC_064820.1, from coordinate 215,515,782 downwards.
CCCACCTGTTTATAAGTGAGGACCCTGACCAGATACCAGCAGGATGAGTAGGGGGCCAGAAAGAATTTCTGCCCCCAGCCTCCAACCTGACTCTGCCCCCAGGTCCCTACTCTTTACAACCCTCTTGGCCTTTCAGAATCAGCCTGAGTCCCTCCATGCCCAGTTCCCACGTTAAAATTTCTGTCAACCTCTCTCTGCCCGGCTCCTCCCCACAGAATCCGGGTCTCCCCCACCCCTGCACTTGGGAGCAGAAATAAGATCTTCCTCTCACCCTTCTTTCCAGGCTCAGAATGGAATAAATAAGAAAAGCCGAGTTTCCAAAGTTCAAGGGAAAAAACGGTCTTTATTCAGTCTGGAGGGCTGCCACCATCTGGGCTCTGTGCTAGTACCATGCCCACCAAGCCCAAGTCTACTTTCCGAGTGTCCACTCTCCAAGTATCCCAGGCTCTCCTCAGGGAAAGGAGAAAGGGGGACAAGACCAAGGGCCCTTCGTTCCACTGGCTCCTTCTCTGAGTATGGAGTGGGGGCTCCTGAGGGGCTGGCAGGGGGAGTGGGCACTGGCCCCAGGCAGGATTCCTGGAGTAGCTCTTTGTGTGGGAATGGAGCTGGGCTCCCAGGCCCCAGCCACGCTTGGTCAGCGAGCCCCAGAAGGAGTCTGTGGGAAGCCCACAACCTTGAGGTTGTTCTCAGGCATTCCTGGATCCCACTGACAGCCTCAGACCCCTCCCCACCCGCCCCCTCCAAATGTTGGACTCTTGCCTAATTGAGGCTTTATTTATTCCCACATTTTCCCAGCTCTGTATAAAGAGACCAGCAAGCCAGCAAGGCTGCAGACCGTCCAGGAGCACAAGGAAAACAAGGGGGACAGAGCTGGGGGAGGAAGAATACTCGAGGGCCTGCTTCCTTCTTCCCCGGGGGAAGGGGAAGAGGGGGGCTGGGGTAGAGGGAGCCGCTGAGCTGTTGGCTGTGAGGATTTCTTTCTTTCTTTTTTTTTTTTACCCCTACTTAAAAACCCAAAAATAGCCATGTCAAAAGTGCAAGCTTTGCAAACGGCCCGGAAGAGCCAGCTGAAAGCCATTTGCTTCTGGAGTCTTCATGTTGTTCCCTGACGCTCCCCAGGAAGCACACCCCCCTCCATGCTCCTTCTTCCCAGGCTCTGGCCCTCAGGACCACATCCTCCCTGACCCCAGTAGTTAGATTTAAGTATTAAAAGGGATGGCCTCATCCTTGTGTGAAGACTCATTAGGAAATGTGAAATCATCCTTCTCCTTACTTTTCTTATATATTGGAATTGTTCTATTCAGATTTCTTAAAGTGAAGCAAACCTGTAACTAAAATGTTTTTTCTTTTTTTCTAGTTGCCATTGAGTCAGCTCTGACTTATAGCGACCCTGACTCATGGCAACCCCACGTGTGTCAAAGTAAAACTGCACCATGAGGTTTTCAATGGCTTACTTTTCAGAAGTAGGTTGCCAGGCCCTTCTTCTGAAGTACCTCTGAGTAGACTTGAACTTCCAACTTTTCAGTTAGTGGTCAGCCACCCAGCGTCTCTGTATCTAAAATATGAACAATAAAAAACGTATAAAGAATGGAATTTGATCTTGGAGAAAAGGGGAGTGGTAGTATACAAAAGACCAAATTCCCTTAAAATTGGTTGCTGTTAAAAGTGTTTTTCCAATTATAAAATTAACATGTTCATTGTACAAATTTTGTAAAAACAGGAAATCACAAAGATGAAAAGATAAACCTACCACGCAGAAAAAACCTCTGATATTAACATTTGGGGGTTTAAATAATGACAGGCCCTTCTTGGTTCACTTGCTTAGAGTTATTCTCAAAGGAAAGATCTTTCCACGTATCCCTCCCTTGTCAGCCTGTCACCTGCCCCAGGGTAGCATGGAGGCGCCTCCTGTTGGCACTGGTGTGATGACTCCTCCTGGGGTGGGGGAGGCTCCTGACCTAGGAAGCTTACAGATCTCTACCCCAAAGGGATTCTGACTGGAGATTCAGGTTACCCAGGACACAGTCTTTGGGGAAAAGAGCATAGTGACTCCAGGAACCTAGGGAGGAAGCCAGGTTCACAACCTGAGCTCCCCACCCCCCTCACGGGGCTAGTCAAAACGAAACTAAAGTGACCTAGTCTGTCCTCAAGCAAGTTGTCAGAAAAAACGTGGACGGAGGTGTGGGGACTTGAATTCCAGTTCTATCTTCTGTTAGCTGACCTTGAGCAGTTCTTGTGACCTTATTGTTGAGAATTGTGTTCTCATCTATGTAATGGGGAAAGTCATAACAACCTTTTAGGCTTATGTGAAAAAAATGAAATTGGAACCCAGTGAAGCTACATTTTCCCTCTCCTGCCACTCTCCTCTTTCGTTAAGGAATTCATTTTAAAAGTGAGGGAGGAGGAAGGGAAGCCTTAGGCTGCGTCCTGCTGTGCTTTTCATGGCACAGAAAAGAGAGGTCTGGCAAGGAAACCCCTGGTGGTGTAGTGGTGTAGTGGTTAAGAGCTATAGCTGCTAAACCAAAAAGTCAGCAGTTTTAGTCTACCAGATAAACCCAGTGCTGTAGAGTCGAATACTCCTTGGAAACCCTATGGGACAGCTCTGCTCTGTCCTGTAGAGCCCCTGTGAGTCCCAATTGACTCCACAGCAACAGGTTTGGTGTGCCTGGCGGCAGAGGAGGAAACCAGCAGGTTAGAACACTGATGCAATGGGCAGTTTCACTGGCAGTAGCCCATTTCACCCCCATGACAGTTCTGCAAGGTAGATGGCGGGACCCTCACATTTACTGGTGAGGTAACAGGTTCAGACGATTGATGGAGGGCCTGGGAGTTGAACCAGGTCTCTCCTTTCCCTGCCACATGCTGTTCCCCAGATGTTGCCATGGGAGGGAACTCTGGCAGGAATCTTGAAACCTGGAGTACAAGACAGGACTGCATGCTATGTGGAGGGAGGAACACTGCACTGTGGGGTCAGGGGCAAAGCACCCACTGGAGCAGGCTTCACAGAGGGGGAGATTTCACACTGTCCTTGAAAGGCCAGTTCACTAGGCAGACACAGGAAAGGACAAGGGGGTGTTTGGGAACACTCAGGTGGTGATGGGTTGGGCGTGAGAGGAGGGACTTGGAGATGAGTGGACCTTGGCTTCCTGTGCCCGTGTATATGCACCTGTGTGTGTGTGCCTGCCTGTAGGTGTGCGTGGCTGTGGTGCGTGCACATGCCTGCGTGCCTGTTTGTGCGTGCATATGTGCATGTGTGTACCTGTGTGTGCATGTATATATGCATGCCTGTGCACAAGTGTTTGTGCCTGTGTATGTGTGTGCCTGTGTGTGTGTGTTTATGCATGTGTTGCGTGTGTGTGTGCACACCTTTGTGTGTGCCTGTGTGGAAGATGGGGACAGGATAGTCACCTCATAGGCCCTGCCGTGGCATTGGGAGCTTGTTCACTAGCTTTTGAGCACAAAAAGACACGCGCCCACACCCGAGCCTTTGGGAACCTGTAGCATGAGAGGGACTGCTTTCTTCCTTCACAAAATAAATTCCTCAAGGTTAGCCAGCCCCATCTCTTGTCTGCCTGGGCTCTCCATCCTTTGGAGCTGTCTCACTAGGTATTCCTGCCACTCTGCTGCTGGCCCAGAGATCCCCTGGGTGTTAGGCATTCAGGCAGAACACACTGGTCCTATCATAACCTGTAATGGAGTGCGTCTTCAGGTTTTTGCTCCCACATTGGGCTCTGCCCTTTGAAGGGGTGAAAGGACACCAATGCCCCCAGCCACTTCCAGAGCAAGTGGTGGGCCAGGCGGCAGCAGGGTTGATGGTGTCCCTTCCTGGAACACAGTGCTTGCTCTTGCTGTGGCACACGGAGCATTCCCCAGCCTGGCCTCATTTCTCCCTGAGCATCTCCTCAAGCTGAGAGTAGCACAGCATTTTGCTCAGGTCCCCTCCACCCTAGAGCCATCCCTTTGCCTCTTGGCTCTTCTGAAACAGCATACAGCTGCGCCTCTGTATTTAACATCTCCCTGTCTACTGTACATTGCTGTGCTTCCCCATATCTGTGTCCTGTGACATCCACCTGTCTGCCTAGACCTGGTCCTGTGCTGTTGCCCAAGGGCAGAGTGTGTGGTCTGTGTGGCCTCCGCTTCACAGCTGGGTAGGCCTAGCCCAGAGCTGGTGGAGACTGGACCTCCTCCTTTATCGTTCAACCCCTTGTATTTGGCTGTCTTCTCTCTCCAGCTAGTTACTACTCCTCAAAAGCTGGCCCTGTGCGGCTGGGACTCTGAGCAGTGGCTGGGGGCCCTGACACAGGCTGGCCTTGGCACTGAGCAGCCTGTGATTACGTACGTGCCCTCTCTGAGCTTCATTTCATAGCTATAAAATGGCTGAACCTCTGCTGAGGATCAGAATTGCATGTCATGCTCCTCGCAGGCACTCAGTAGGTGAGAGGATCACTTTGTTGTTGTCACCTTCATACAGAAGTAGATGTTGGGTGAATATTTGTTGGGAAAGGAACGGGTTTGCCACTTTATGCTGTCCTTATGAAGCAAAAATAGCCTATCGATATGTTTACAGATGGTTATATTTTAGCGTAACCTAAAACCTAAGGGCATACCACAGCCCATCTGTCAGTTTGTCTTACTGTGGTGGCTTATGTGTTGCCGTGATGCTGGGAGCTATGCCACCGGTATTTCAAATGCCAGCAGGATCACCCATGGTGGGCAGGTTTCAGTGGAACTTCCAGACTAAGACAGAGTAGGAAGAAAGGCCTGGGGATCTATTTCCAAAAATCAGCCAGTGAAAACCCAGTGGATCACAACAGTGTATTGTCCAATATAGCACTGGAAGGTGAGCCCTCCAGGTTGGAAGACACTACACAATAACTGTGACAGCGGACTCAAGCTTACCAGCAAGCATGAAGGTGGCCCAGGACCAGGCAATGTTTTGTTCTGTTATACAGAAGGCCACCATGAGTTGGAGCTGACTCAGTGATGTAACAGTGACAAGGTGTACCACCACAGGAGGCTAGCTAACAGCAAAAGACAAGGATGCACCACTCATGGGGCCAGCTGACAGTGACAATGGGGGTGTACCACTGTGTGAGGCCAGCTGACACTTACGATGGGGGTGCACCACTGTGTGAGGCCAGATGACACTGACGATGGGGATGCACCACTGTGTGAGGCCAGCTGACAGTGATGAGGGTGCACCACTGTGTGAGGTCAGCTGACAGTGACGATGGGGGTGCACCGCTGCGTGAGGCCAGCTGACAGTGACGATGGGAGCGCACCACTGTGTGAGGCCAGCTGACAGTGACGATGGGGGTGCACCACTGCGTGAGGCCAGCTGACAGTGACGATGGGGGTGCACCACTGTGTGAGGCCAGCTGACAGTGACGAGGGTGCACCACTGCGTGAGGCCAGCTGACAGTGACGATGGGGGTGCACCACTGCATGAGGTCAGCTGACAGTGACGATGGGGGTGCACCACTGCATGAGGTCAGCTGACAGTGACGATGGGGGTGCACCACTGTGTGAGGCCAGCTGACAATGACCATGGGGGTGCACCACTGTGTGAGGCCAGCTGACAATGACGATGGGGTGTACCACTGCGTGAGGCCAGCTGACAGTGACAAGGGTGCACCACTGCGTGAGGCCAGCTGACAGTGACGATGGGGGTGCACCACTGCATGAGGTCAGCTGACAGTGATGATGGGGGTGCACCACTGTGTGAGGCCAGCTGACAGTGACCATGGGGGTGCACCACTGTGTGAGGCCAGCTGACAATGACGATGGGGTGTACCACTGCGTGAGGCCAGTTGACAGTGACGATGGGGGTGCACCAGTGCGTGAGGCCAGCCAACACTGACGATGGAGGTGCACCACTGTGTGAGGCCAGCTGACAGTGACGATGGGGGTGCACCACTGCGGGAGGCCAGCTGACAGTGGCGACGGGGGTGCATCACTGCGTGAGGCCAGCTGACACTGACGATGGAGGTGCACCACTGTGTGAGGCCAGCTGACAGTTACGATGGGGGTACACCACTGCGTGAGGCCAGCTGACAGTGAGGATGGGGGTGCATCACTGTGTGAGGCCAGCTGACAGTGACGAGGGTGCACCACCGCACAAGGCACATGGGAGGATTAGGCTTTGAAGCCAGAGGAGATGGTTCAGAGAATGTAACTTACCTGGTCCTGGTTTTGGGGGCCCCGCTGGGAGGGGTGTGGTGGTAAGGGGGGCATACGTTGAGGAAAGCTGAAGGAGGGGATACATTGTGGTTTTGACTCTTCATGCTCTGGAGTTCACGAGGCCACACTGCTGCTGCTTCAGGAAGCGCGGATGATGCTTTGTGATTGGTGCCAGGTTGAAGAAAGATCAGGAGCTTTATTTATTTTTTTCTGTCCAATTTTGTAGTACTTTTGAAAAAAATAATTCCTTTGAACAAAAATATCATCAGAAACCCAGTGTCAGGAGCATCCTGGGTAGATAAAGAGTGACTGAGTAGCCAGGCCATCCATGCGGACCCTGGGACATTCAGGGAGCAAGCAGAGTAGCCAGTGGTGCCCAGGGGTTTCCGTGGAGGCAGGGCTCACAGCGGGCAGGGGGACCCTCTTTTTCTTAAAACGTTTTTCTTTTTTGTTTTTTGTTAGATACAGTGAAAGCATGTGTAAAAAATTTATACAAGACTGGAAAGGGGAAAAAATTGTACCATATCACAGTTCCTCTGGCAACATTTTAGTATAATTGTTTCAAGTATTATCTTTCTGTGTAGCTTTTTGGATTCTTAAAGTCCGTTGGATCACTGTATGTATCACTGTATGTTAAATAACTTTGGACAATAAGAGAACTATTCATTAAACAAACTAGAAAATAGGAGAAGAAATGTATGTAAAGAAAGGAAAGTAACTACTCTTAATAATGTCTTGTAAAGGTAAATATTATTAGCATTTCGGTAATGTTTTGTCCAGATTTTTCTAAGAAAACTTCAGAGACATTTTGACCATTGTGTAGGCAACACTGATGACTCCAGCTGTGCAGATACTTATCTTTTTTTTTTTGGAGTTGTTTAAGGATCACACTCTAGAACTAGAAGTAAAGCACCGCAGGGCTATGGGTGCTCATGGCTCTTGTGTGTTTGCACACTGCTTCCCACAGCACAAGTCCTTGCATTTCCTGCGTGGATGCCCCAGGGCTGGCCTGGCTGCCTCATCCCCTCCACTGGCCCACAGGAAGGTTGACTTGAGCATCCATCCTCGGCAGACTTACAGTTGCTGGGACCTCTGAGAGCTGTTTTGAGCTTTTGTTCCCATTCTGTGGGGTGTCCTGTCCCAGGCGGCCCTTTGGTGGCCAAGGGCGCAGTCATGGCTTATGCCTGGGATAGGAAGGTGGACACGCTGTCAGCTCTGCTGAGCTCACCAGGCCTCCATCCCTTGATGGGCTCTTGTGAAAACTGACCTTGCGTCTCCTGTTTGGAAATGCCGAAGAAATACACTGTTATGCTTCCTCTGCCCAGCCACGTGACACTGGGGCTTCAGGAAAGGCTGTCCGGCTGTGCCTCTTCCTGGTCTTGGTGATGGCCGTGATGGGCCTGGTACTGAGCTGATGGTGATTAGGAAGCGTCTGTGTGAGAGACTGAATAGGCTCACGGCTGACTTGCAGAGCAGCTTGGGTAAGTTACCTCCTCATCTACGGAGTGGTGACTGTCCTCCCTCAGAGCGTGAGTAGCCGTGCCTGGGCTTGCACGCTCAGTGTGTACCCTGAGAGAACCCAGACCGAGGCAGGTGTGGGCATAGCTGCCCTCTCTGTCTTCTGCATTTCCACCCAGCTAGTTGTCACCTGTTCCCAGAGAACTCCCAGGTCTCTGCATGGAGAATCTCATGGGTTGTTTGGGCCTGTTGATAAGATAAAGAAATATGGCACCCTTTGTTCTGGGTGCCACCTCTTGTAGGACAGTGTGACCTAGTCTTCTCCTTGCACTCACCAATGGCTGTCGTGTGGGCTAGCTTGTTTATTCATTCCTGTGCGGGTGCTTTGGTTTAGCGTGTGCCCAGAGCTGGTGCCAAGTGTGGGACACACGTGTAGTCAGTGGTGTGGGTCAGCAATACACGCACAGTGGTCACCAATTGGAGACAGACATGTGCCAGCTCTGGGGACAGCCAGCCTGCCACTGTAAGTTCTATTTCTCCCACCACCTAAGATCTTCTTGTCTTATCTGAGCAGGGTGTAGAGTAGAGGGACTAAGAGTCAAAGGCCCAGTCACTCCAGCCAGCCAGGGGACTTTGAGTAAGTCACTTCTACTTCTTGACCTTGGTGTCTTCTTTAAGATGAGGAAGTTGGGTCAGATGAGCTTCAGTGAAAGTATATAGTAAAAGTGTTGGCAAAGTGTGGGGCTAAGAAAGCCACAGCCTGATCTTTCTCTGGCCCAGTTAGCTTCCCTTATAGAGGGACTTGGCCTCTGGCCCCTGACCTATTCTCAGCCCAGGCGACCGCACCCTGTCAGCACTGCAGGAAGGCTGCCCAGAGCGTGTGTTGCCACCTCCAGGCCAGCAGCACCCTGTCAGCACCCAGTGCCATGGTGATGTAGGAGCCAGGGCCCCCGAATCAGAGACCAGGTGGAGCTTACCTAGTGTACCTGGAACACTGATCCTCCTATTTGGTGAGAGTTGAAGTTCACGCCCTGACCAAAGCAGATCTATTTTTGCTGTTAAAATCCTGCCCTCGATGGCTCCTGCACAGTCCCTTAAGTGATTTCCAGGGTGCTGTCAGCATCAGTGTTGGTTCCTTCCTGATATGATCCCTGGTGGTGCACAAGCATTTACCTCTTATCTGCTGCATCAGGACATCGCGGGGGTGAAAAAAGTATTGGAAAAGATGGAAGCAGAATTCTCTGCAGGAAAACAGATTGATTTCAAATATGCTGTCCTTCGTCATGCCTCAGGCAGTGGCCTGTTGCACATGATTTCCTTGACTACTGATGCCCCATTTTTTTTTTTTAATTTTTATTCCTAAAATAATATTTTATTTTTTCAGTGAAAGTTTACAGAGCAGATTACGTTCTCATTCAACAATTTCTACTCAAATTGTTCCAGTGACATTGGTTACACTCTTCACAATGTGTGAACATTCTCATTATTTCCATTCTGATTGTGCCATTTCCAGTAATATAGTTTCCCTGTTCCTTTACCTTCTCATCTTTGTTTTTAATGTAGTTGTTGACCATTTGGTCTCATATATATGAGTTTTTAAGGGAGCACAGTACTCACAGGTGATATTCTTTATTTTATGAGCCAATCTGTTATTTAGCTGAAAGGTGACCTCAGGATAGTTTTGGTTCAAGGTTTAAAGAGTATCTCAGGGCAATAGCCTTGGGGAGTCCTCCAGTCACAGCTGATCTAGTAAGTCTGGATTTTTTAAAAAGAATTTGAGGTTCTGTTCCTCATTTTTCTCCCATTCTGTCAGGATTCATCAGAACGGTTGATAGTGGTAGTTGGGCACCATCTAGTTTGTCTGGTCTCAGGGTAGATGAAGCCATGGTTCATGTAGACTATTAGTTCTGTAGACTAGTTTCTTCTCTGAGTCTTTTGTTTCCTTTTCCTCTTTTGGATAAGTAGAGACCAACAGTTGTATCTTAGATGGCCGCTTATAAGCTTTTCAGACCTCAGATACTACTTAACCAAACCAAGATGTAGAACATAAGCTTTATGAACCATTTTATGCCAACTGACTGAGATGTCCTATGAGATTATGGTTCTGAGACTTCAAACCCAGAAAGCCAATCCTGTGAGGTGTTTGGTTATGTCTGAGAAGTATCCATAACTCTGCCACCTATGTGTTTTATTATATATATATGAATATAGATACATCTGTATATGCATCTACCTATATATACATGTATCTATACTCACATGTACATACCTGTGCACATATATGGGTCCCTGGTTAAGGTGCAGTGGTTAAGCATTTGGCTGCTAACCGAAAAGTCAGCAGTTCGAATCTACCAGCGGCTCCTTGGAAACCTTATGGGGCAGTTCTGCTTTGACCTTCAGGGTTGCTATGAATCAGAAGCAACTCCATGGCAATGGGTTTGGTTTTGGTTTTTATACACATATATGCCTGTTGTTATTCTTAGGTGCTGTTGAGTGAGCTCTGACTCATAGCAACCCCATGTTGAGGGTCTTCCTCTTTTTCACTCACTCTCTACCTTACCAAGCACGATGTCTTCCTCCAGGTATTGGTTCCTCCTGATAATGTGTCCAAAGTAAATGAGGTGAAGTGTTGCCATCTTTACATCTAAGGAGATTCTGTCTGTATTTCTTCCAAGACAACTTTCTTTGTTCTTTTGGCAGTCCATGGTACATTCAGTATTCTTCACCAACACCATAATCCAAATGCGTCCATTCTTCTTTGGGCTTCCTTATTCATTGTCCAACTTTTGCACGCATATGAGGCCATTGAAAATACTGTGGCTTGGGTCAGGTGTACTTTAGTCATCAAAGTGATATCTACTTTTTAACACTTTAAAGAGATCTTTTACAGCAGATTTGCCCAATGCATTACATACCTATGTGTGTACATAACATATCCACATGTATAGTTTTTGGTTGTTGCTGTTGTTGCAAAATTATACATGCCAGAGCAGTTACCAAAAGGTCTTTCTTTCTTTTGTATATCTTAGTGACCTCATTTACCTTGGTCAAGCTGTGCACACTTCACCCACATTCAGTGTTAACATTTCCCAAAAATAACAAGTGTCCATTATCTGGAGGGTGATTCTGCCTCTCGCCCCCACCTATCTCTGGCAACCACCAATGAATGTTGTTGGTCTTTGTATATAAACCTGTTTTTGTCTTCTTATAAAAGTGAGATCATACATTATTTACCCTTTTGTGATTGACTTATTTCACTCAGCATAATGTCCTCCAGATTCATCCTTGTTATAGGGTATTACGAGGACTCATCATTTTTTATGACTGTGTAGTATTCCATTTTGTGTATGTATATATCACATTCTGTTTATCCATTCATTTTTTGATGGGGACTTAGGTTGGTTCCATCTTTTTGCTGTTGTGAATAAGTGCTGCAAAGAAAATAGTACATATATCTATTAATGGAAACCCTGGTGGCATAGTGGTTAAGTGCTACAGCTGCTAACCAAGAGTTCAGCACTTTAAATCCGCCAGGCGCCCCTTGGAAACTCTACTGGGCAGTTCTACTCTGTCCTGTAGGGCCACTATGAGTCAGAATCGACTTGACAGCAGTGGTTTTTTTTTTTTTTTAATCTATTCATGTCACTTCTATTAGATCTCTAGGGTACATACGTAGAATTGGGATTGCTGGATCATAAGGTAGTTCTAGTTTTTTTAGAAAGTGCCATACTGTTTTCCATAGTGGTTGCAACCATTTTACAGTCCCACCAGTAGTAGGTAAGAGTTCCAGCCTTCCCACATCCTTACCAACATTTGTTGTTTTCTGTTTTTTAAATAAGTGCCATTTTAGTAGGGGTGAATGATATCTCATTGTAGTTTTGATTTACATCTCTCTGATGGCCAATGTCTGTCAGTTTGTCATACTGGGGGTCTTGGGTGTTGCTGTGATGCTGGAAGTTATATCTCCGGTATTCAAATATCAGCAAGGTCACCCATGGTAGACAGGTTTCAGCTGAGCTTCCAGACTAAGACAGACTAGGAAGAAGGACCGGCTACATCTGAAAAGCATTAGCCAGGGAAAACCTTATGGATAGCAGTGGAACCCTGTCTGATATAGTGCCGGAAGATGAGCCCCTCAGGTTGGAAGGCACTCAAAAGATGACTGGGGAAGAGCTGCCTCCTCAAAGTAGAGTCGACCTTAATGACGTGAATGGAGTCAAGCTTTCGGGACCTTCATTTGCTGATGTGGCGCAACTCAAAATGAGAAGAAACAACTACAAACATTCATTAATAATCAGAACGTGGAATGTATGAAATACGAATCTAGGGGAATTGGAAATCATCAAAAATAAAATGGAACGCATGAACATCAATATCCTAGGCATTAGTGAGCTGAAATGGACTGGTTTGGGCCGTTTCAAATCTAACAATAGTATGGTCTACAGTGCCAGGAATGACAAATTGAAGGGGAATGGCGTCACATACGCCTACAAGGAGGACCAGTTAATAGGACTATTATTCAAATTTACATACCAACCACTAAGGCCAAAGGCAAAGAAATTGAAGATTTTTACCAGCTTCTGTAGTCTGAAATTGATTGAACATGCAACCGGGAAGCATTGATAATTACTGGCGATTGGAATGCAAAAGTTGGAAACAAAGAAGAAGGATCAATAGTAAGAAAATACGGCCTTGGTGATAGAAAATGATGCCAGAGATCTCATGATAGCATTTTCCAAGACCAAAGATTTCTTCATTGCAAATACCTTTCTTCAGCAACATAAATGGTAACTATACACGTGGACTTCATTGAATGGAGAACACAGAAATCAAATCTACTACCCATTCCAGTTATTAATGGATGTCTAAACCTGTTTCTTCTCATTTTGAGTCATGCCTCATCAGCAGATGAAGGTCGCGAAAGCTTGACTCCATCCATATCATTAAAGTCTACTCTACTTTGAGAAGGTAGCTCTTCCCCAGTTGTCTTTTGAGTGCCCTCCAACCTGAAGGGCTCATCTTCCAGCACTATATCAGATAGTGTTTCACTGCTATTCATAAGGTTTTTACTGGTCAGTTGATTCAGAAGTAGACCTCCAGGCCATTCTTCTAGTCCATCTTAGTCTGGAAGCTCTGCTGAAACCTATCCACCATGGGTGACCCTGCTGGTATTTGAAATACCGGTGGCATAGCTTCCGGTATCACAGTAACATTCAAGCCACCACAGTATGACAAACTGATAGACATGTGCCCAGCATTTCCTGGTATTTGCGCACTTAGAGCAGTTTTGTGGATGCACGTAATGAAATTCGCCAGCAGTAGCCTTGCTTTCGGCCACAAATTTAGGAGTTTGCTGCACTGAGCCTTGGCAGCGGGAGCTAATTGATAGTGACTGAACAGAATGCCTTTTTCCTTTGTAATACAGAATGACTTTTGTGCCCCCCGGTTTGGAGGAACTGTGCCTTGAAGGACAGGCAGGGACCAGGGTCCACCAGCTGTGTCTTTCTTTGCTTACTGCTAAACAGCCCAAGGCTGCATCGTAGTCTGGGTGGGAAGCTGCTCGAGGAGAACCCTTTCTCTGCCCACCCGTGGTCTCCGTCACCTTCTCCTGGCTGCTAGGAGGCAGAGGCCTGGTGTTTCTTTCGGCTGTGTCTCCATGCCTCCCCCTCAGTCACCCACAGGCCTTGGTGAACAGGTGGGGCTGTGCCAGCTGCTAGCCCTGGAGCTGTGCCTCTGTTCAGTCCCTCCAACCTTGCCCCCTGACTTTCACCCACAAGAGCACTGGGGCCCAGTGGCTATGAGGCCACCAGCTCTATTCTTAAAGCACCAGCTCATCATTTCCCTGAGATTTCTCATTACATTTTCTGTCTCGGGGTGGGGGTGGGGTGGTTCTGATTGGTGTGGGGATTGCCATGTCTGGTGGAGTATCAGAGGGCAGTGTCCCTCTCAGGCTGGTCTTGGGGGTCGTCCCTAGGCTCAACAGTGTATGTTTTTGATGTTCTGTCATAGATACCCTCCTGTATGGTTTTCCCTCTTCAGGGTTATGTAAGTCTTACAGAAAAGCCTAGGATAGACTTCTGTTGTCCCTCCTCAGGCAGACACTAATCTCATTAAAAGCCACCTGAGATGGCACCAGCTCCCAGGAACCCTGATGGCATAGTGGTTAAGAGCTGTGTCTGCTAACCAAAAGGCCAGCAGTTCAAATCTGCCAGGCACTCCTTGGAAACTCTATGGGCAGTTCTACTCTCTCCTATACGGTTGCTATGAGTTGGAATCTGCTCCACGGCAATGGGTTGAATGGGCTCTTCTGCCCTGACCCTGACCAGAGCCTGCTTTTTGCCTCCCTGGGGCTAGCCCCACCTTTGTGGTGGGAGAGAGTTGGGATGCAGCAGGCTGGTATTGTGGACTTGTGTTACCTCAAGGCTTAGCTTAGTTCCCCATTTCCTGGCCACAGGTCTGCTCAGACCCTAGAGCTGCCCAGGGATGTTTTGGCTAAACATCACCAATCTCTCAGTATCCACATATCCATATGTCAGTATCCTGACATAGGCGGAGTTGGTCTTGAGGTTGGGTGGAGCCACCCCCAAGTCCTAGCTGTACTGGCCCTCCGGGTTGGGGGCTGGGTAGAAGAGCGCCCCTTTGCCTTGACCTGGGAGCCATTTAACAGGCTCTGCCTCCAGTTCATGCCCCCGAGGCCATGAGGCCATGGATGGACAGGGCGGCAGAGGTGGTGGCGGTGGTACTGGCATGGGGAGTACTGTGCCTGATGATCCAGAAACCTTGTAACAAAGAGATGCTGTTCAGCAAGGGGCTGTTCATCTGAAAATAGCGTGACTCTCCAGAAGGAGCAGTGGGAGGGGAATTAGATTGGGGCCCCGGTTCCAGTCCGCCCTGTGTGTTCCCCTCCCTGCCAGACCTGTCTGCAACCCCAGCCCCAGGATGCGCAGTGCTTCAGGGCCTGGGAACGAGCTCTTGCTTTTCCAGGCCCTAGCATTCCTGAGTGCTGGTGTCTGAGCAGTGGTAGTGGTCAGGGTGGAGATAGCAGGCAGTCCTGCTGGTGAGCGGAGGCCTCTGCTGTCTCAGGGCAGCTTTGATCAGGGTCAAGGAGCATAATGAAAACAGGACCCCATGGCATAAACCTAGGCTTTAAACCCACATCGTGGACTAGCCTATGGGTTTTCTCAACTTGGCAGGATACTTTGGGAGTGGTAAACTGTAAGGATGGACCTTGCTGTGCTGCCAACGTAGAGCACAGTAAGAAGTTCGAATTTCTGGGAAATTGGTTGGGCATTCCCAGTGGGAAAGAGACAGCCAAGAGCATTGAGACAGGGACCTGACCTCATTTCCCAAACACTGGCCTTGCACAGGGCTTGCTGAGAACCTCAAGTATAAGACTATTAGCAGGATGGCATCTTCTTTGGAAGCAGAAGAGGAGAGGCAAAGGAAAAAATAAGCCCAAGAGAATGTGGCCTCAGACCCCTTTCTCTCCAAAGGTTTCCAGTCTTCATCACATTTGCATAATCCTGAGCTCGTGCCCCAGCCATTTAGAAGGTTTGACCTAGAAGATGTCAGGCTTTAATGTACTGCTCCCTTTCCTAGGAGCCTGGCTTTTGTGGACTTTTCCTATGAATCAAGGAAAAGCAGCTAGGGCCTGGGAAGAGCAGGGTGCTCCTCTCAGAGTTCTGGACTTAAGCCCAGGGCCTCCAGTCCCCTCACCGGCAAACCCCAGGCACCTTCAGGAAGGAGCTAGGAGCCTGGTTGGGGTGGGTATGTTGGTCTGGCATGACGGTTGGTAGCTGTGGGGAGTAGAGTCCTGGCAGATGCTCGTGTCCCCATAGCGTGTAGGCACTGGGCCTGTCCTGAGTGGGGTTCTGGAGCTCTCGATCCCTGGCTGGTTTCCTTCTCTAGGTGCACCAGCAGTAGCGGGCATGGCAGGTGCACCCGGAGCCTGGCACTGCTGATACCAGAGCAGATGCCTTGACTGTCTCCACAGAGCAGGCTTCCCCACCATTTGTCCTGGTTGCTCTCTTTCCCAGGAGTGCTGGAGTCGGTGTCTTCTGGGGCAGAGGGAAGGGCCGGAGGACCGTGGCCCGGCCTGACCTTTATTCACTGCACATTGACTCATGCCTGTTCGCCAGACCTCAGGTCATCTACCTGCCAGCTGTTTTCCTGCTTACTCCTCTGCTGTCTGTCTCTCCCCGGCTTCATTGTGCCGTCACCCCTGGACAGCTGTGGAAGCCCAGTGTTCTGACATGCAGAGAGCTCAGGCCTGAGTCTCTCTCTGCCTGCTTTGCATCTTGGAAAATGTTGGCGAGTTTCTCCCCAGAGGGTGACAGGAAGTCCTTTGGGCCACAAGCCTGTGTGGGTCCTGCCTGTGGTGGCCCCAGGCCCTATGGGTTTGCGAAAGCTCACCATGATCCTCTCTGGTCTGTTAGTGGTTGGCAGGAGCGTGCCAGGAGCTCTTGGAAGTGAAAGGTGCCTATGTATGAGAACAGTGGATTTGTTCTTCATCTCAGCACGTCCCCAGCATTGGTAGCGCACTCCCCTTGCAGTTGCTGTACTCCAGCCAGACATTTTGACTAAGCCGAAGCCAAAGGCACTGGACCCAGAGCTCCTGGGGAGGGCTGCAGAGATGGGAGTCGGCGCCAGCTTTGCTGGCGACTAGGGGAGCTTCTAGAAGCCCGTCATTACATAGAAGTAAAGCCATGCGCCTCACCTCCCACACTGTCCGCAGGAGGGCATCCAGCTGCCTAGCCTTTATCTCTCACATTTCCCAATGCTGTGTAATGTTGGAGAGGAAAGGATTGCCTTTTGAGAGTCTCATATTCTTTACAAATTGTGCTGGCACTGACTTTGGGGTACTCACTGGAGCCCTGGATGCCGGGGCACCTTGTGGAGTTGCATCTCTGGTTGCATTAACTCTCCCCACCCCATGGCTCTCCCCCTTCCCCTGCATACTGTTTTCAGCTGGCTTTTGTCTCTCTTCTCCCTCTGCCTTGCCTTTCATCAGGTCCTTTTCGGCTCAGCCAAAAACTGTGAGTGACTCAGGATAGCTGGATGACCAGCCATGACCAGCAGCCGTGCGCTGCCAGAGTGAGCCTGCTTGTGATGTCGGATAGAGAACACTGAGCATAAGGGGTCGGGGCCTCTCTGTAAGGCAGCTTTCCCAACCTTGGCTGGCACTTAGGGGTCTGTTAGAAATGCCGGTGCTCAAGCCTTACCCCAGACCAGCCCAGAATGCACTCAGTCAGAGTCCCTGGGCTGGAACCTCTGGTTAAAACCTTCCCAGGTGGTCCCAGTATTCAGCAGAGGTTCAGACTCACTGCTTCACGCTCTAAAACCTTCTCATTTAGGACAGCTTACCTGTCTTCTCTAGCTAGGTGTGGATGTCTTGGTCTCCCTCCTTCCACTCCTCCTTATTTCAGCTCCTGGCACTGGCAAGTGAGCAGGGAGGGACTGCAGATGTGGTGTGGTGGATGTTACAGCCCTAGCAGCTGTTCACTGTAGCAAACAGCAGCTTGTTTTCTCTAGAGATACCTGACAGGACTTGGGCAGGACAGCAGTTAAACTGTGTGGAAAGGCAGATTCACAAGGGTGGCAACAGCTGGAGCCAGGGAGAGCTGAGATGGGGGAATCTCCTTATAAGGCCAAGACTGCTGCTGGGCCACCTGTGGCAGCACTCCGGCCTGCCTGCTGGCTTGTGTGCCAGCTACCGCCTCCTCTTTTTCCTCCTCTTCCTCCTCCTTCTTTTCCTTCCCAGAGCAGCGCTCCTCCCACCTGCCCTGGTGCATAAACTACTGAGCCAGCTCAGACAGAGCTGAAAGGGCAGCAACTGGCCAAGAAATGTCTTCAGCCACCCTCTCTTCCCCTTCTCTCTTCTCCCCTTGCTGTCTCCAATTTTTCCCTTCCCTCCCTATCTAAACACCCATTGGAGAAGAGATTTCAAAAATTCATTTATGCTGAAGAGATAAAATATTCAACTAATATCCATTTCCATTGGATACTGAGACGTTTCCGTTGCCAAGCTCTTGGGTTGGATAGAGACTGTGACAAGTTCTTCTTCTTCAGGAGCTCACCAAGAGATTCCAGGCAGTGGTATAAAAAAGAAGTGTGTACCTTACTTTACATAAGCACTGTACTCTAGATGATAAAGTTCTTTCCCACGAGGGTACAGGTTAACAAGTGTGAAACCGCTACGTATGTGTATTGGGATTGAACAGTTTAGCAAATGGATGGCAGATGGTGGGAGCCAGGTTTCTCTGTGTTGGAGTGGGAGGTTGTAGATAAGCAAGGGGAGGCAGCTAGAATGATCCATATAGTAAAAGAGTAGAGTCGGAGACACCAGTATGTTTAGCTTAATATAGGCATTAGTATGTTTGGCTTAGTGGGCAGTGGTGGTTCAGTGGTAGAATTCTCTCCTTCCATGCAGGAGACCTGGGCTCAATTCCCAACCAATGCACAGCCACCACTCATCTGTCAGTGGAGGCTTGCATTTTGCTATGATGTGAACAGATTTCAGTAGAGATTCCAAATTAAAACAGAGTAAGAACAAAGGCCTGGCAACCTACTTCCAAAAATCAAGCAGTGAAAACTCTGTGGATCATAGTGGCCTGATCCACAATCAGTCATTGGGATGGCACAGGACTGAGCAGCGTTTCGTTCCGTTGTGGATCACGATGAGTCAAGGGCTGACAGGATGTTAGCTAACAACAGCATCATGTTTGGAGTCGACTCTGACTCACAGCGACCCTATAGGACAGAGCAGAACTGCCCAAGGAGTGCCTGGTGGATTTGAACTGCCGACCTCATGGTTAGCAGCCATAGCTCTTAACCACTACGCCACCAAGGCTTCCTATAGATTTATAGAGATGCATATATACACAGGTTATACACGTATGTATTTTATACATATATATGTATTTCCTTGTTCTGTCAAGTGAGAGGGCCTAGGAGCAATGAACGCCATAATAGCAATGAACACACCTAGCGCCCAGGCCTTGGTTTCTAATTCCAGTCTCCAATAATAGGAACCAGACCTCCTTGGAGAAATGGCTGATTCTAGGACTAGGGGAAGAAATTTATACAAGATGAGCCTGGAGCATCTTGTACTTGTCAGAAATAAGGAAGTGCTTTAGACACACACACACATTGATGGGAGTATGTCATAGTGACATAGGAGCCAACCAGAAAAGTTCTCAGCGGCCAAAGCTGGGACAGTTTAAGCAATGAAATAAATGAAGTAGCATTGAATTGTAATCCAAAATCTGTGAGTCTATGCTGCCATAAGTAAATGACTGAATAAGTAAACAAATAGATGAGAAGAGACAAATCTCTTGTGCAGAAAAATTCCAAATAATTTATGTAGATACCCTACCCTCAACGAGGTGGAATATAAAACTCCCACCTTCCTTAAGTATGGGCTGCGCATAGTGACTTCCTGCCAACGAGCACAGGATGGCAAGTGGTTAATTGCAACTTTATAGAGAAAAAATGTGACAAGCATGACCTAGGCCAGGTGATCAAGGCCAATATCAGCAGTAATAAGTCATCTTGAAATAATGTGTCTTAGTGTGAGTTCTCTAGAGGAGCAAAACCAGAGAGGTGTATATATACATGTATTTAGAGAAATTTACTTCAAGGAAGTGGCTCACACAATGATGGGGGCTGGCAAATCCCAAAGCTGTGGGTCAGGTGGCAAGCTGGAGACCTCAGCTGGATCACAGGGTTGCACCAAACCAAAAACCCAATGTCATCAAGTTGATTATAACTCATAATGACCCTATAGGATGGAGTAGAGCTGCCTCATAGGGTTTCCAAGGCTGTGAAGCAGACTGCCACATCTTCCTCCTGCGGAGTGGCTGGTGAGTTCAATCTGCTGACCTTTTGGTTAGCAGCTGAGAGCTTGAGCACTGTGCCATTGGGACATGCGGTTACAGGGGCTGGCAAATCCAAAATCTGCAGGACAGGTGGCAGGCTGGAGACTTCTCCAGGCTTTTACGAACCAAGAACTGGAGGTGAGGCAATGAGAAGAGTGTAAGATCAAGGTGGAGAGAGCTTTGCCATTAATATACTGCAGGCAGGCCACACTCCAAAGGAACCCCCCGCCTCAACTCACTGGGTGATGACATCAGCTTACATCATGGAAGATGATTACATTATATTACATTGTGGAAGCACACCCAGTCCAGTATCTGCTAAACCACTGATAACCATAGCCTAGCCAGTTGACACATAACGTTAACCACCACAGTCCACCCCTTATCAACTTGGCACCTATACGTATCTCGTTAAACCATACATAGTCTTCAAATGAAGAAAGTTATAAAGTTATACTTGTGCCTAACATAATACCGCTAACTTGCGTACAACTGAAAACTCACTAGCTCCTTTTACATCTTGTATTTTATAATAAGCAATGGAATAAAGGAGGGAAGAAAACAAAAGATATTTGAGATATATATATATGTATACCTGCATACACACGCATGCAAACGTATAACAAAAGGAAGGAATGCTCATAACAATTAAAGCCCTTACTTTGGCAGCTGGTCGCATGGTCATAGCTGGTATTTAGAACTATCTTCTTTTACTATGCATTCCATGTTCCCTTTGCCCTTAGCAAGCACCTCAGCTGGTCATGATTCTTTGCCTGGTGGGGTGACCCAGACCTTCATTCCTGAAGAGTCTAGGCCTTTGGTAGTCCTGCCTGAATTGGGTTGTTGTGGTTTTCCATGGCCCTTAATCACAAAGCATGGTAGTAGTAAGAGATGCCCTAAGGGATCTGCTGTATTCCAGACATAATCTTCTTTGTCTGTGTTGTGTAATAACAGTTCAGTTTCCCCTTGGTAATCAGGATCAATCACACCAGCCAATATGGTATTCTTTGCCTGTTGATTCAGAGGCATGAGGAGCCCAAAGTATCGTGGTGGCATTCTTAACTTCCAGTTCAGTGGGATCAGTGTTGTGTCTCCTGGTGTGAATATTCTTCCCTTTGGAGCTAAGACCTCTAGAACAGCAGAGCATAGGATCACAGGAACAGGATGCACAAATTTTGCAAGTGGGTTACCTAGGGGTAATAGTGAGTAGTGCCACTCCCAATTTCCACTCTTGATTCTTGGGCCGGTGAATCCTGGCTATGGGGGAAACAGCACCATATTTAAGATGTTGATTTAGAGCATATATAGCCTCCTGGAGAACCTATCCCCAGCTCTGCAAGGTATTGCCACCTAGCTGTCAAACCAGCTGCTTCAGGTGATGGGGAACACGGTAGTACCAGTGAATTTCATGAACGCGGGCCCAGTGCTGCACTTCATTTGCTGTGAAGTGAGTTTCTTGACCTGAGGCAATGCTGTGTTGGGTACCATGACAGAGGCATTCTGTAAGTCCACGGATGGTAGTTTTAGCAGAAGCATTGTGTACAAGAAAGGCAAATCTGTATCTAGAATAAGTGTCTATCCCAGAAACCACAACACACTGCCCTTTCCTTGATGGAAGTGATCCAATGTCATTAACCTATCACCAGTTTGCTGACTGATCGCCCCAAGAAATAGTGCCATACTGGGGACTGTGTCGGTCTCTGCTGCTGGAAGACTGGGCATTCATCAGTGGCTATTGCTAAGTTGGCCTCAATGAGTTGAACTCCATGTTCCAGAATTCATACGTAATCTCCATCCCTGCCACCATGGCCACTTTGTTCATGAGCCCATTGGGCAATAACAGGGTAGCTGGGGAGAGAGGCTGACTGGTATCCATAGAACGCATCATCCTGTCCACTTGATCGTTAAAGTCCTCCTCTGCTGAGGTCATCCTTTGGTGAGCATTCATGTGAGCCATAAATATCTTCACTTCTTTGGCCCATTCAGACAGGTCTATCCATATACCCCTTTCCCATACCGCCATGTCAGCAATTATCCAATTATGTTCATTCCAAGTTCCTGACCATTCAGCCAAACGATGGTTCATTTAATGATGGAGTGCTGCTGTGCACATCCAACTTAATGACTCTGTAGGTCAGACAACACCCAGTTCGTGATGGGCAGCTCAGGCCTCATGGTAACTTTGTGGCCCATGCTTAAGAGTTCAGTGTCTACTAAGGTTCAGTAACAAACCAAAAGCTGTTTCTCAAAAGAAGAGTTGTTATCTGCAGAGGATGGCAGGGCTTTGCTCCAAAATCCTAAGGGTCAGTGCTGTAATTCACCAAGAGGGCCTGCCAAAGACTCCAGACAGCATCTCTATCTGCCACTAACACTTCAAGTACCATTGGATCTGCCAGATCATATGGCCCAAATGGCAGAGCAGCTTGCACAGCAGCCTGGGCCTGTTGGAGAGCCTTCTTTTGTTCTGGGCCCTACTCAAAACTAGCACCTTTTTGAGTCACTTGGTAAATAGCCAGAGTAACACACCCAAATGAGGAATATATTGCCTCCAGAATCCAAAGAGGCTCATTAGGCCTTGTGCCTCATTTTTAGTTGTAGGAGGAGCCAGATGCAACAGTTTGTCCTTCACCTTAGAAGAAATATACCTACATGCCCCACACCACTTGACTCCTAGAAATTTCACTGAGGTGGAAAGCACCTGAATTTTTGTTGGGTTAATTTCCTACCTTCTGGCATGCAAATGTCTTACCAATGAGTCTACAGTCTTGATACTTCTTCCTTACTCCAGTGAGCATGTCATCAGTGTAATGGACTAGTATATCATCTTGTGGAAGGAAAAGGTGATTAAGGACCCTTACGACTAAATTATGACATAGGGGTGGAGAGTTGATATACCACTTAGGTATGACAGTGAAAGTGTATTGCTGGCATTGCCAGCTGAAGGCAAACTGCTTCTCGTGGTCTTTAGAAACAGGTATGGAAAAAGCAGTATTGGCCAGATCAATAGCTGCATACCAGGTACCAGGAGATATATTAATTTACTCAAGCAATGAAACCACATCTGAAACAGCAGCTGCAATTGGAGTCACCACCTGGTTAAGTTTATGATAGTCCACTGTCATTCTCCAAGATCCATCTGTTTTCTGCTTAGGCCAGATAGGCGACTTGAATGGGGATGTGGTGGGAATCACCACCCCTGCATCCTTCAAGTTTTGGATGATGGCATTAATCTCTGCAGTGCCTCCAGGAATGTGATATTGCTTTTGGTTTACTATTTCCCTAGGTAGAGGAACTTGTAATGGCTTCCACTTAGCCTTTCTACCATAATAGCCCTCAGTGCACATGTCAGGGATCTGTTGTGGGAATTCTTCCAGTTGCTGAGTATGTCTATTCCAGTTATGTATTCTGGAACTGGGGAAATCAGTACAGGAAGGGTTCAGGGACCCACTAGATCCAATGTTAGATGGACATGAGCTCAGACTCCATTAATAACCTGATCTTCTGTAAGAATGGCATGAGGGCAGCATCTGACCTCTAACTTCACAAGGAGGAAGGAGAATCAAGATCAACAGCCCAAGGCTGATTGCCATGAGGTGAAGGTCAGTCATGCTTCCTCTCTCTGCCATCTTTACCAGCTCTGACACTGACTGTCCCACCTGTGGCACTCGCTACTTCTCTGCTGGGTTCAGTAATACATTGTAATGGCCACACAGAACTCGCAGACAATACTCATGATTATAGGATTATGTAACAGGCTACCATTCAGGCTCAGGAATGCACAGGATACAGTTCTTTCATCAGGACAGCCTCTTTTCAGCTGTGCTTGTAGGCATGCCTACCTCTGGCTCTTGGCCTCTGCCCTGCTCGGGCAAGTGTTACAGAGCTCTTTTAGCTCTGCCAATAAGTGCCCAGTGCTGCGCCAGTAAGCCTCAGCCTGAAAGCTCTCAGCTCCAGCTCCTTGGGCCAGCAAACCTAGTTCTACCAAGTGCCCAGAGGCACCCTACTCTGCCAGCAAGCCTCCTGCCCAAAGGCACTCAGCCTTCTCACTTTGTGACCCAGGGAAGTCCACAATGCCGTCTCCTGCCAGTCTCTCTTGCTGCCATTTGTCTACCACCTCTTCTTGCCATCTTCAGAGTTACAGCTCTCTGTCTCTCTCTCAGTCTCCTGATTCCAAGAGCTTCTCAGCACAGGGATCCCAGGTCCACAGGAAGTGTTCCACTCTTGGATTGCTCATTTCAAGCCCAGCAGGATGGCAAAACTGACCAGTCCCCTTGGCATGCCACAATTACCTTATTTGCACAGTCCCACCTCGGGTGGAAATTAACAAGATTATGAGTCGAAATCAACTCGACAGCACTGGGTTACTGGGTGGCAAGAAAGGCCACACAACTGATTGGTTGCACCATACCGCCACATGCCCCTACTGAGATGGTGAACCACAGTGACTTTTTGGGTCTCCTGGAATTAGTGTCAGTTTAGGTCCACTGTCTAATAATCCCTGAAAAGTCTGAGTATTTCCTTTTCTCCAGCGAACAGTCATTCTGGTAAAGGGCCATAGACCCCTTTGTGGAAGGCTGAGAAAAAAATGAACAGTATAAATTTTTGGCAATGTAGTGGGATCCTTCCTCAGGGGGACCCAGCGACCCCTTCATTCAAGTTAGACTGCCATTCACTTGGCCTAGAAGTCTTCCACTTATACAGATCAAGTAAGTATCTAGTAGGTTTCGCATCTGTTTCACTCCTAGGGACACTGCGAGTAATTAGCCAACATCAGAAGTCCATGCGAGTCAGAGTATTCTGATTACTGCTTTGACTCCGCTGTCCATTATGGTAACTATGCCCACCTCAACTTTGGCAATTAAGTGATGCCACTTGGCCCCTGCCATTCCGGGATCCAGTTGCCTCCATTGTAGAAACCAAACCTTTTGCCATCGGGTTGATTCAGACTCATAGCAACCCTATCAGACAGAGTAGAACTGCCCAAGTAGGGTTTACCAAGGAGTGACTGGTGGATTTGAGCTGCTGACCATTTGGTTAGCAGCCAAGATCTTAACCACTGTGCCACCAGGGCTCCCCGACCCCTATTGTACTTAAACCAAAAAAAAAAAAAAAAAAAAAACTAAACCCATTGCCCGTCAAGTCGATTCTGACTCATAGAAACCCTATACAAAACAAACATACCCTTTGCAGCCGAGTCTATTCCTACTCATAGTGACCCTGTAGGTTCCCCAATTCAGTGAGGACATTCCACTGTGATATCTGACCTTCGTAGAAGAGCAAGCACGGAGGTTTTCAAGGATTCTGGGACTCCTTTCATAGACATATTCCTCACAGTTGTGGTGAAAGGTATGTCTTCTGGGCACTCCCTGGATGGGTCAGTGGGTCCAACGTGAGAAATCCACTCTAACATTCCAATTTCCCTAAGGCTTTAGATACCTTCTTCTGTAGCATACCAAGGCATTTCAACTTCATTTAGTATAAGCCACCTCTTAGTCCATGTTTCACTCAGCCAACCAAATAAACTATTAGATCCTTCTCTAACCTCTTAAGCTGAAACATCGAATGAAGACTCTCTCCTTAGTGGGCCTATATCAGTAAACTCGGACTGATCCAAATTTATGTTCTTTGCACCATTATCCCACACCTTTAATAGCCATTTCCACACATATTGCCCAGATTTCTGTTTGTATGCATTAGAGAAATCAAGCAGTTTTTTTGGAGTGTAGCATACCTCTTCTTGAGTCACATTTTGTACCTCACCTCTTGGGTCTCACTGGAACTTCTGTCTATTGATAGGTTTAGAAGCAACAGTGGGTGGTGGGAGCGGATCCTGGGGACATACAGCAATGTCTTACAAGGCATCTGCCACAGGCAGTGTCTCAGGTGCCACCCCAGGCAAGGATTCCTGAGACAAAGCTGGGTTAATCTCATATGGGAGTGGAAGAGATGATTTTACTGGCAAAAATGACTTAGCAGACAAAGCTGGAGTAATCTCCTCCAATGGGGGTGAAGGGGCTGGTTCTATTGGCAAGGGTGATTCAGTAAAATTCAGTGTCCCCAGCTTCATCTATATCTGCCCATATGTCCCCATCCCAATTTACAGGATCCCATTTCTTCCCAATCAATATCCTCACTTTAACCTCAGACACCTTTTGAGGTTGAGAATTCAATTGGTATAATTCAACCACTCATAGGATAAGACTCTGGGTTTGGTTTTAAGTAATCTCAGCTCTGTTACTACAGGAAATAAAACTTTCTTTGAGGGTACAAATAGCAACTTTCAGGTTCTTTATGTAGTGGTGTAGCTGGGACTTTGAAGCCCTAAGCTCATCCTTTTCTTTCTGCATTTTGTTTATTGAAAGTAAGAACAACTGGCCAGTTTCATTATACTTGTCAGTTTGACAAAAATGTTAGAATGTTTCATAAACACAGTCACCCACAGCCTTGTCTCTCATGAGTATTTGATGAGGAATATCCAGTGGTGGTGATATTTTGTGTATCTCTATTGCCACATCACACTATGGATTAACAGTGCCCTCATTACTACTGGAAATAGTCACTAGTGCCTTTAAATCTAGCCAGACTTGTGAACCAATTCAGAAAACTCATACTTAAGATTTTGTTCCTCTAGAACCACTCTCAGTACCAAAATGTCTTAGTCCAGGTTCTCTAGAAGAGCAAAACCAGTGAGACATATATGTATATATAAATATATAGAGAGAGATTTACTTCAAGGAAATGGCTCACATAGTGGTGGGGATTGGCAAGACCCATATCCATGGGTCAGGCACCACCAGGCTGGAGACTTCTGCAGCCTTACATCCAAGAACTGGAGGTCAGGTAACAAAAAGAGTGCAGGATTGAGAGAGAGCAAGCTTTGCCAGAATATCCATTTGCAGACACCACACCTTCAAGGAAACTCCCCTTTCAACTAATTGGCTGATTACATGGAAGAGTACCCAGTCCAATATTTACCAAACCACTGAGATTCATAACCTACCAAGTTGACACATAACATGAATCATCATAGCATGTGTCCTTAATACAAAGTGATAAGAATGGTGCTTTACCTTAGCAGCCCTCCTTCCAAAAACTCATGGCTCCAGTCTTATGACAAAAATATCAGATCAATTCCTGTTTAGGGACATTCTACAAAATACCTGACCATTGCTCCTCAGTACCATCAAGGTCATAAAAAACAAAGCAAGCCTGAGAAACTGTCACAGCCAAGAGGAGCTTCAGGAGACGTGACAACTAAATATAATGTGGTGTCCTGGATGGGATCCTGGAACAGAAAAAGAACATCAGGAAAAAACTGGGGAAATCGGAGTAAAGGGTAGGCTTTTGTTAATAATAATGGGTTAATATTGGTTCATCAATTGTAACAAATGTTCCACATAAATGTAAGATGTTAATAATAGGGAAAACTAGGTGAGGGGTATATGGAAACTGTACTATCTTTTGAATTTTTCTGTAAATCTAAAACTTCTAAAAAAATTATTAAGAAAAAAGGAAATGACATAGGGACTATGAGAAAGGCTGTAGGTCAAGACAGCTAGGATGGGCTAGGAAATGAGGTGCCCCTTAAGCTGCCCCTTGCAGGATGGAGAGGGCCACGCACTATGGCCTGGAAGGCTCACACAAGTGTCTGGAAGCACACAGGGTGGCTGGAATCAAGGAAGGGAAGGCTAAGAAGGTGGGTGGACTTAGGCCATGGATTGGAGTACCAGCCTGCTCCTTGCAGGGACCAGTAGACATTCCTCCATTTACTTGGAGGCTTTGGACCCACTGGGGCGACTTACTTATCGAGGAGTCTGTATTTTCTACCTTTATGGTAGGTGACAGGAAGTGACAGATTGTGCCAGGGAGGACTTCAGGTTTAAACCAGCACCCTTCTTACTACTGCTTGTATTTTAATTAGGTGCCTCACTTTCTTTCAGACTTTTGTCTGATTAGACCAAGAAGGAGGACCAAAGCAGGGGAGGGGGTTGAGAATTAACTCGTCCATCAACAATTCCATCGGTACTTTGAGGACCGTCATCTCTGAACAACAGGCAGCCTTTCAGCCCCCATGTCATGAGCCTGATGTGGGAAGTCAAACCCAAACTCTGACTGTCCCTGTCAGATCCCTCCTTCCCCTGCATGGCTCACCGCCCCCTTCCTTCTCAGGGACCTTTCTTCTGGCCCTGGCTAACACGGCTTCCTGCCCCAAACCCCTTAGTCCCTCCGGTGCTTTGTTTTCCACCATGGCTCTCAATCCCCATGAAACATACTGCATAGTGTGTTATCTGTGTTGCTTGTCTGACTCCCCCGTCTAGAAGCTGAAGCCTAGCGAGGCAGGGATTTTTGTCAGTTTGGTTCATTGCTATGTTCTCAGTGCCTAGACTCCTTCAGGCCAGTGTGCTGAGCTTTATCAGTCCTGTTCAAGGCAGAAGACTAATGCGTATAACTAATGCACATTTGTATGTACTTTGTACCCTGAAATCACCGTACCTTTTGGTAAAATCGATGTCTCCAGGCCCAGGTCCTGCTGTGATGTGGGATATTGATAGCCCATAGGAGATAAAAAGGAGCAGAACTCCAGGGGTCCAGCCTCCAGGGGAGCAGCTGCTCGACACTGGAGCTGAGGATTGGAGAATGGGCACGGGCAGGGCACTGGGGGCTGGGAGGATTGAGGCCTTTGCCGTGCACCCCTGGGGGCCTCAGGCCCATGCTGTTCCACCTAGGCGCAACTGTTCGACAACCATGTCCGCATCAAGAATGGGTCGGCCCAGAGCAAAGTGTGTCTTTCTGCCTTCGCCCATTTCTGTCCCCATGGTCTTTGTTGTTGTCACTTCTAAAAGCCCAAGCTTTTCACACCCATCCCTGCGAACCCTAGTTGACCGCCATGAACATTGCTTCTCATGGAGCCCAGCTGGAATTGTGGTTGGATGGGTGAGGAGAAAGGTGATTCTTTCCCATGAGTGTGCACCCCCTGACTTAGGAGGAAGGCTCCTGACTGGCTGGGTGGTGAGGATTCCCTTGGCTCCCTGCACAGGGTTTTCAGCCACTCAGGGCATGCAGCCACCCGGCTAGCAGACCAAGCTAGCAGATAGTCTGACACAGGAGGTGAGAGAGGAACTTTCTGGCCATGGCAGCAAGTAAAAAGCATCCTTGTTGTGTTCTTTTCTCTCTTGAATAAGCTGAGCTGACTCTAACAGTGCCCCCACCTCTACAGAGGACGGGAGTCTGTCTGGGATGACAGTCCTGAGTGGGTCATCTATCTCAGTAGCACTCGATGAATGCTCCAGACCACAGCAGTGCTCAGTGTCAGGCTTGGGTATCCCCTTTTCCTCATGGTGCCTGCGTCTGGGCCCTCCGCTCCCCACCTCACTGCACCATTGAGGCTGTAGATGCAGTTGGTACTGTGCTGGAGACAGTCTCCCCAGTGCCACTTAGGATTAGCAGATGCTGTACCGCCTCATGGGCTCCTTTCCACTGACCTCTCAAAAACCTGCACAAGACTTGGTGTGCTGAGATGAGAGCTCAGCAACATCTTCCCTCCCTCTGTGAGCTTTGTCTCGTCTGGCCTGTTGTCGCCAGATGGGGCCAGAGCCATTTCATGAAAGTGGACCTCCTGGGGAAGGAGCAGCTGCTCAGCAAGTGTCATCACCAGCAGGAACACTTGCTGTCAGATTCTGGTTGATTTACAGCCAGGACCATGGGAGCCACCACCTGTGCCTTCTCTAATAGGAAGTTGTGTGCTGACGAGTCAATTCCAGCTCATAGCGACCCTATAGGACAGACTAGAGCTGCCCCATAGTGTTTCCTAGGCTGTAATCTTTACGGAAGCAGACTGTCACATCTTTCTCCCACAGAGCGACTGGTGGGTTTGAACTGCCAACCTTTTGGTTAGCAGCCCAGCACTTAACCATTATGGAAGCAGGGCTTTTTGGTAGAGGGTTAGGTGTCAGAAAACCTGGGTGTGAGTTGTGCCTTTCTGGGCCTTGGTTTCCATATTGCCGAATGAGGGTAGGGGTTTCAGTGCCTTCTGGGTCTGGATTGGAGGCTACAGGAATAAGTGTCCTTTCTCAAAGGTAGCCTGAGTGACAACATGGGTATTGTGAGTGGCCACAACCTGCTGGCTTCCATACCTACCTCATTTTTTTTTCTCTCTGTGTTTGTGCAATATTTTGTCCTGTTTTATTTTAAGTGTACAATTCAGTGTCTTTTATTATATTCAAAGGGTAATGCAACCATCACTACAATCTAATTTTGGAACATTTTTGTCACCCCAAAAAGAAACCCCGTACCCATTAGCTGTCATTCCCCATCTCCCCACAACCCTCCCATCCCCTGGCAACAACTAATCTACTTGCTGTCTCTATAAATTTGCCTATTCTGGGCATGTCATATAAATGGAGTCGTGTAGTAGTATCTCCACACCCACCTCATGCCTTTCAGCGTTATCAT
The DNA here is from genome assembly GCF_024166365.1 of Elephas maximus indicus. Taxonomy (NCBI): domain Eukaryota; kingdom Metazoa; phylum Chordata; class Mammalia; order Proboscidea; family Elephantidae; genus Elephas; species Elephas maximus. Next base: position 215,485,816 of record NC_064820.1, on the reverse strand, counting down.
CCTCTAATGTGACAGAGTCTTGGCCTCATGCTGGCTGGTGGCTTGAGAACACAACCATGGCCTCAGTGTCCCCAGACGCTGAGCGTGGGGAGGCTATGGACCCTGGAGGTGGGATTCCTTTCCTGGGCCCTGTGTCTCCTTCATGCCAACTTCTCCGTCTCCTGCCACCTCAGACTGAGGAGGACTTGTTCCTGTCCATGCTCTGTACTTGTATCATCTTGTTATCCTTTTAGCCAACATGGGGTTTTGTTATGGTTGGTTATTCCTGTTTTATAAATAAGGAAGCATGTTTAGAGAGATTGGTTTGTTCCATATTTCATTCAAAAATATTGGCTAAGAAATATTTTCAAAACTCAGCCTGCTAGGGATCTAAGATGGTAGAGTAAGAAACTTCGCATTCCCATCCTCCCACACAGAAAAATAATTAAAACAAGTAAAAAATGAAAGTACTAACATTACTGGAACTCTAGTGAGTAGTTGGGGATCATGGCAGCTAGGCAAAGTCTTGTCAGAATGGTAGGAAGACTCTGAGACTTTTTTTAATACTGGCTTGAGCACCACCCCCACCACTGCTTGGCTGCAGACTTGAAGCAGCGACCACATTCTCAGCTTGGGATCTTGGCTTCTTGTTCTGGATGAGTAGAGTATCCTTGATTAACAAATTATAGTGTTTCAAGTGACTTCCTAAAGGACTAAAGCGTTTTGCTGTTTCTTGCATCTTAGAGGCTGCTCAGGGCAGAACAGTGGCAGGCATAGCCTGAGGTACCTTAGAGTTAAGATGAACCGAAGAGCCTGTGGGCATCTAGGGCAAAGGAGGGCAGTTAAGCCGTCAGGGTCAAAACCCCAGGGAGAGAATTTCCTTGAGAAATTGGGGCATTTAAAGGCACCCAAGTGTGTATAATTTGTAGAGCCACAGGAATGCCCAGGGCAAGACAAGTGTCCAGAAAGACCTGAAGTAACCCTAGGTTGAACCTCTGGCTCAGGTAAGTCTAGTTAAAGATTGCCCCAGCATATAGCCATTCTGCAAAAACTGCAAGAGGTTATATTCCCCATCCCCACAACGGTTTTTCTTCCATTTGTTTCTGCAAAAATAGTTTGTAAAAGTCACTAAGCTAATGGACTGCCACACCCTTCAACAACAGAAAAAGAGGGAAAGATGGAAGGCATTACTCAGGGAGAAAATTATAGCTTTAAACACCTATATTAAAAAAGAAGAAACAGCCCAAATCAATAACCGAACTTTACACCTGGAAAGACTAGAAAAGGAAGAGCAAACGAAGCCCAAAGCAACCAGAAGGAATGAAATAATAAAGATTAGAGAAGGCAGAGCCAAGGCGGCATAGTAGTCAGATGCCTCCTATGGCCCCTCTTACAACAAAGACCCAAAAAGACAAGGGCATCGATTATATATGACAATCTGGGAACCCTGAACGTGGAAGGCAGAGTTGAGGAATAGGAGTAAGCGGCAGGGGGAGGGAGAGACACTTCAGAAGCAGCAAGGAGGTGCCAGACCTGACCCTGCTGGAACCTGCACCCTGCAGGCTGGATCAGCTGGTGTGCACAGTGAGGCAAGCAGTGGCTCTGAGACCCATTTTCCACTTCATCAGAGCGTCTACTCAAGCCCCCAGAACTAAGGAAAAGTGGCTCTCAGTTGGCAAAAGATAAGTACATGGGTCTAACCTACCATGCAGATCAAAAAACACCCCATTTGGGAAGAAACTCTCTCCCATTTACCTGTCCCTTCCCCGCTCTGTGCTGAGTCCCAGGCCTGCTTCAGCAATTGCCGTGTCCCCTGGGCTGGAAGCAGAACCCGTGGCATGTCCTGAGCCATTCTCCTGGCTTTGGAGAGGAACCAGATTAACAAATGGGAAAAAATAATCTGCCAGCTCCCCTAAGCCGAGAACTCAGGGCAGGCACAGCCCCTTTGTCTAGGAACAGGCATAAGGGGTCCACAGACATTGAATGCCTTTCACCCCTGCATAGACTGCATGGACACATTTCAACAGCATAGGCCCACATTATCACAGTGCAACAGGGTATATACCTGAAGCCTATTTCCAACTGTATCACATATAAGCTGGAGTGGCAGATTTGTGACATTTGACACTGATCTGCCCATTAAGCAGGGTTCTCACCTACCCACATCATGGATTTGAGTACTCATAGCCCCACCCAAGCCGCCTAGACACCTGTGACAGGGGTCCAAGAATAAATGATGCCTTCCGGTACTTACAGCCAACAGCATTGGGTGCCCATAAGCCTGGCTGGAAAACCAACCCACCTATGCACTCTAGGGAACAGAGACACATTTTCCTCCCAGACACTCAGGGGCAGCTGTTAGCCCCCTCCCTTGCTCAGAGCATGGCCCCGTACAGCAGCCAGATACCTATGCCTACTTCAGTTACCCCACCTGTCTAGGACTGTAGGTAAGAACCTGCACCACACACTTGGTGACTGACTACCTGGACACCTGAACTGAATCCATACAAGAAAACTAAATGGAATTCTGGGCTCACATACCTAGTAACAGCTCTAACTACCTGGTGACAGGACACGAGAGCTTCAGAGGAACCAGTAATCAAACTAGCTCACACAGACAGCCTACTTGGGCATATCAAAACAAAGCAAGAAACTAGAACACAGTAAGCAAACATAAAATATAATAACTTACTGCTGGCTTAGAGACACCAGTCAATATTAAATCACATAAAGAGGCAGACCATAATGGTTTTACCAAGTGCCCAAAACAAAAAATCAAGAAACCTTCCAGAGGACAAGAACTTGGAATTACCAGAGTAGAACTCAAAAGGTTAATATGCAGAGCTCTTTAAGAGATCAGGAAGGAGATCAGGCAAAATGCAGAACAAAAGAAGGAACATACAGACAAAGCAATAGAGGAAATTAAGAAGTTCATACAAGACCGTATTGACAAATTTAACAGGCTGCAAGAATCCATAGAGAGACAGCAAACTGAAATCCAAAAGATTAACAATAAAATTTCAGAATTAGACAACTCAATAGAAAGTCGTAGGAGCAGAATTGAGGCAATGGAAATCAGAATTAATGAGATCAAAGTTAAAGTACTTGACACCAACTTATTTGAGGAAAAGTAAAATAAAAGAATTTTAAAAGTTAAGAAACCCTAAGAATTATGTGGGACTCTATCAAGAGGAATAACCTACAAGTGATTGGGCTGCTACAACAGTGGGGCATAACAGAAAATACAGACAGAATTGTTGAAGATTTGTTGGCGGAAAGTATCCCTGATATCGAGAAAGATGAGAAGATATTATCCAAGAAGCTCATCAAACCCTACACAGGGTAGGTCCCAAAAGAAAGTCACCAACACATAAAATTGACAGAACCAAAGATAGAGAATTTAAAGAGTAGCTAGGGATAAATGAAGTCATCTACAAAGGAGAGTCAGTAAGACTGAGCTTGTACTACTCAGCAGAAACCATGCAGGCAACAAGGAAATGGGATGACATATATAAAGCCTTGAAGGAAAAAAAATGCCGGCTGGGAATTATATGTCTAGCAAAACAGTCTCTCAGATAAACCCAGACCCAGTGCCGTCAAGTCTCTCAGATATGATGGCTAAATTAGGGCATTTCCAGATGAACAGAAGTTTAGGGAACTTGTAAAAACCAAACCAGAATTACAAGATATACTAAAAGGGGGCCTCCGGTTAGAAAATCAGAAACATTGGATAACAATCTAAGACTAGAACACAAGACAGAACAACCAGATATCAACCCAGGTAGTGAAGTCACAAATAAATCAAAGCTAAAACACTGAAAATAGGGAAACAGAGATGTCAAAATGAAAAAGACGACAACATTAAAACAAAAAAGAGCAACTAAAAATGAAGTCATAGATCTGTCATTTGGAGAGGAAGTCAAGGTAATATAAAGAAACAAAAGATTGGTTTCAATTTAGAAAAATAAGGGTATATATTAAGGTAACCACAAAGGGAATTACAAACCCTACACATCAAAATAAATAAATAAAGATTCAGCAAATACAAAATCAACAACAATGGTAAGGATGAAAAGAAAATACATTAAAAAAAAGAAAGCACAGAAAATTAAGTAGAACAAAGAAACTGTCAACAACACACAAAAAAAGACATCAAAATGACAGAACTAAACTCATGCCTATCAATAATTACAGTGAATGTAATTGGACTAAGCATACTAATAAAGAGACATAAAGTGGCAGAATGGATTAAAAACATAATCTGTCTATATGCTGCCTAAAAGAGACACACCTTAGACTTAAAGACACAAACAAACTAAAACTCAAAGGATGGAAAGAAATATATCAAGGAGTCAGCAATCAAAAAAGAGCAAGAGAGGCAATATTAATTTCTGACAAAATAGACTTTAAAATCCACCACGAAGGATAAGGAAGGACACTATGTAATGGTTAAACAGTCAGTACACCAGAAGGACATAACCATAATAAATATTTACACACCCAGCAACAGGGCTCCAAAATACATAAAACAAACTCTAACAGCATTGAAAAGAGAGAGAGATAGCTTCAGAATAATAGTAGGAGACTTCAACACACTACTTTCGGAAAAGGACAGAACATCCAGAAAGAAGCTCAGTAAAGTCACTGAAGATCTAAATGCCACAATCAGCCAACTTGACCTGATAGACGTATAGAGAACAATCCACCCAACAGCAGCCACGTATACTTTCTTTTCCAACGCACGTGTAATGTTCTCCAGAATAGACCACATACTAGGTCATAAAGCAAGCCTGAACAGAATCCAAAGCATCAAAATATTACAAAGCATTTTTTCTGACCATACAGCCATGAAAGTAGAAATCAATAACAGAAAAAGCAAGGACAAAAAATCAAAGACATGGAAACCGAACAACACCTTGCTAAAAAATCTACTGGGTTATAGAAGAAATTAAGGATGGAATAAAGAAATTCACAGAATCAAATGAGAATGAAAACACATCCTACCAGAACCTTTGGAACACAGCAGTTGTCAGCGGTGAATTTGTATCAGTAAATGCACACATCCAAAAATAAGAAAGAGCCAAAATCAAAACAGTAACCCTATAAATCTAACAAAGAGCAGCAAGAGAAGCCCTCGGGCACTAGAAGAAAGCAAATAATAAAAATTAGAGCAGAATTATATGAAATAGAGATTAGAAAAACAATTGAAAGAGTTAACAAGACCAAAAGCTGGTTCCTTGAAAAGATCACCAAAATAAGTAAACCAATGGCCAAACCAACAAAAGATAAACAGAAGAGGAAGCAAATAACCCGAATAAGAAATGAGATGGGTGATATCACAACAGACCCAACTGAAATTAAAAGAATCAAAGCAGAATACTATAAAAAAATTGTAGTCTAACAAATTTGAAAACCTAGAGGAAATGGACAAATTTCTAGAGACACGCCACCTACCTAAACTAACACGAACACACCTATAACAGCTAAAGAAGCTGTAACAAAAGAAGAGATTGAAAAGGTAATTTAAAAAGCTCCCAACAACAACAACAACGAAAAACCTGGCCCTGATGGCTTCACTGGAGAATTCTACCAAACTTTCAGAGAAGAGTTAACACCACTACTACTAAAGGTATTTTAGAACATAGAAAAAGATGGGATACTCCAAAACTCATTCTATGAAGCCAGCATAACTCTGATACCAAAACTTGGTCAAGACACCACAAAAAAAGAAAATTACAGACCAATATCCCTCATGAGCTTAGATGCAAAAATCCTCAACAAAATTCAAGCCAATAAAATTCAACAACATATCAAAGGAGTAATTCACCATGACCAACTGGGATTCATACCAGATATGCAGGCATGGTTTGACATTAGAAAAACAATCAATGTAATCCATCAAATAAATAAAACAAAAGACAAAAACTATATGATCTTATCAGTTGATGCAGAAAAGGCATTTGACAGAGTAAGAGACATTCATGATAAAAACTCTCAGCAAGATAGGAATAGAAGGGCAACTCTTCAGTATAGTAAAGGGTATTTATACAAAGCCAACAGCTAACATCATTCTAAATGGAGAGAGCCTGAAAGCATTCCCCTTGAGAACAGAAACCAGACAACGATGCCCTTTATCACCACTCTTAGTCAACATTGTACTGGAGATTCTAGCCAGAGCAATTAGGCTAGAAAAAGAAATAAAGGGCATCCAAATTGGTAAGGAAGAAGTAAAAGTATCTCTATTTGCAGATGATATGATCTTCTACACAGAAAACATGAAAGAATCCATAAGAAAACTACCAGAACTAATAGGAGATTTCAACTAAATATCAGGATACAAGATAAACATACCAAAATCTGTTGGATTCCTCTACACAACAAAGAGAACATCAAAGAGGAAATCACCAAATCAATGCCATTTACGGTAGCCCCCAGGAAGATAAAATACTTAGTAATAAATCTAACCAGAAACATGAAAGACCTATACAAAGCAAACTAACTACAAGACACTACTGCAGAAAACCAAGAGAGAACTACATAAGTGGAAAAACATACCTTGCTCGTGGATAGGACTAAGACTGAACATTGTAAAGATGTCAATTTTACCCAAAGCAATCTTCAGATACAATCCAATCCTGATCCATATTCCAATGGCATTTTTTAATGAGATAGAGATGGAGAAAACAAATCACCAACTTCATATGAAAAGGGTAGAGGCTCCAGATAAGTAAAGCATTACTAAAGAGAAAGAACAAAGCAGGAGGCCTCACACTACTTGATTTTAGAAGGTATTATACCACCGTGGTAGTCAAAACAGCCTGGTACTTGTACAACAACAGATACATAGACCAATGCAACAGAGTTGAGAATCCAGATGTAAATTCATCTACCTGTGAGCAGCTGATATTTGACAAAGGCCTAAAGTCCGTTAAATGGGGAATAGACAGTCTCTTTAACAAAAGGTGCTGGCATAACTGGATATGATCTGCCAAAAAAAAAAAGAAACAAGACCCATACTTCACACCATGCACAAAAACTAACTCAAAATGGATCAAAGACCTAAATCTAAAAAGATAAAGATCATGGAAAAGAAAAAATAGGGAGAACGCTAGGAGTCCTAATACATGGCATAAACAGAATATAAAACATTACTAACAATGCACAAACACCAGAAGAAAAACTAGATAACCAGGAGCTCCCAAAAATTAAACACTTAGCTCATCCAAAGACTTCAAAAGAGTTAAAAGACAGCCTACAGACTGGGAGAAAAATATTTGGCTATGACAAGTCTGATCAGGGTCTAATCTCTAAAATCTACAAGTTACTGCAAAACCTCAACAACAAAAAGACAAATAACACAATTAAAAAATGGGCAAAGGATATGAACAGGCACTGCACCAGTGAAGACATTCAGGTGGCTAACAGATACGTGAGAAAATGCTCACAATCATTAGCAATTAGAGAAATGCAAATCAGAATGGCGGTGAGATACTATCTTACCCTAACAAGACCCCAAAATAAGCCTAGCATTAATTAAAAAAACACAAAATAAGAAATGTTGGAGAAGTTGTGGAGAGACTGGAACACTCATACACTGCTGGTGGGAATGTAAAATGGTACAGCCACTTTGGATATCGATTCAGTGCTTCCTTAAAAAGCTAGAAATAGAAGTACTCATATGATCCCAGTAATCCCACTCCTTGGAATATATCCTAGAGAAGTAAGAGCCATCACACAAATAGATATATGCACACCCATGTTCATTGCAGCATGGTTCACAATAGCAAAAAGATGGAAGCAACCTAGGTGTCCAGCAACGGATGAATGGATAAACAAATTATGGTATATTCACACAATGGAATACTACGCAATGATAAAGAACAATGATGAATCCAGGGAAGATCTCGTAATGTGGATGAATCTGGAAGGTGTTATGCTGAGTGAAATTAGTCAGTCACAAAAGGACAAATATTGTTTGAGACCACTATTATAAGAACTCAAGAAAAGGTTTAAACACAGAAGGAAACATTCTTTGATGGTTACAAGGGTTGGTAGGGAGGGAGAGGGGTATAAAAAAAAATTAAAAAATAGACAAGAATTATCTTAGGTGAAGGGAAGCACGACACACAATATGGGAGAAGTCAGCAGAACTGGACTAAACCAAAAGCTAAGAAGTTTCCTGAGTACAACCAAGCACTTCAAGGGACAGAGTAGCAGGGGTGGGGGTCTGGGGACCATGGTTTCAGGGAACATCCAGATCGGTTGGCATAACAAAGTCGATTAAGAAAATGTTTTGCATCCCACTTTGGTTAGTGGCATCTGTGGTTTTAAAAGCTAGCAAGCGGCTGTCTAAGATGCATCTATTGGTCCCAAACCACCTGGAGCACAGGAGAATGAAGAATACTAAAGACAGAAGGAAAATATTAGCCCAAGAGACAGAAAAGGCCACATAAACCAGAGACTCCATCAGCCTGAGACTAGAAGAACTAGATGGTGCCTGGCTACCACCAGTGACCACCGTGACAGGGAACACAACAGAGAGTCTGTGATGGAGGAGGAGAAAAGTTGGGTGCAGACCTCAAATTCTAGTAAAAAGACCAGATTTAGTGGTCTGACTGAGACTGGAGGAATCCCGAAAGACGTGGTCCCCAGACCATTCCCAAAGCCAACCCTTCAGACAAAGATTATCCTGGACTATAAGACATAAAGTGATATTCATGAAGTGCATCTTAGTTTAAGTAGATAAGTGAGACTAAATGGGCAGCGCCTGGCTGGAGGTGAGATGAGAAGGCAGAAAGGGATAGGAGCTGGTTGAATGGATGGGAAATCTTGGGTGGAAAGGGCATGTGCTGTGATGTTATACAGAGAACAACTAGGGTCACATAACAATGTGTGTATAAATTTTTGTATGAGAAACTAACTTGAGCTGTAAACTTTCAGTTAAAACACAATAAAGAAAAAAAGGATTAAAGCCAAGAAAAAATAAAGATTAGAGATAAATGAAATAGAGAATAGAAAAAGAATAGAGAAAATCAACAAAATCAAAAGTTGGTTCTTCGAAGAGATCAACAAAATTGGCAGTCTCCTAGACAGACTGAGGAGCCCTGGTTGTGCAGTGGTTAAGAGCATGGCTGCTAACCAAAAGATCAGCAGTTCGAATCCACCAGCTGCTCCTTGGAAACCCTATTGGGTGGCTCTACTCTGTCCTATAGGGTCACTATGAGTTGGAATCCACTCGACGGCAACAGTTTTGGTTTTTTTTAAAGAGAGAGAGAAGACACTAGTAACTGAAATCGGAAATGAAGTGAAGATGTCACTACTGACCTTACAGAAATGAAAAGGATTTTAAGTGAATACTATGAACAATTGTATCCAAAAATACTAGATAAGCTAAATGAAACGTGTAAACTCCTAGAAACATACAAACTACCTAAATCGGATCAAGAAAAAGCAGAAAATCTCAGGAGACCTAGAAGAAGTGAAGTGATAGAAGCAGTAACCAAAAACCTCCCAACAAAGAAAAGTCCAGGACCAGATGGCTTCACTGGTAAATTCTACCAAACATTTAAAGAATTAATGCCAGTTCTTCTCAAACTCTTCCCCAAAATAGAGGACACACTTCCTGACTCATTCCATGAGGCCAACATTATTCTGATTAAAAAAAAGCCAGATAAAGACACAATAAGGACAGAAAACTACAGACCAATATCCCTTATTAATACAGATGCAAAAATCTTCGACAAAATATTAGCAAACGGAATCCAACAGCATATTAAAAGAGTATACACCATGATCAAGTGGAATTTATCTCAGGAATGCAACGGTGGTACAGCATAAAAAAATCAGTTAACGTAATATACCACTGTCTTAGGCTGGGTTATCTAATGGAGCAAAACCAGTAAAGCGTATAAATATATAGAGAGAATGGTTTATATTAAGGAAGTGGCTCATGCAGCTGTAGACGCTGGAACAGCCCAAGTCCATAGGCCAGGATAGAGGCTTCTTCTGATTATGTTGCCACAGGGGCTGGCGGGGGTGAACCCAAGATCGGCAAGTCAGACAGCACCACTCTGACTTATAGGCTGTGAAGCCTGACGAATCCCAAGATTAGCAGGCAAGACAGCAGGTAAGCTGCTAGCTCAGGCCCCAAGAACAGGAAGTCAGACGAACAGGAGCCAGTTGCAGGATCCAGTGCAAGCAAAAGCCCAGGAGCCTTGTTAGAAAGTCCACATGCGGACCACACCCCCAAGGAGACTCCCTTTCAACTGATTGGCTGCTCATAGCAGATCCTATCATGGAGGTGATCACATTATATCAAATCTCACCATGGAGATAGTTGGAAAATATGCCCTTAGTGATAGAAATGATAGAATTTTGCAAGACCAACGACTTCTTTATTGCAAATACCTTTTTTCAACAACATAAACAGAGAATACACAAGAATCAAATCAGTTACATCCATGGAAAGAGACAATGGAAAAGCTCAATATCATCAGCCAGAACAAGCCCAGGGGCTGACTGCGGAACAGACTATCAATTGCTCATATTCAAGTTCAAGTTGAAACTGAAGAAAATTAGAACAAGTCCACGAGAGCCAAAGTATGGCCTTGAGTATATCCCACCTGAATGTAGAGATCATATCAAGAATAGATTTGACACATTGAACACTAATGGCTAAAGACCAGATGAGTTGTGGAATGACATCAAGGACATCATACATGAAGAAAGGAAGAGGTCATTTAAAAAACAGGAAAGAAAGAAAAGACCAAAATGGATGTCAGAGGAGACTCTGAAACATGCTCTTGAATATCGAGTAGCTAAAGCAAAAGGAAGAAATGATCAAGTAAAAAGCTGAACAGAAGATTTCAAAGGGCGACTCAGGAAAACGAAGTATTATAATGACATGTACAAAGACTTAGAGATAGAAAACCAAAAGGGAAGAATACACTCGGCATTCCTCAAGCTGAAAGAATTGAAAATTCAAGCCTCGAGTTGCAATCTTGGAATATTCTACAGGGAAAATGTTAAACGACGCAGGAAGTATCAAAAGAAGATGGAAGGTATACACAGTCACTGTACCAAAAAGAATTGGTTGATGTTTAACCATTTCAGGGGTAGCATATGATCAAGAACCGATGGTACTGAAGGAAGAAGTCCAAGCTGCTCTGATGACATGGGCGAAAAACAAGCCTCCAGAAATAAGTGGAATACCAGTCGAGATGTTTTGACAAACCAATGCAGCGCTGAAGTACTCATTCATCTATGCCAAGAAATTTGGAAGACGGCTACCTGGCCATCCAATTGGAAGAGATCCGTATTTATGCCTATTTTCCGAGAAAGGTGATCCAACTGAATGTGGAGATTATAGAAAAATATCATTAATATCACACCAAGTAAAATTTTGCTAAAGATCATTCAAAAGTGGCTGCAGCAGTACATCGACAGGGAACTGCAGAAATTCAAGCCAGATATAGAAGAGGATGTGAAACCAGGGGTATCATTGCTGATATCTGATGGATCATGTCTGAAAGCAGAGAATATCAGAAAGATGTTTACCTGTGTTTTATTGACTATGCACAGACATTCAACTGTGTGGATCATAACAAATTATGGATAACATTGAAAAGAATGGTAATTCCAGAACACTTGTTTGTGCTCATGAGGATCTTGTACATGGATCAAGAGGGAGTCATTTGAACAGAACGAGGGGATATTGCATGGTTTAAAGTCAGGAAAGATGTGCATCAGGGTTGCATCCTGTCACCACACTTATTCTGTCCCTATGCTGAGCAAATAATCCAAGAAGCTGGACCATATGAAGAAGAACTCGGCATCACGTTTGGTGGAAGACTCATTACCACCCTGTGTCATGCAGATGATACAACCTTCCTTGCTGAAAGTGAAGAGGACTTAAAGCACTTACTGGTGAAGATCAGAGACCACAGCCTTCGGTGTGGCTTACACTTCAACATAAAGAAAACGAAAATCTTCACAACTGAGCCAATAAGCAACATCATGATAAATGGAAAAAAGATTGAAGTTGCCAAAGATTTCATTTTACTTGGATCCACAATCGACACCCATAGAAGCAGCAGGCAAGAAATCAAAGAATGTATTATTGCATTAGGCAGATCTGCAAAAGACCTCTTTAAATGTTAAAATGTTAAATGTTAAAAAGCAAATGTCACCTTGAAGACTGAGGTGTGCCTGACTCAGTCACCTCATATGCATGTGAATGTTGGGCTGTGAATAAGGAAGATGGAAGAAGAGCTGATGCCTTTGAATAGTGGTGCTATGAACCATGTTGAATATACCACAGACCACCAAAAGAATGAACAAATTTGTCTTGGAAGAAATACAGCCAGAATGCTTCTTAGAAGCAAGGATGGCGAAATTACTTCTCATACACTTTGTCCCTGGAGAAGGACATCATGCTTGGTAAGGTAGAGAGTCAGTGAAAAAGAAGAAGACCCTCAACGAGATGAACTGACACAGTGGCTGCATTAATGGGCTCAAGTATAACAATGATTGTGAGGGTGGCACGGGACCAGGGAGTGTTTCGTTCTGTTGTACATAGGGTCACTCTGAGTTGCAACTGACTCGGCGGCACCTAACAACAACATCATGGAGGTGATCATATTATTATACAACTGCCAAACTACATCGTAACTGCCAAATCACTGAGAATCATGGCCCAGCCAAGTTTACACAGCACCTTAAGGATCACAACCACATTAATGGATGAAGGGGGAAAAAAAAAAAAAGACATGATCATATCAGTTGACACAGAAAAAGCACTAGACAAAATGCAATACCCTTTTATTATAAAAGTATTCAGCAAAGTAGGAATGGAAGGGAAATTTCTTAAAAAGATAAAGAGCATTTATGAAAAACCCCCAAGGAACATCATACTCAATGATGCAAGAATGAAAGCTTTCCCCTTAGGGTCAGGAAGAAGACAAGGATGCTCATTCTCATCACTGCTTCTCAGCATTGCACTGTGAAAGTCCCAGCCAGAACTATTAGGCAAAAGAAGAAGAAATAAAAGAGCATGTAAATCTAAAAGGAAGAAGTAAAACTATTTCTGTTTGTAAATGACATGAAGACCCCAAAGAATCCATACAAAAGCTATCAGAACTAATAAATTAATTCCATAAAATTGCAGGGTACAAGATCAACACGGTAGTGTTTCTGTACACCTGTAATATCAATCTGAAAAATTAAGAAAACTGTTCTTTTTACAATAGCATGTGAAATAATCAAATACATAGGCATAAATTTAACCAAGGAGGCTAAAGGCCGTTACACTGAATACTGTAAAGCTACTGAAAAATTAAAGGATATCCAAGTTTATGGAAAGATATCTCATGTTCATGGATTGGAAGATTTAATATTGTTAAGAAGTCAATTCTACCCAAAAAGATCTGTAGATAAAATGCAATCCCTATCAAAATTCCAACAGGCTTTTTTTTTTTCCTAAAATGGGAAAGCTGATGTCCAAATTCATGTGGAATTGCAAGGTACCCCAAATAGCTAAAACAATCTTGGGAAAAAAAAAAAAGAACAAAGTAGGAAGACTCCCTGATGTCAAAATGTATTATAAAGTTATTGTAATCCTAACTGTGTGGTACTGGTATAAGGAGAGACATATAGACCAATGAAATAGAATTGAGAATCCAGAAATAAACTCAGAAATCTGGATTTTCAATAAGGGTACCAGATCCATTCGATGGGTAGAGAATAGTCTCTTCAACAAATGGTACTTGAACAACTGAATTTTTACATGCCAAAGAATGACGCTAGACCCAAACCTCATACCATATACGAAAATAAATCCAAAATAGATTAATGACCTAAATATAAGAGCTAAAACTATAAAAATTTTAGAAAAAAACATAAAGTTAAAACTTTAGGAACTCTTTTAAGGAATGGATTCTTACATATGACGCCAAAAACATTAGCACCAAGAGAAAAAATGGATAAACTGGACTTCATTGAAAGACTTTATCAATAAAATGAAAAGACAGCCTACAGATTGGAAGAAAATTATTTGGAAATCATTTGTCAGGTAAGTGTTTAATATCAAGAAATATAAGAACTCCTACAACTCATCAACAGAAAGACAACCCAATTTAAAATGGGCAAAGGACATCAATATACCCTTCTCTGAAGAGGATATACGGTTGACCAATAAGCACATGAAAAGGTGCCCAACATCATTAGCCGTTAGGAAACTGCATATCAGAACCACAGTGAAATACCTCTTCGTACCCACTAGGATAGTTATTATTAAAAAGAAAAAAAGGATGGGAGGGAGGGAGAAATAACTGTTGGCAAGGATGTGGACAAATTGGAACCCCTGTCCATTGCTGGGGGAAATATAAAATGGTGCAGCCACTATGGGAAACAATTTGGTGGTTCTTCAAAAAGTTAAACATAGAATTACCATGTTATTATTGTTGTTGGTTACCATGAAGTCGACCCTGACTCATGGTGACCCTGTGTATAACAAGAAAATGTCACCTGGTCGCGCACTTTCTTCAAGACCATTTCCTTGTTTGAGCCCAGTCAGACAATATTCTGTTCTGATCCATAGAATTTCATGAGCTAATTTTCTGAAGTAGATCACCAGGCCTTTCTTCTTAGTCTTAATGTGGAAGCTCTGCTGAAACCTGTCCAGCACGGGTGACCCTACTGGTATTTGAAATATTCATGGTGTATCTTCCACATCGTAATAACATGCAGGCCACCACAGTCAGGACAAATTGACAGATGGGTGGTGGTGAGTTACCACATGACCCAGCAATTTCACTCCTAGGTGTATACCCAGAAGTCTTGAAAGCAGGAACTCAAACTGATACGTGTACACCAGTGGCCACTGCAGCATCATTCACAATTGCCAAAAAGTAGTTGTCAAGTGTATGTCAACAAGTTATGTCAACAGATGAGCGGATAAACAAAATGTGATATATCCATACAGTGGAATATTATTCAGTCATAAAGAGAAATGATACATGCATGAACTCCCGATACATGGATGAACCTTGAAAACATTATGCTAAGTGAAATAAGTGAGACACAAAAGGACAAACATTATATGATTTCACTTTTATGAGATATCTGTAATGGATTGAATTGTGTCTGCCAAAATTATCTGTCAACTTGACTAGGCCATGATTCTCAGTATTGTGTGGTTGTCCTCCATTTTGTGATCTAATTATCCTCTGTGTTATAAATCCTAACCTCTGTGATATTAATAAGGCATGATTTGAGGCAGTTATGTTAATGAGGCAGGACACAACGTGCAGGATAGGTTGTATTTTGAGTCAATTTCTTTTGAGATACAGAAGAGAGAAGCAAGCAGAGAGAGGGACCTTCTCCTGCCAAGAAAGAAGAGCCAGTAGTGGAGTGCATCCTTTGGACTCTGGGGTCCCTGCACTGAGAGAATCGCCTAGGCCAGGGGAAGATTGCCAAGGACCTTCCCCAAGAACCAACAGAGAAAGAAAGCTTTCCCGTGGAGCTGGCACCCTGAATTTGGACCTCTAGCCTCCTAGACTGCGAGAGAATAAATTTCTGTTTGTTGAAGCCATCTACTTGTGGTATTTCTGTTATAGCAGCACTGGGTAACTAAGACAGTATCTAAAACAGGCAAATTCATCAAGACAAAAGATTATTGGTTACCAGAGGCTACAGGGAGGGGAGAATGGTGATTTAAAAAAACAAATATGGTTAATTGTATGTTACGTGAATTTCCTAAAATAAATTTTTTTAATTAAAAAAAAAAGTCATTAGTGTCAAAAGGTGAACTTAGTTCAGTTGAAGAAGGGTGCAGGAGCAATATTTGGGGAAAAAAAATTCAACACACTGTTGTCGTTAGTTGCCTTCGAGTTGATTTCAACTCATGGCAGTCCCATGTGTGCAGAGTAGAACTGCTCCATAGGATAGTCAAGGCTGTGTGACCTTTTGGAAGCAGATTGCCAGGCCTGCCTCCTGAGACAAGTCTGACTGGGTTCAAACTGCCGACCTTTTGGCTAATAGTCTAGTGTTCAACTGTTTGTGCTACCCAGGCACTCCATTTATATACGGGGACAAGGAAGTAGGAAATGGAAAAGAAAAAAATTGTATTGCATGGGAATTATCTATATGAAAGACGCTTCAAAAAAGAAGTATTGACTGAGACTCGTTTTGGGCAGTACCAACCTCAGTTTACAGAGTTAAATAACATTAATTTTATGAAGGCTCTCACATGTATGGGCAGACCCATACAGTGGTCAGGGAGTCCAAGCAGGCTGTGTACTCAGCTTCTGAGAAGACAGAGAGACCACACCCAGGAAGGACACTTGTGTAGCACAGAGAGGGATGTGAGAGGAGCGTTTCTGGTAGGGCAGCTGTGAAGGAGACAGGCCTGCTCTGGAGTGGTTACCCACGCTAGCAAATAGTGTGGGAGAGGTGAGGCCAGGGCGCTGGCAGGGGAAGACCGTGGGGGGCCTCAGACCATGGCAGAGAAGCTGCTGGAGGGGTGTGAAACAGAAGAAGGTACTGGCCAGAATTGTGTGTGTGAAAGGTCATTCTAGAGTCAATACTAGAGAAGACAAGGACAAGCTTAATGGAGACCAGCTTTCTTACTTTCCTAGTACTGCTGTAATAGAAATACCACAAGTGGGTAGTTCTAAAGAACAAAAATTTATTTCCTCATGTTTCAGGAGGCTGTAAGTCCGAATTAATTCAGGGCACCAGCTCTAGGGGAAGGGTGTATCTCTGTCGTCTCTGGGGGAGCATCTCTCAGTTTCTGTAGACCAGCATTCCTTGATCCCTTGACGATCTCCATGTGGCATGTATCTTCCCCTCCAGTTGTGCTTACTTCTCTGTCTAGTCTGATCTTTTTATATCTCAAAAGTGAATATGTTTAAGGCACACCCTATACTGATATTGCCTCATTAATATAACTAAAGCATAGTGGTTAAGTGCTACGGCTGCTAACCAAAAAGGTCTGCAGTTCAAATCCACCAGGCGCTCCTTGGAAACTCGACGGGGCAGTTCTACTCTGTCTGATAGGGTCGCTATGAGTCGGAATCAACTCGACAGCAGTGGGTTTGGTTTTAGTTTTATTGCCAAATGGGATAATATCCACAGGTGTAGGGGTTAGGATTTACAACACGTATTTTGGGTAGAGCGGACACAGTTCAGTCCGCAGCATCAGCCTAACTGGCCCTGGGCTCTTCTGTTGCACAGCCTGAGGAGTTGAGCTGCAGGCCTGGAAAGCAGACCTCAGGCCTTCTATGTGCTGCGCATCTGCACAGCAGGCCTCTTCCTGCACAGCTCCCCACAGGACTTCTACCAGAAGCCCAGGGTTAAGGCTCTACCTCCTGTCCCCAGTCTGGATCAGTGGGCACTGGAATGACTGTAGGGTGGGCAGTGGCAAAGAGGAGGATGCAAAAGTTGCAGGGTACAAGGTCAATAAACAAAAATCAGTTGGGTTTCTATATACCAGCAATGAGAAATCTGAAAAAGAAATTAGGGGAACAATTCCATTTATAATAGCATCTAAGAGAATAAAATACTAGAAATAAACCAGGCATGTGAAGGACTTACACAATGAAAAATTGTAAAACACTGCTGAAAGAGATTAAGGAAGACTTAAATAAATGGAAAAATGTTCCATGTTTAGGGATCGGAAGACTTAATATTGTTAAGATGTCAGTACTACCCAAAGCAATCTATAGATTCAGTGCAAGCCCAATAAAAATTCCAGTAGCTTTCTTTACAGAAATGTAAAAACCAATTCTCAACTTTATATGGAATGACAAAAGGCCCCAATTAGCTGAAGCAGTGTTGAAAGAGAAGAACAAAGTAGGAGGACTCACATTTCCTGACTTTAAAACATACTATTAAAAAAAAAACATACTATACAGCTACAGTAATCAGAACAGCCTGGTTGGTATAACAGTATGGGGGCAGTTCTACTCTGTCCTGTAGAGTCGCTATGAGTCGGAATCACTTGACGGCAATGGTTTTTAATGGGATGTAGACCAGTGGAATAGAATTGATAGTCCAAAAATAAACCCACACATCTGTGGTCAACTGATTTTTTACAAGGGTGCTAAGTCCATTCAATGGGGAAAGAAGAGTCTCTTCAATAAACAATGTTGGGAAAATTGGATTTCCACGTGCAGAAAAATGAAACAGGATTCATGCCTCACACCATACACAAAAACAAAAATGAATTAAGGACATAAATGTGAAAACTAAAACCATATAATTGTTAGAAGAAAATGCAGGGGCAACGTTGTTGGGCTTAGCTTTTAATAATGGATTATCTAATATAATAACAAAAGCAAAAACTGCAAAAGACAAAATAATAAGTGGGACTTTAAAAATTAAAAGTTTTCATTTAGCAAAAGACTTCAGCAAAAAAGTGAAAAGACAAGCCACTGACTCAGAGGATATCTTCAGAAACCATATATCTGATAAGATCTGATAATACCCAAAATATGTATAAAACTTAGACAACAACAAAAAGACAACCCAGTCATAAAGTGAGAAAGGACTTGAATAGACATTTCACCAAAGAGGACATTCAAATGAGCACCAAACATATGAAAAGATGCTCAGCAGTCATTAGCTATCACAGAGATGCAAATCTAAACCACAGTGAGATACCATTTCACTCCCGTATGCACGCAAAAGCTGGGCAACGAATAAGGAAGGCCAAAGAAGAATTGATGAATCTGAATTATGGCATTGGCGAAGAATATTGAATATACCATGGACTGCCAGAAGAATGAACAAATCTGTCTTGAAAAAGTACAACCAGAATGCTCCTTTAGAAGCGAGGATAATCACTTACTTTGGACATGTTGTCAGGAGGGACCCGTCCCTGGAGAAGGACATCATGCTTGGTAAAGTAGAGGGTCAGCACAAAAGAGGAAGACCTTCAGCGAGACAGATTGACACAGTGGCTGCAATAATGGGGTCAAACATAGCAATGATTGTGAGGATGGCACAGGACTGGACAGTGTTTTGTTCTGTTGTGCATGGGGTCTCTATGAGTTGGAACCAACTCGACTGCAGCTAACAACAACAACAACAGAGGATAACTAAGATTTAAAAAAAAAGTAAATAACAAGTATTGGTGAAAAAAAGTTGGTAAGGATGTGGGGAAATTGGAACCCTTATGCGTTGCAGATGGGAATGCAAAATGGTACAGCCACTGTGGAAGACAATGTGGCAGTTCCTCAAAAAACTAAAAATGGAACTACTGTATGACCCACAATTCCACTCTTAGGTGTATACCCAAAACAGCTAAAAGCAGAGACTCAGACAGATGCTAGTACACCAATGTTCATTGCAGCATTATTCCCAATAGCTAAAAGGTAGAAACAGCCTAAATGCCTATGAACGGAAGAATGGATAAACCAAATGTGGTATATACATACAGTGGAATTACTACTCAGCCAATAAGAAAAATGAAGTCTTGATACATGCTACAACATGGGTGGAGTTTGAAGACATGCTTAGTGAAATAAGTCAATCACAAAAGGACAAATATTGTATGACCTCACTTATATAAAAATACAGTAACAGGCAAATGTATAGAGACCAAAGTGTATTAGTGGTTACCAGGGGTGGGAAGGAGTGGGAAAAGGGGGGTTATTGCTAATGGAGTACTAAGTTTCGGTTTATGGTGATGGGAAAGTTGCATTTATTAAGGGTAAGATTGCCCAGCCAGTTAAGTTAATTGCTGTCAATAAGTTGTACACCTGTAAAAAGTTTAATTGGCAGAATGTGTGATAGATATATTTACAACAATGACCAAAAAAAAAAAAGAGAGTGGCTGCTGAGACTGCTTATGTATAACCAAACACCTCAAGGGATTTGGTTCCTTGGTTTGGAGGTTTAGGGTTATTGTTTCATGGGAAATCCCAGTTAATTGATGTAATAGTGTGTTTAGTGCTTCTGTTCTACCTCCTAGTTTGTTGTGTAGTGCCTGGGGTCTTAAAAGCTTGGAAACTGCCATCCAAGGTAAAGCAGTTGGTCTCTGTTCACCTGGAGCAACAGAGAAAGAAGGAAAGTGAGGAATAGGAGGAGGAAATGAAACTTGTGGCTAATTGCCTCCATGAACAGCTGCCGCCTTTGCCATGACATAGGAGAACTGGATTGTGCCCAACTACTGTTACTGAACGATTTGATCAAAGATTCTCCAGAACAATTTTGATCAAAAGGGGGAAAATGGAAACAGAATTTCCAATTCTTTTGGCCTTGAGACATTCTGGAGCCATGGAGGCTGGATGAAGCCCGAAACTATTGCTCTAAGACAATCTTTAAACCTCAACCAAAAATATCCCCTGATGTAGTCTTAAAACCAAACAGTACTTTAGCTTAACTAATAAAGAATGTTTGCCTTGAGCAGTGTGCTCTTTTAAGATCTATCTGTATGAGATCACGTTGGCAACAGCAACTCGAAAGATTAGATAGAAACTTTAGGAGCAGTGAGTTTACGTTAATAGGGAAGTAACAACTCAGAAAAGGAGGGTAAGAATGGTTACACACCTCGAAGAATGTTATCAGTGTTATTGAATTGTACACGTAGAAACTTGAATTGGTATATGTTTTTGCTGTGTGTATTCTCCAGGGCTTCAAACCAGATCTGTCCAGTTTATTCCTGGCTGACAAAGAGAAACCTGAATGGACTCAAATTTTTTAAATATGGGTGAAGCAGAACAATAAACAGAATGGGAAAAATTATATATTGAAGCCGTGCTAGAAACTTAACCTCCCTCTTAGAAAACAAGGGCAGCGTGCATGTTGCATAGCAACCAAATCTCTTGACCAACAGAATTGGAAACAGCAATGCCCTGCTCAAAGATGTGGGCCGACTGTGCCACTTTGAATGTGTGCTCCTCTTCATAGGACTGGCAGTAATCCAGTCTCCCACATCAGGATCCTGAAATAGCTCACTGCATCTCTTCTAAGTCTCCCATTCCAGGGCTCTGACCCATAATTTCTCCCACTCCACTTATTGTTCCGCTTCACCCAAATTTTAAAAATTCAGGTCTGTTCCCATTTCACCTTGTCAGCCATGACTGAACCAGTTCAAGCCAGTTCAAAGCCCTGATGTTCTCAACAACAACAACAAAAAAATGAAATCATTAGGGGAAAAAAGAGGAGGCTGCAACGCTCAGACCTGGAAGTTCAGGGGTTAGAGGTCTTGGACACAATCCATTGGACGCCTCTGTGGCCAGCTGCCTGGGCTCTGCTGAGGGCGATGCTTAACCCCTTCTTGGAGTGTGTCTGGCGATCAGACTCCAGCCCCTCCTGTTTCTCAAGTTCGGGACCAGGGAGGCCCTCAGAATGTCAGTGGACTGTTTAACACTGGAGTAAAGCCCTTCAGGAGCCTCCAGCTAGCCATCTTAGGGCACTCACAGAGACCTTGCTCCCCTCACTGAGAGTGGGGACATGCTGCCTACAGCTTCCCTAGGTCCAGCCAGGTTTCTCTCTTGCTCTCCCGGGCCCTGCTTCTTTGTCTCATTGGGCTAACAAGGGTGGGAGACAAAACGTACTCAAGAGCCTCCCTCCGCCTCCCTCTGGCGAGCATTCAGGGAAAAGGTGTTGAATCAGTTCTTACCACCCCCCACCTTATGGAGAGTGTGTTTGGGTGAGCATGTGTGCAGTAAGAAATAGGCCGAGAGGTAGCACGAGTAGTTGCCAGCCCTTCGCCCTCGCTTTATGTGAACATTAACGCCTCCAGTCTTCTGACACCTTTGTGTGTCGGGGCGGCGGGGGGGGGGTGTTGTTGAGGTAAAATACACATAACATAAATTCACCGTTTTAACCACTTTAAAGGGGCAATTCAGTGGCATTTAGTAATTCACAAGGTTGTGCAACCACCACTTCTCTAATTGGAGAATATTTTCATCACCACAAAGGGAGACCCCATACCTTTTAGTAGTCACTGCCCATCCACTCCCTACCCCAGCGCATGGCAACCACTAGTCTGCTTTCTGTCTCTGTGGTTTCACCTATTCTAGACATTTCACATAAGTGCACTCAAGTGGTATGTAGCCTTTTGCATCTGGCTTCTTTCACTTAACAATGTTTTTGAAGTTTATCCGCATCGTAGCGAGTATCAGAACTTTATTTTTATGGCTGAGTGATATTTCATTGTATGTATATGCCACAACGTGTTTATCCATTCATTCATTGATGGACATTTGGGTTATTTCCACCTTGTGGCTATTGTGAATAGTGCTGCAATGAACATTTGTGTACAAGTTTTTGTTTGAGTGTTTGTTTTCATTTCTCTTGGGTATATACCTCAGAGTGGAATCGCTGGGTCATACAGTAACTCTATATTTGAGTTATTGAGGAAACACCAAACTGTTTTCTGTAGTGGCTGTACCATTTATGTTCGAGGTGAGAAATATGCTTATTTACATTTGTGGAAACTGAGGCTCATAATTTGTGACCTCCCCAAGATTTCAGAGATAGTGAGTGGCAGAGCTAGGATTTGATTCCAAGGGTGGGGTGATTCTAGTGGGTTCTGGAACCTAAAGCCCAGAGTATGCCTTAGATCTTAGATCCTCTGTAGGGCAGAAAGAACCTTGACCAGGAGAGCAGAAGTCAGTGGTTCCAGCCCTCCCTTCTGTCCTGGGGGTGCCTCCTATGCCATAGCTCCCAGGTAGCCAACTGTGTGGCCAAGCATCCTCCTGGGCAGCTGAGTGGTAGCAGGCAGGTTTCATGTTGGAAGTCTGAGGGCAGGAGGGGTACAGAAGCACAGCTCCCCTGAGAGGAAGCAGTGGGTAGCCTGTGAGCAGCTCTGATGTCTGAGTCAAGCGGCATGACTCCCAGGTGTCGCAGACTGCACCTCCTCCTCTGTGTAGCCAGAGTGTCTCCAGGGCACCCCTGTGAGCCACAGGGCTATGGATACATGGGGCTATGGCAGCAGTAACTTGGATGGGGTCACAGCATTGGATGGCTTCTTGTAATGCTAGGAATGGCAGGGAGGAGCCCTCCTTCAGCCCCTGGCTATGTTTGACAAGATGCTTCTCTGTGTTATGTCCAGGAGGCCAGGTGGAGTCGTACTCACTGAGGGCCTGGCTGGGACCATGATCCTATGGGTGTGGTCTTTTTTCAGAATCCGGTCTTCAAGGATGTCCATCTACAGAGGGTGCATACTCACTGGGGGAGACTGTGGCCCCAGCTGAGGGGGTCTGGGTCAGGAGTCTGGTGGCACATTCTGCTGTTCCATCCACACTGTGGTAGCTTTTGGAATGGTCCTCCTCTCTGAGAGAAAGACTTGTGGTTTGTACCTAGGAGACCAGGTTCGTGGGGTTCCCCTGTCAGCCAAGATGTGAGTGGGGCTTGGGGAGGAGACTTGGGGTGGGGTGCAGTGCTCTCTGAGGGCCACAAGTGCTCCTTAGAGGACTCGGCTTCAACCTCCTCAACCCAAAGAAAGGAAGTGGTCTCTCCTAGGACCTGGTCAGGTGGCAGAACCCAGCTGCTTGCAGCCAACCCATAGCTCCCACCTTGCTAGCTCTGGATACCACTGTCATTACCTTTGCATTACATCTCAACACCAAAGCAGGGAAGTGGGGCCGGGGAGGCCAGGGCATGTTCCTGCCTGGTCCATGCTCCACTGTCTCCCTTGCTTGGGGGTGAGGCAGGGCCGCTCTGGGCCAGCCCCTGCCAGCTTGGTCAGTCGACACCCTGCCTGTGTCTCTGCCTGGAAATGTGTGTCACAACTGTGAAATCAGGCTGCCAGCATGACGGTTGTGAAGACCAGGGAGCACAGAAGCCCAGGAGGGTGAGGGTGCCATGTGTGTATTTGAAGGGCTGCCTGGCAGCGAGGTCAGACTTGTCCTGTGAGGTGCAGAGCGGCATAGAGTCCTGGAACCACACTGGGCCCAGCATTTGCATCTATAGACTGGGGATGACAGTGGCGCCCTCCTCATGATTGTCAGGGTCAATGAGCCATGAACATGACCCCTCAGAACAGTATCCGGGTGAGGTAAGCACCCGTAAACACTGCCTGCCCTCATTGGGGTTGATGTGATGGTGGCTGCCTGCTGGAAGGGTAGACTCCTTGTTCAGGTCACACAGAGCTTTGCAAAGAGGGAGGCCCACCTGGGATGGTACTGAGCTCCCCGTTACTGGCAGTGTGCAAGCATTTGCTGGGTACCTGCCTGTCGAGACTTTTCAGGTGGTACTTTTCATACTCCTTGGGTGGATCATGATGAATATTAAACAATAAAAATAAAACAATGCAATGCCCATGGCTAGAGTAAATATTGTTCTGTGAGTTTTCCCTTTCATTTGCGTGTGTGCTGATCATGTGGGAAATTTGTTGTTTTCCATGGGTCACGGTCACAGGAGTTTGAGGAATATAATTATTATGGGATCTCAGAGCCATGGGTGGGGACTGGCTTAACCTTGAGAGGGACTTTTTGACCTTGGGCAAGTCCTTTGTTTCTGTGGGTCTCTTTCCGGCCCCCTTCCCCCTCCCCCCGTCTGTGAGTGTGGAGGTGGAGATAAACTGACAATCCCCTCCTAGGTTCCACATGTGAGCCAATTCTGTTTCTAGAACCAGTGCTGCCTGGGGGAAGGCTGCACTGTTGAAACTCTGAGCAGCACCGCTCCGTGTCTGTCCTGACTTTGCTCTCCTTTTCCTCTGGCCCGTAGCAGGTCTGCCCTCCCCACCTGCCAGGATCTACGAGAAATGGAGGTTGGCCAGCTTTCCCTGAAGAGTGCCTGCCAGGGCCAGGGGGTTGGGGTTGAGAGTCCCAGGTGCCGAGGCTACAATGACTGATTGCCCTGATCCTGGAGGTTTTGCTCTGTCCTCTGACACATGCCTTGGGGGCAGTGGGCAGAGGTGCGCTTTGGCTCTTGTTGGCCACCAGGCAGATCATAGGCTGGGGTGTCTGCAGGGTGTGGGTATACCTATAGAGACAGGCCCTCATCTGTGCCTTCCAGCATGGCCATCAAGTGAGGCTTCCGTGATCTCAGCCATGAACAGTTTTCCGCTCTTAGCTGGTGTGGCACGGAGCCCAGAAGAGGATCAGAGGCTCCCAGAGGGCTACAAGGCCATCTAGTGACGTTGCCTGGCAGGGGCTGAGCCCGGGGCTAAGCCCATAGGATTGCAACATAAAACGTGGACGGTCCTTGTCATCCTGTTTTTGGAAAATGCAATTAGCAAAACTAGGTGAAGTCAGCTTCTTGGGAAGCCGGCCTCCATGCCCCTAGAGGGGTAGAACTGGGGCAGGGTGCATGACTACGCAGCGCCTTGGAGGCCAGGTATTCCCACCAGCTGGATTCAGGTCACAGCCTAGATATCTGCCCTTGCTCTTGCAGTACGAGGTTCAGGCCTGGCTGAGAAATGATTGTCAAGGACCACGTTTTCTTCTCTCTTCAGAGGGCTAGCATGCAGGTGGTGCGGCTGGCCCCTAAACTGAGGCAGGGGAGGGGCCTGGCCAGAACCTGACGGCACAAGCCTAAGCTTGAGCCTGGCTTGGCGACTGTCTGTAAACCCTTCGTTGAATCTGCCTCAGCTTTGTGAGTCTGAGACACAGTAGAGTGCAGAGTAGTGAAGGGGCTAGCTTCAGGGCTGGAGGGCCAGGTTTGAATCCTGGCTTTGCTGCTTACTAGCCATGTGACCTTAGGGAAGTTACTTAGTTTCTCTGTGTCCTGCTCCCCTGTCTGTCACTAGGGGTGTCACTAGCACCAGCCTTATAGGGATGCTCTGAGTTTTCCATGAGATGACACACGTGAAGGACTTAGACCAAGCCTGGCCATCATGGCAGGTATCACTAGAAACACTAGTAGTGGTGGCAGTGGTAGTGATATTTCCTCCCTTAAACCCATTGCCGTCGAATCAGTTCCGACTCATAGTGAAGGAATTATTTTTATAATGGGTATCAGTGCACACCTAGACGTGCTGTACAAGAGTGCTGGTTAGAAGCGAGGCATAAATAAATTTTCGAAGTTAATACCCGACCCTCACAAACAGCTGATAGGAATGTAAAATGGTGCAGCAGTTTTGGAAAACAGTCTGGCAGTGCCTCAAAAAGTTAAATATAAAGTTACCATATGACCTACCAATTCCACGTTTAAGTATATACCCAAAAAAAAACCCAGAAACTCAGATACTTGAACACCAGTGTTGATAGCAGCACTGTATAATGTTGACACTATATGATGTGAAAAGTATAGCCAGTGTCGTGGAACAAGTTGTATAAAACTTGTTAAACGGGAACCTAATTCGCTATGTAAACTTTCACTTAAAACACAATAAAATATTAAAAAAAAAAAAAAAGTGGCAACAACCCAACTTGTGAATGGATAAACAAAATGTAATACATAGATTCCAAAAACCAAACACATTGCCAGTAAATCCATTCTGACTCATAGCTACCCTATAGGACAGAATAGAACTGCCCCATAGGGTTTCCAAGGAGCAGCTGGTAGATTTGAACTGCCAACCTTTTGGTTAGCAGCTGGGCTCTTAACCACTGTACCACATAGATAACAGCGGGGTATAGTTCAGCCATAAAAAAGAATGAAGCACTTATACGTGTTACAGTGTGAACGAGCCTTGGAAACATTATCCAAAAACCAAACCCACGGCGTCGAGTCAGTTCTGACTCATAGCGACCCTGTAGGACAGAGTAGAATTGCCCCATAGAGTTTCCAAGGAGCACCTGGTGGATTTGAACTGCTGACCTTTTGGTTAGCAGCCGTAGCACTTAACCACTACGCCACCAGGGTTTCCTTGGAAACATTAGACTGAGTGAAAGAAGAAAGAGACGAAAGCTTACATATTACTTGATTGCTTTTATACAAATAGGCAAATTGATAGAGACAGAAAGTAGACTAGTAGTTGCCAGGGCTGGGGGGATTGGTTAGTGAGGAAAAAAGGTACCTCATGGTAAGTCATGTGTAAAGGGGTATAGAGGAGATTGTCAGTGTGGCAGGACCTTACAGAGGTCCTGGCATACAGGTAGCAAGTAAACGTCAGCTTCCTTCAGTCCTTGCCTAGTTGGTTATGTCTTTGCCTTTTATTAATGCTTCTGAAATCCGTTTCGGAAGGAGGTAGAGCCCTCTTTTCACAAATGAGGAAAACTGAGGCCAGAGAGGTGGCATGTCTGAAGACCTGTGGTAAAGTTGTACAGGTGCCTCTGCTCATTCCATTGGTGACACTTGGCCATGTGACCACATATAGCTGCAAAGCAGGCAGGAAAATGCTGTCTCTAGCCAGGTGGCCATGTGACCAGATAGAACTGTCCTGAGGAAGAAGGGGAGAAGGGGCTGGCCATAGTGATCTGAACCCTAGAGCACCTTCTTCAGGATGGGGCATGGGCCTCCGTGGAGGAGAAGCTATCAGGATTCCTGTGTGCATGTTTCACTGTCCCTACTGTGTCTCTCTGTGTGATTGTGTGTTGTTTTTACAATATAATGGTATACTGGCACCATGGTATGGAGATATAACTTCTAAATTGCTGTGCATCTGTATTTCACTGGTGGGTGCTTGCTATCAGCGTGGCAAGGCCACAGGTCTGCAAATCAGAGTAGGAATCTAGGATGGGGGAATAAAGGTTGCCTTTGAAAACCCCTCTGTGCTGGCTTTCCTTCCATTCTCCAGTCCTGCTCCTGACTCACTCCTGATCTGGTCAGATCGGTTCCTCACTTAGCAACAGGAGGAGACTCAAGGCTCAGAGTGACAGTGTACCTTGTCCAGGGCCTGCGGAAGACGCTCATTTTACCCGTGGGCCTCCGAGCCCTGAGAAGGCCACATGGGGTCCACACAGGGCGTTTGCATGATGCCGGAGAATGGGGGGGCACGGGGAATTGGAATTTCTGTAGAATCAAGTGACTGGAGCTGAACAGAGAGTTGGGAATACTGGGCATTCCCTCACCAGACCCCAGCCCTAGCTAGAAGGTACACTTCCTTGTGTGTGGGAATAGCGCTGATCTGTGAGAGGGACCAGGCCCTGTGATGTCCCCCAGTCACGGGGCAGGCGGTGACTTTTCTCCAACCCTCCTGGCCTAAAGTAAATGCTGGTATAAGGCCACATCCCTGCCCATGGCTCACCTGAGGAACCCCCTCTGCCTGGCGTGGGACAGCCTCACCCAGCTCCCTTTCCTGGCTCCTACCCAAGGGCCTTCCAAGAATGCCAGTAGAGAAATCTGCAAGGGCATCTAGTGTGTGGAGAGCAGTAGACTTGTGGATGTGGCATACGTCCTCACTGGGATCAGCCCTGAAGGAGGATGTCACAGAGAGTGTGTACTCTGCCCACTGAAGGTCAGAGGCAGACAGACAGACAGACAGACACCTAGTCTCTATGAGCTAGAGCCCTTGCCTCCTGCGGGGCCTCCACACTTCTGAACTGGCCTGGGAAAGATGGGCTGAGCTCAGAGCCCCGTGAGGACAGGCTTCTTGGAGCCGGGAAGCAGATTCCTTTCTCCTTCTGTGGGGAAGAGAGTGGCAAGCCCACCGCCATGTCAGGAAAAGCCCCAGGGACCCAGCCCCTCTGGAGGCAGAGGTGGCTGGTGGGAGCTCAGAGTCAGTGCCAGACCCCATGTGCTCATGGCAGGACAGGCATCTTCCCAGTGCATCAGGTAGGGAACTCATGGTTGGGGAGGGTCTCCCGACAGGACTGCACTAAGGCAGCAGCCGTTTGCAACTTGTGCTGTACTTAGCGAGCACCCCTGTGCCCAGGGCTGAGGCTCTTCAGTGGGATCAGCAGAGAAGCTGGAGATGGATTAGAGGTGGGCTGGAAACGGGAGCCTACCCCTTCCTGGAGCCTCCTCCCCACACCTTGGCCACCCATTCGGGTCATGGGACCGTCATCAGTGAAGTCATTAAGGACAGCACTTCCCTCGCCTGGGGAGAAATTCCTGGCTCGTGGTAACCATGAAGACCCATTTGCCCTGTGTCCCCCCTTGCACCCCACCGGCCAGTCTACTATGCCTCCTTTCAGTAGGCCTCCTCATGTTTGGAAGGAAAAGCCCAAGGCCAGAGGATGCTAAAAAAAAATCTTTAGTGGCGCCTGGGGTCTTAAATGCTAGTAAGCAGCCATATAAGATGCATCAATTGGTCTTAACCCACCTAGATCAAAGGAGAATGAAGAACACCAAGGACACAAGGTGATTACGAGCCCAGGAGACAGAGGGCCACATGAACCAGCGACTAAATCATCCAGAGACCAGAAGAACTAGATGGTGTCCAGCTACAACCAATGACTGCCCTGACAGGGAACACAAGAGAGAACCCCTGAGGGAGAAGGAGAGCAGTGGGATGCAGACCCCAAATTCTCATAAGACCAGACTTAATGGTCTGACTTGAGACTGGAAGGACCCTGGGGGTCATGACCCCCAGACCTTCTGTTGGCCCAGGACAGGAACCATTCCTGAAGCCAACTCTTCAGACATGGATTGGACTGGACAATGGGTTGGAGAGGGATGCTGGTGAGGAATGAGCTTCTTGGATCAGGTGGACACTTGAGACTATGTTGGCATCTCCTGCCTGGAAGGAAGATGAGAAGGTGGAGGGGGTTAGGAGCTGGCGAAATGGACACGAAAAGAGAGAGTGGAGGGAGAGAGCGGGCTGTCTCGTTAGGGGGAGAGTAATGGGGAGTGTGTAGCAAGGTGTATATGGGTTTTTGTGTGAGAGGCTGACTTGATTTGTAAACTTTCACTTAAAGCACAATAAAAATTATTAAAAAAATAAAATAAAAAGATCCTCCCACCTCACTTTTTGCCTCAGCAGGAATTCCTTAGAGCTTTCTTTCCTTGTTTTTCATCTTCTGTCCCTCATTTCAGTGTCTAAGAGCTTTTGCTGTCAGAAAAGAAGTTGTTTCTGGGAAGGTGCCATGTCCCCCCCTAATACAGCCCTCTGCCAGCTCCTTGGCCTACCTTGAGAGAATATGGATGTCATGGCCCTTCCTGCCCAGCCTCATAGCCTGCTCTCACTGATGTGGCTTCTCTCTGGCCCCCTCCTTGCCTCTAAAAATATCCTGGCTATTTTAAAGCCAGCTCCCCTGGAACTTTGTCCTACTACTCTCTTGTGAGACTGGGCTCTTGGCTGCCGCTCCCCTCCCAGCTGTCCTGACAGAGCCGTCGCCTCCTGTCTTTATCCTCCACCCCCTTCTCAACAAGGAAATAATGTCCTCTAGACAAAGACAAAGCCAAGCCCTTGTCCTTCCTCCTTCCTGGGGATTGGAGGGCAGGAAGTGGAGACACGAGGCCTGGGGAGAGACTTAGCATGCCCATACTTTGTTATCATGGGCAGGTACTGAATGGCCAGGAGAAGTTCTGGGCCTGTGGAGAGGTGGTGGTTGTCAAAAGGGGGCCTGGGTGGAAGCAGTGGATGCACCTCGTCCTGTAGCTGTGGAGCCTGCCTCTGAGTGACTCTGTCCCCTCTTCTGCCTGCAGCCTACCACCCTTCCCCAGGGCACCATCAACATGAACCAGTGCACGGACGTGGTAGACGGGGAGGGCCGGACTGGCCAGAAGTTCTCTCTGTGCATCCTAACACCTGAGAAGGAGCACTTCATCCGGGCCGAGAACAAGGAGATCATCAGCGGGTGAGTGTGCCCACTCTGCTGGAATGGGTGCTGGCTGCCAGCACGCTCTCAGGCCAGGCTCTACATTGGCACCTGCACAGCACGACTGTCTGCTGATCCAGAATGGTCATCATTTTCTCCCCCAAATGTGTGTCTTCTGCTGACACCCTGTCTCAGGTCACAGCACCACCCACAGCTGGTCGCCAGGACAGATACCCAGGACTTACCCTCTCTTCTGCCTTTGCCTTTTTCTTTAGCAGGTCAACGGTGTGCATGAAGGGGACAAGTGGTGTTGGGAGAGTGAGCAGTGACATTCAGCCTGTGCGTGGTCCCATGGCAGACAGCCTGAGTCCTGCCTATCAGGGGTTTGGAACAGGTCAGGGTTTGGAACAGGCCCTGAAGCCTCTGCCGTGGTTGTGTCTCCACGATCCTGTTTGCCTGCACACATGGGCCTGCCGTCCCCATGCAGTCTGGCAGAGAAGAGCACTGGGGAGACGATCTGGACACTGGGGCCCTGGGCCCGTGGGTGTGGCTGGGCAGTCCCAGGCCAGAGGCTTGTGCCATGGCTACACCTCACTCTTTCCTGTCCAATGGGCAAGGTCTTATAGCCTGGACCTCTGCAGCCCTCTTGTCACCCTAGGACACTTGGCCTCTGTGAGGAGGTCAAGTGGGGTACATGCACCCGGGGGACAGATGCTTCTGCTGCCTGTCTCCTCTCCATCCTCTACTTCTAGCCTTCCCAGATGGAGCCCATCCCTCATCCTCCATGGCCTCCACTGGGTCTTGTTCCTTTGCCCGGTAACCTTCCCCCTGGGCTCTGGGGCCCATGACAGGTCCAAGACTTTGGTTATATGGTCAGTCCAGCCATACCTCAAAGCCAGGTCCCTAGGGTGGTGCCAGCTGCTCCCATCAGTCAGATGCGGGGCAGGGAGCCCTTGGGGGCGTCCAGCCCAGCCCTCATTCAGGAGAACAGGGGAGGTCCAGAGACAGCTGAATAGGCCCCTGTGTCCCTCCCAGAGCTAGACGGGGAGTGTGGAGGGTCTCCTAGGCTGACGGGGCCACTGCATCACAGTCACATAGCTCCTTTAGAGGCCATTAAAGGCTGGCGAGGGGGGCCTCTTCTGTGCTCTTCCTGGGGTGGGGTCTAGGAGCTCCTTCCTTTCCACAGCCCTGCGTTTCAGCCTTGACCCCCACCGCACACCCTCATTCACCATGGCTATGCCTCTCACAATTGGAGGGCCTGCCGAGCTGCGTCCCCTGCCGCCCATCCCATGTCCACATTCAGGTCCTCCCCTCCTTTGTACTGAATTTACTTGGTTAAGATTTCTAACACATCTGGCTAATGTACATGCTTCCAGCTGGTCCTGTGAGAAATCCGAGTGCAGAGGACACAACCTACCACCCTTTTCTGTGCCTGGGCCTGTCAGATTCCCGCTCCCTCCCCAGTGTGCAGAGATAGGAGCCTGCTGCCCTCTGAGGATGCCTGCCCTGGGAGGACTCAGACGCTCCCCTTGGCACCAGTTCAGCCCCCAGGGCACACCTGCTCTTAGCGTCTCCAGGGGCTGGGGGGCTGGATAGAGGCCCACAGCTCATACAGACAGAGTTACAGGATGAACACGGGGCTGGGCACAGCACCAGGCAACCTTTGTCCTATCGCGTGGCCCTGGATGCCCCCTCCACGTGGCCTGATACCCTAGTCTCTTCTGTTCCCTCACAGCCCGAGTGGCGACTTCTGTGGATGTGCCCAGCTGGAGAGCCCCTGGACCAATGCAGGGGTTCAGGGTGCCTGGAGGGGGTGCTCACACCACACTCCTCCCACTCCTAGGGTATACATGAGTGATTTCCTTTTTTTGTGGGACTTTCCCCTCCTGGGTAAAACTTCAGAGAGACCTTGTGCAGGCACAGATCCTTGCAGTGCTTTCTTGCCTCTGGGGCTTGTGGAAAGGGGCCTGTGGGCCTGTGGCTCAGGCTTTGATCGACACGGGCATTGGTTCATTCTCAGCAAATCAAGAGCTACTTAGAAAGGGCTTTGCTAGGCTGCAGGCGGCTCCTCGGTCCATAGGACCCTCGCATCCAAACCCAGCTTCACCACCACCAGCTGTCACAGTTCACCCAGAAGACTCTGACTATGACCTGGCCTTCCTCCCTGCCTGCAGTGACACCAAATTAAAGCAGCACTTCTGGTACTAAAGGCATGCCCCCTCGCTGCCCCCAGCTCAGTGTCATATGGCTGGGGCAGTACAGCACCTCTGCTCAGACTCAGTGGGACTGCTGGCCTGTGTCCCATCAGCAGGTCCTCACCAGAGGCCACAGTGGGGCCAATGTAGACCAGGGACTGCCTAAAGATTTGGCCAGCCATCTCTGGCTATACTTTCCCAATGGACAGAGCACCCCCCTTCCACCCCTAGGGCCCAGGCTAGAGTGCAGGCCCACAGAGCAGACAGGCTTGGGCTTCCCTCCTCCTGTCCCTCTGCCAGCCATGCAGGGCTGTTACGAAAGCTCGCTTCTCTATCCACTGTAAAACTCCATACAGTGGATGTCGCAGCCCTGGTTTCAGAATGAAAGTCAAGGCCCAGAGGCTGTCAGCAGACACAGCAGAGCCTGATCTAGAATCCAAGCCTCTGGCTGCAGGCCTGTGTGGCCCCCTCTCCCTTCCCACTTTCCCTACCACCTGTCTAGGCAGATCTGGCAGCCCTCAGTGCCGGGCCTCCCTGTGCAGGCCAGGGCCTAGCAGTGAACTGGAAGGTCTGGACGGTCAGCTGCTCAGTCACCCAGGTGTGCTGTTGCAGGGGTCTTTGGTGGCACGACTCCTGAATTCCTGCAGAGGGCAGGCATCTGTCTCAAGACAGTCCCACACGGCTTTGAGCCAAGCCTTTCTGCACACCTGCCAGGTCTACTCTGGGAGGGTGCTTAGAGCTGAGTGTGACCCCTGAGGGCAGAGCTGTAGTAGAAACAGTGATGTGCCCTGAGCTCCATGGCCCTGTGGTCAGCCTGCCCTTGGCCTGAGTTGTGCAGGGCCTGCGGAGCCCCCCACTGGCACCATGGTCATCACAGGGTCAAATTCTGACCCTGAGTCCTATGTGTGCTTTTGTGGCCTACTGTACTGGCCCAGCCTGCCTGGCAATGGCAGACTCTTACCCAGGACGATGCTTTTCCTGCAGGCAGGCAGGGTCCGGAGGCCTGGCCACTGGGTGGACAAGAGCACAGGGCCTGATGACAGGCTGCCCTTCCAGAGCCACACCATGGTCCCTGAGACCAAGGGTCTCACTAGGTGCCTCTCTCCTCTCAAACCAGATGGCTGGAGATGCTCATGGTCTACCCCCGGACCAACAAGCAGAACCAGAAGAAGAAACGAAAAGTAGAGCCTCCCACACCACAGGTACGTGCTTGGTTTACCGGCCATACCCTCAGTGGGCTGGGAACAAGGGGGAGCACCTCGGAGGTCAGGGGCCTCAGAACCCAGCCTAGAATGGGAGGGGGTGAGGGCCATAACCCCACACCCCTCTTGATGTCTGGGGGATAGTTTGCCTGCTAGGTGTGCTTGGGGCTGTGATGGGGCTTCCAGCGGAAGCCAGGCGCTGAGCAGCATCATGTATGCCAGCCAGCACTTTCCCCTGGCCTGGAGAGAGGGCACACCCAGAGGAGCTGTATGCTGCATGCTGCGTGCTGCATGCACATGCCTGTACAGCCACTGTCCAGGAAAGAACCAGCCCCACCCCTTTCTTCAGGGATGACCCTGCAGGTGGCAGGCTGAGGAGGGGTGTGGAGAAGCATCCTAGAGCATCCTGGTCAAGTGAGGGGCTCTTAAGGGACCCTGCTATGCTCTGGATATACACACACACACATGCACCTCTGGTGGCCAGAGAAGTCATGCCATCAGGTCCAGTTCTTTCCCAAAGGCCCTGAGTGTCTGTCACCCCTCCTCCTCCCTCCTTTTGGCCAACCTACAGGGGCTTAGGGTACCTGAAAGGGTTCTGCACTTCCCTACTACACCCCCCATGCTCCTGGGGCCCTGCTGGAGTGACCTCACCTCTCTGTGCCTCAGTTTCCTGTTCTGCAAAATGGGGTGCGGGGGGCGGTTGATAACCAAGTAACAGAGTTACTACAGCACAAAAAGGAGGATCAAGCCCGCAGGGTGCCAGTGTCCTTTCTTGGGCGCTGTGCCACCTTCTGCCGTGAGAATTGCTGTTGCCTGAGCTCACAGCCGGGTGGAGAATGGGGCCTGCCGTGGGGTCTCCACAGCCCACCTGGCTGCTGTCTGCCTGCAGTGCACAGAGGTTGGGGTGGGCATGACCCAAGAGCTATGCTGGCCTGGGCCCCCTTCCCTCCATACCCATTAGGGACTCCCTGCAGATGCCCTGGCCTCAGTCCACCCTCCATCCTTTCCTCGTCGAGGAGTCTCAGCAGACACCCACAACAGCATCCCTGAACACTCTATGTCTCTGGCAGGCAGTTGGCAAAAATGCAATCGGAGTTGTTCCTGGAGACTGAAAATGGGACTTCCATGGTGCTTCCTGCTGGGAGCAGCAGTTAATTACACAAATCCCCCAAAGCCGCCTGGTTTGAGGGAAAAAATCTCAGGCAGAATAGCAGCGTTTAGGGCTATACTGCGTTTCCATGGTGACGCCTTGGAAACAGTGTGGGAGCAGAGCATCTGAATCCAAATAAAGTAATTCCACGTGCAGAGGACATGCTGGGCCAGACCAGGGGATTTGGTGATTGTCCTTGCTCCCTGGCAGCCCCTCCCATGCAACATCACCTCCCAAATACTTCTCATGCTGGCTTTATCTTTTGGTCCCTGAGCTATGGGTTGTTAGCAGGATCCCAGGGCAAAGATGGCACCCACTTCCCTGAGGGCCTCTTAGACTCAGGAAACTTGGGGTCTCTTAACACAGGCAACTCCACTTAGCCCTCCCCCAAACCCCCGTAGATACCCTGGGCAGGTCTTTTGCTTCTTCTGCCCCTTGTCCTCAGGGGTATCACGTTTGAGGTCACTGTGCCCAGGAACTGTGGTCGCTTTTCAGGGGCCTCTGCAAAGTGGGTGGGGCTTGTACTCTACATCAGGGGCCATCTCTGTGGATCATGTCGGGGCAGCAACTTGGGGACACCCAGGGGGAGTCGGGGGGATACAACCGTGTTGGGGTCTGGGCCAGCCTCCCCTGTGTGCCTGATGCTGAGGGCATCCTGGAGCACTAGGGTGGGACTGTCAGAGGCTGAAAGCCTCAGGGCCCTCTAGAGACAGGGCCTCACAGCCCCTATCTGGCCCCTTCTCTAAGGCCCATGTGGTTCAGGAGAGCTTCTCACCACACCAGTTGAGGTCCTGAGGCTTCCGCCGCTGCTGTGCCCTATTGGCCCCAACCTCTGCCCCCCAGGAACTCAGTCAGGCAGAGGGATGAGAGGCCCCTTAAAGAAGGGCATCACAGGGAAGCTGTGGGCCTTGGAGGGTCAGGCCAAGTGTGAGGGGACTGCTTCTGTGGGAACGTTGCAGACGAGGGACAATGATAACAGTCCAATGGACTCTGGGGGAGCAGACCACCTTCAGCAGGAGGCAGGGGTCCAGAGTGACAGGAGTGCCCCACAGAGCCCAGGGCTGGGAGGGTGCCAGCCTGGCCCACTCTGGAGCCTCAGAAGTCCAAGGGAGCCCCTTCCTCAGCCCTGTTAAGCTTTCAGCAGGAAAGGCTCTTTTCCTGGCACCTGAAGCTTATAGCCGAAGGAAAAAAATCATCTAGGTGTGACCAGGGCAGGGCTCAGGTGAGGCTGGTAGCTGTGTTCCCTGAGCAGGTATGCACACTGGCATCTTGTTTGCCCAGCACCCATACCTTCCTCCTCACCTCCAGGTTGGCTCTCCCATCTCCCCAGTTCTCTCTGTTCTCACTTCTACCTGCCTTTCTTTAGAGGCAGTGAGACAAGCCCAGCTCTCAGTACCAGGAGAGGCCCTCTGGCCCAAGCACCCTGTCCTGGGACCTGCCTAGGGCCTCTCTTTCCACAGGAGTTTTGTTTTCTGCTTGGGTGCTATATACTGTTCCAGGGCAGAGACCTTCCATCTTCACATGGGAAGTGGAGAGGAAGGCCTCCTGTGATTCCCCTGCAGAGAGGGGCCTCTGATGGGACCTGACTCTGCCCCATGCCCTCTCCTGCTTTGAATCCCATGTGAGCCAGCCTTGATGCACAACAGGCTCCCTGCGGCGTCCACAGCCCCAAGCCATGCACTTGTGCAGGCCATGCAGGGTGGAGCCCACAGAAAGCCTGGTGTCTCTACTGCTTGCTCTCACAGAGCCCTCCGCACAACAACTAGGGCAGTATGGGGAGAGAAGGCAGCACGGTGTGGCCTGGCCTGGCCACAGGCCTTCTCTGTTCTGCCACGCATACTCTGGGCCTTCTAGGCCATCTGACCCTCCACACACCCTCTTTGACGGGAAAGAGCCTCTGTACCGCTCTCCGCCTTCCTAGGACTAAAGAGTGGCTTTGTTCCCACTGTCCCATTGACGAGGCCTGGCATGGGCAGGAGAGAGCAAGGTTGCCGAGAGAGGAAGAAATCCCTGTTGGCCTGGGCTGGGCTACACCTCAGGGCCATCTTCTTTGAGATGAGGCCTTTCCACAGTGGAGGTTGGGAAGGGGGGTACTCATGGAACCCAGGGCCAGGAGGGGGGATGCCTGTAGGGCTTGGTGTTGAGAAAGTGTGTATTTCCAATGCTTCTAGTCACATGCTCTTGGACCTGGCATGCCCTCCCCCTCCTGGGGATTCCTGCCAGCCCACCCTTCCCCAGGACTGAGGAAATGGGGCATATGCCCTGAGTGCTCTTACCTGTAGCATGGGGCAGCAGCAGCTAGCAGCCAGGCCTCTTCTCTTGGGGGCTTGGCCCCTGTCCTGTCTTCTGGTCTGGGCCCTGAGCCCACCATCCCCCCCTTAGCTGGTGCCATTTAACCAGGGCAGACTTGACATCCTCCCTACCCCCTTTAGTCCCTGCCCACCAAGCAGGCCTGGCCTGGCCCTGGAGCAGAAGACCCTGGGCTGTTAGAGAGGGCCTGGCAGAGGGAAACTGCTCAGAGTGACATCTACTGTGAGGAAGCGTTGCTGCTGGGACAGGAGCCGGGACCCCACCATCAGGTAGACTGCGGGTCACGAAGCCCCGGTGGCCCTTAGGAGGTAGTCAGGATAAGCCATTGCCACACTCATCCCTTGGCTTCTGAGACCCGTGTGAACTCTGTCTGGGAGGTCCTCTGAGAACCACATGAATGCTTTCTGACATGAGCACTCTGTGGGGGACCTTCGGTCTGTGGGCCAGTCTGCTGGCAGCCTGAGCCAAGCAGCAGGGCAGGCAAAAGCCTAGGTCCTTAGGAAGAACCATCCAGCCTTATCCTGTGAGTTGTGGAGGTTCTGGACCCAGTGAGAGGCCTGTATTCTTGAATTGTCCTCCAGACTCCTCCAGGATGCGGCCTCCAAAGCAGCAACCCTCCCTCCCAAGCACACCGTGTAGGAAGTGCCTGCACCACTCGACGCCTCACGAGCTGTGGGAGCATGAGCACACCCCTCCCTTAGCCTGAACTGTGCCTCTGTGAGCACTGCATCGCCTCCAGAGGATTGCCAGGCAGATTAGACGGTAGCGTGGCTGCCTGAGCCTGGCACAGAGGCACTCAGCCCCCGCAAGTACGTCATCGGTGGTCATACTGTGTCTGCACACCCACACGTGCACACACTCCCTTATGGAAAGGCTATGTCACATACAACCCTGGCCAAGGGCCCCAAGGCAGAGGTGGATCTCCATAAATGAGGTTTGGTCACCAGTATGGGGGGTGTGGGTGAGTGTTATCAGCCCCTGTATTTCTGGCAAGAGAACTGAGCTGTGCAGTGCTTTGAGAGGGACCACAGCCATTCAGCAGCTAGAGGGGGCCTGGTCCCGGGGCGTTTCTCAGGCTAAGCAGGTGTCTGGGCCCGGGCTCCGGATACGCGGGCTTAAGGTTCTCTGCAGCCCTCGAGTTGGACCCCTGTGTCTGTGGGAGAGCCCACCCCCACAGGGTGACAGCAGCTCTGTCGACCTGGGACACAGTTCTTATCTGGGCTGCAGGTTGGGATTTAGCCTGTGTGGGGGTGTGTGTGTGTGTATGCACACCCGTGTGTGCATGTATTTCTGTGCACGTGGCTGTAGATTTGAGTGGGGTGTGTGGTTTGCGTCTCTTGACTTGTTCTTCACATAGTGACCCAGGTGTTCCATTTTAACTTCCTGAGACTACAAAGTGGGAGTGGGTGGTCCCTGGGATGCCCCAGCTTGGGTGCTGTGTGAGCACATTTCTTTGCATCACCCTGAGGATTATAAGGCAGTGCCTGAGTGTGTGTTCTCTTTCCTCTCCCCTTACTCGTATTTTAAATGCTGG
This sequence comes from Elephas maximus indicus, assembly GCF_024166365.1. Classification (NCBI taxonomy): domain Eukaryota; kingdom Metazoa; phylum Chordata; class Mammalia; order Proboscidea; family Elephantidae; genus Elephas; species Elephas maximus. The sequence goes on along the minus strand of NC_064820.1, from coordinate 215,446,907 downwards.
AGGTCTGAATGGCACACCGGGGGCCAGCCCACTGTGGTTCAGCAGTAGTACCCAGTGCACTGCTGTATAGCTCTGTCTGGGCTTGAGGACGGGGAGAACTTGCCCGTGTTTGGTGACAGGGCTCTGAGCAGAAACTCAAGGTCTCCCTCTGTGCATTTACCAAAGCTGTATGGAGGCGTAGTAAGACCAGGCTCTTTGGGGAGCTGGCTGGGCTGCAGAGGTGACAAAACTACAGTGCCGTCAGAGGAGGCCCTACCACAAGCATTCCTTCTGTGCAGACCTGGAGCTTCTCGTCCTCTGGGAACCTTAACATCCCCAGAGCTGAACACAGGGCAGCCAGGAGAGAGATCTGACACGTACATGTGCTGCTGTGCCCAGCACAGACTGACCCCCTCTCCTTTTAGGAACCAGGGCCTGCCAAGATGGCTGTCACCAGCAGCAGCAGCATCCCCAGTGCTGAGAAAGTCCCCACCACCAAGTCCACCCTCTGGCAGGAAGAAATGAGGGCCAAGGACCAGCCAGATGGACGCAGCCTGAGTCCAGCCCCGAGTCCAGGCCAGAGCCAGCCTTCAGCTGCCAGCACCCTGCGGGAACCTGGGCTGGAGGGCAGAGAAGGTAGGTGGGGCTGTCAGGGCCTGGTGATCCCAGCCATAGCCTCGTGCCACCACGTCCAATGCTCACTGCATCCCTCAGCCCTATGGACAGGACCTGGCCTGGTTCCAGGCCAAGAGCCCTGGCTCAAGCTCTCAAGTCCCCTCTGTAAAGGGGTAATATAGCACCTGCCCCATCAGCCTCGGACACTGGGTATGAAAATCAGAGATGCCATGTAGCCAGGTGTATGTATCAGGAGGCATCTGGTCACTGTACCATTGTAGCTGCTTCACAGGCGTGTCTGATTCACCCCATTAGGCAGGGTGACCTCTGGCCTTCTCTCGCAGGGAGGTCTGCTTTCCTGACTGAGTTTCTCACAGGCAGGAAATCCAGTCCCCCCACCCTCCATGAGAGGACCCTGGAAGCCCTTGTTCAGAGGGGAGCAATAGGCAGGGAGGCCTGGTCCTCCTCACGCCCCCACCCGTGCCTGCCCCAGGCCCCCAGATGAAGCAGAGAGAGAGGATGTTGGGAGGAAATGGTGGCATCACCAAGCTTTCTTGGCCTCACGCCTTGGAGTTTTCTGAACAGAAGTGATTTCCTTCTCAGCCTCCTCACCCCAGGGCCAGTGAGGCCCAGGCTGACTTTTTCCATTGATGTCATGCCCAGATCCTTAATGGCAAGGTGACGATTGGGCTGAAACCCAGCTTGTTGAGGTAGAAAGTGCTCCTCCCTAACACTCCCCCGCCCCCCCGCCAGCACACCCCCATCCATATCTAACATGCATTCACTGTTTCATTCCTGCAAAACTCTCCTGACCTTTCTTCCCCAGAGCTGTGCCAACAGACTGAAAGGCCTGCTGGGCATGGTGTTTGCTGAGAGGTTACTTGTGGTTGGAACATCTCATTTCCACTCAGAAACTCTCCTAACGCTGATGGGCTTTGTGGGTAGAAGATGGAGAGACAGCCCTGCTGCGGTCCTGAAGAGGATTTTTTTAAACCCTTAGAAACCGAGGTGGCAGCAGGGCCAGGCTGAGTGTGTGTCTCTTCCTCCACCCCCACCCCACCCCCTTGCCCCTACCCCCATCTTACAGAGGAGGGCACCATGAGCAGCGAGCAGATGGACTGTGGCCGCAAAGTGCGGGTGGAGAGTGGCTACTTCTCCTTGGAGAAGACAAAGCAGGACTTGAAGGCCGAAGAGCAACAGCTGCCCCCACCACTCTCTCCCCCAAGCCCCAGCACCCCCAGCAACAGGTATAGTTACCCCGAACCATCCTCCCAGGAGCTTGGCCGTCCCCTTCCTTCCCCAGGTCCTCGGCCCACCAGCCGCACGATCTGCAGCATCTCCCTCAACTCCCTGGACGCAGCCAGCCGGCCCCCTGCTCACCTGGACTCTGACAGCGCTGGGGGGCGGGGAGCAGAGAGACTGGGGCACGCCTTTGCCTTTAAAGTCAGCAGGCAGTATGCCACCCTGGCCGACGTCCCTAAGGCCATCAGGATCAGCCACCGAGAAGCCTTCCAGGTGGAGAGAAGGCGGCTGGAGCGTAGGACGCGGGCCCACAGCCCAGGCAGGGAAGAGGTGGCCCGTCTGTTTGGAAATGAGCGGAGGTAAGGAGGGGATTAAAGGGCTGAACATGTGCACGTGCATGTGCGCGTGCACAAACTCACACGTGCGTTCACAAACTTTCCTTTCTCTCACACGTGCTCCCTCTTCCCCCACATACACATACGCACACATTCTCTCATACACACACTCACACTTCCGCCTCTCTCACACACAGAAACTTCTTCCTTTCTCTGTTATGTACACTGTCCCTTGCACACTTACACACATATGCTCTCCATCTCCCTCACACATGTACACACACTTCCTCCTTTCTCTTACACACGCTCATAAACTTCCTCTTTTCTCTTACGTTCTCTCCCTTGCATACTCACGCTCACACACATACACGCAAACACTGTGTATGTGCTGAATGCCAGGGCCTCACACTTGCCCCATGCTTGGCCGAGTGGAGGAGGTGGGCTAGAGCTGCAGCTGCTTGGGGAAAGTTGGGGTTTGGACAGCTGGGCATGGGGCAGGGGCTGAGGCTGCCATCTGAGAAAAGGAAGGCTCTGCCCCCCACCCCTTGCTCTGCTGGCCCAAGGCTCGGCGGAGAGCACTTGGGGCAGTCTCTGAGGACCAAAGGGTGCGGTGCCCCCTTCACATGGGAGCCTCTGCCCTGGGTTTGTGAACTGGCCTTGGCCTCTCTCTGTTTGCCTTGGGTACAGGCTTCTTCCCCGGCCTGTGGGTAGGCTTTTGGAGGTCCATGAACCCTTGAAATTACTTGAGAATGTATATGCACATTTCTTTGGGGGGGGGGAAATCTCTAGTTATTAGGTTCCCAAAGAAGTTACATGCCCCAAAAAGATGCTTAGGCCTCAGCTCTAGCTATCTTCCCAGTGCCCTTGGCTCCCCAGCTGCAGCCTGAAGCCAGGGGCAGAGCAGTGCAAGCTATCAGGAGCAGAAGTGACAGCAGCAGGACCCCATCCCCTTAAGGGGCAGGCTGGCCAGAGGGCATTTCTGCCCTGCTCCTTTTCTCCTTAATCTCCGTTAGTCCCTGGCTCACCCAGTCTTTCAGACACCACAGATGGAAAAGGCTTATGGGCCCTGGGATCCAGTCTCCTTGTTATGTGTACAAGTCAGCAGAGGTCGAGAACAAGGAGATACGCCCAGAGTTGTTGGTCTTGAAAGAGGCGAGCAGAGTGTGCTTCACTCCTGGAGAGAGAACAGGAAGGTGAAGGCTGTTGAGGGCCTGGGAAGCCCCGTGGCAGCTTTGGCCATCCACACAGCTCCTCATCACCACCTCTTCCATTTTAGAGACATAGAAGCCGAGGCTCAGACATAGGGTGACTGGTGTGCGGAGCTGGCTGCAGAGCCCAATGGGCAGCTCCATAGCCTGCACACAGGGCTGGAACTGGTTGATCCTGCCCAGGCTCTTGACTGGAAGTCCCTGCTGCTATGAAATGGCCTAGGACAGGCCAAGGGTCTTCTAAGCAATTAATATAAGTCAGGGGGCCTACTGGAACTCTCAGCAGCCCAAGGGGACAGATAGGGGACTGCATGCCACAGGGGCTCCTGGGTGGGGTTACCATGTCCTGGTTTAGTGCCGCACCAAAGAATTAACATTCAACATGTGCCTGCTTGGTTCGACTGCTCCTCGGGGTCATCCATTTTGAGTTTTCTTTTTAGTGGCCTGGGATAGATGGAATCTCTGGGCTTTGCTCCCTGCATGCTCTCTGCCACCATGGGATGGGTTTTTAACTGGTGTTGGCAACCTCGAACCCAGCAGCTGTGCACTAAACCCATCGTGTCACTTTCTGGCTGACCCCAGCGACTTCTGATTGGCTGCTGCCACTTCCTGAGGCCTGCCACTCCTTCCTGAGGGGTGGTAGCTCAGCCGGAGGGTCCAGGAGCTGGGCCACCAAGACAATGAGCGTTTCTGTGATCGCACATGAGCCCAGGTGGCTGGGTGTGGGCACGTCTGTTCCTCAGACTCACACCAGGTCTCTGCCTGTTGCTTCTTGGGCAGCAAGTCACTGCTGATGGCTGTGTGTGGGCAGCAATGGTCCTGGTGGAACTGCCTGTAAGTAGCAGGCAGGGCCGGCTCCCCACAGGAGCCTGGGAACCAGGGAGGCCGGGCCGGGCAGGGGTGTGGTGCCATGTCCTCATGCCTGCGGCCAGCTGCGAGGCCTTTGCTGTTGCGCTTGCAGTGTCTCAAGGGAGTCATGCTAGTAACTCCCTCTTGACAAGATATTATGGTTGACACTCCCAAGCCTGTGGTCTTGCTGAACAGAGCACCTCCTGTGTAGAGAGGCTGTTGCAAGTGCCCCTCCCCTCGTCTTCCTCTCTGCAGCCCTGCAGCATGTGACTGGCCTGGCTGTGCAGTGCCTCACTGCTTTCCTGAGCTGCACTGTCAGGGGGCTCAGACAGAAGTAACAGCACAGAGCTCTTTCAGTGTGCTGAAATCTTCTCCACATCTCACCAGAGTGGTTCAGGATGTGGCCAGCCAGCCAAAGCATCTGCCAAAGCTCTTCCCTGGCTCAGGAGCCCTAGCAGCTTCCTTAGCTTCCTTAGCTTCCTGCTCCCTCCCATCCTCTGGCTCCTTTCCCTGCTCCCACCCCACCTCGCTGCTAGATTGAATGCTTGCTTTATCCTGAAGAGCTGTCTGCCGACTTTAGGCACTGAGTTCTGTCCCTCGTTGTTTCGCCTTCCTTAATGAAAATACCTTAAGAGAGAAGATTTTTACTAAACCTTACCCTCCCTGAGAAAAAGCTGGCCTCTTGGGGAGGGGGCGTCTCAGGATCTGAGCCCGTTTCCTCTCATTTTCCCTTTAGAGCTTGTTTTTCCTCTCCTGGGCCCGCGGGCCCTTTACTGACACTCCTCTAAAGTGGGCGCCCCTGTGAGGCAGCCTGCAGGAGAGGAGCTTACTGCTAGTGCTCGCGCCGCCCCAGGTGTCCCTTCAAGAGTGGGCCTGTCTGATGAGGGGCTGGGCCAGCAGATGCTGAGTCCCCAGCCCCTGGGTGGTCAGGGGATACCAGTGCTGGACCAGGCCCCAGGCCAGCCCCCTCTTCTAGCCCCCATCAGTCCCCACTGCCCAGGGGAGATCTCAGGACCATGACGTACGTGATGGTGGTTCCCCTCCCCCGCGATCACCTCAGGTTTTTGTTTCTTTAAATCTCCGAATAATTTTGGTTTGCCATTATTTGATTTTTAAAAACAATTCTTTTTCTGTGTATTCATTTTCCAGCCTTATTTTCTTCCAGGTCTTGTCCCTCTCCACCTCCTCCTGCTGTGTCGCTGTGACGTTACTCGCCCTTCCTCCGCCTGCTTCGCTCCCATCTCAGCTCCGTCTCCAGCAGTAGACAACCTGACGATGCCGCCAGCCTTTTCACATGAAATCAACCTGCTTTTTTTGTTTTGTTTTCATTTGGTTTTTGATTCTTTTCACTATTGGCGGAAACAGTGTTAATTCATGGGCCTTTTTCTTGCTAGATTTTGGGCGCCCAGGGGTGGGGACTGCATCATGATCTGTTGACGAATGGCAGTGGGAACTGAAGCTGTTTCCCCTCTGAGGTGGCGGTGGCCTCTTGACTATGGGTGTGGTCAGGAGAGGGTGCTGGGTGACCAGCTGTGCAGTGTCCATGTGTGATCATATCAGCCTCTGGGGGTTATGGGGCAGGGGCAAGGAGAGGTGTGGTGGGGGACAGCTTCACCCCTGAGATGCTGCCAGCAGCCTTACAGCCCCTCCCTCAGCAGTGAGGGGGTGGAGGGTCAGAGATGGGCCCGCCACGGTGTGCCCCGGAAGCCCACTTGGGGCTGTTGTGCAGAGGCTCAGCTGGGGCTGGCCACAGTGAGGGTGTCAGTAAAGGAGCGTCTCCTGGACTCAAGGCCAAGCCCACATGGGAACTGGAAAACCCCAGTCTCCGTCAGCAGCCTCTGCATCCTCTCCTACAGGAGGTCCCAGGTGATTGAGAAGTTCGAGGCCTTGGACATTGAGAAGGCGGAGCACATGGAGACCAGTGCACCAGCTGGGCCCACATCAGCCAGTGACACTCGCCAGGGCCGCAGCGAGAAGAGGGTGTTTCCCAGGAAGCGGGTAAGCTTTCAGGGCTTCATGGTGACATTCAAGGCATGGTCATTACATGCTCTCGAGGCCCTTGTTGCCTTGCTCTCGAGGCCATGCTCATCTCCTGTGTCAGGGCCGTCCCACCACTCCGATCCCCTCAAGGCCCACCTGGGATGGCCCACCTGTCCTGCTTCTGCTGGACCCCCCCTTAATGTCACATAGTTACTTGTTTCTGTCTCTGGTCTTCTCCAGTGCACCTCTTGAGGGCGGAGATTATCTTTTGCATCTTTGTGGCAGAGCTTCATCCATTTTTGCAGAAAGATGTTCTAATGAGATTTAGATCCTAAGTTGTATCTAGAATCTTCTCTTCTTCTCTGAGGCAGCCCCAGCAATAAGGCTGAATAAGACTCTTTCTTTCCTCTTTCTTTTGAGGGGCGGCCATACCCCCATTTCTCTACTTACCCATAAGGGAGAGTCAGCCCTGCTGTCCTCCTCCTGGGCAGCCCACCCTCTTCTGTAGCTCCTGCGTGTTGGGTTTTCATCCTCCCCCACCCCAGCTTCTCTCTTCCTTGTGAGGGGCACCAGCATGCAGGTGACAGGTAGCCTCTGCCAGGCTCTGCGTCAGCTGCTCGAGTCCTTAAGTGTCCACTGCTGCAAATCAAGGTTGATCCCTCTGGGATGCTGAGAAGCTAGTGGCTGGGCGTGGTGGGGAGGGGCAGGGGAGTGACAATGATGAGCACATCTGAAGGGAAGGACTGCTCTGAAGACGAGGCATTTCAGCACCCTGTGGCATACGGTGGAGAGGCGCTGCCAGAGTCCAGGGCTCAGGTCCTCATGCCAGCCCTGCCACGGGCTTGCTCTATGTCACGGGACAGATCATTCTCTTCTCACCCTCTGGGCACTTTGTGGGGCCTCTTGCCTAGACACAAGCTGGTCAAGCTGCTGCGGGCCCCTAGCCTGGGACCAGATGTCCCCTGGGCTTGGGCTGCACTGACCAGCGCTGCTCTCTGCCACAGGACCTCACCGCTGAAGCCCCTACAGCCCCGCTCCTGGATGTGCCAGCTCCCCCCTTGTCTCCACACCGGAGAGCCAAGTCACTGGACAGGAGGCCCACGGAGCCCCCCGTGACGGTGAGCCCAGCCGGCGCCCACACACTGGGCCCTGGAGCCGTGTGCCTGCCTCCCTGCCCTCTGGCCCTATCTGTCTCTGTCCATGCTTCAAGCACCACTTCTCAGTGCACATAGCCTAGCCGGCACCCACACACCGGCCCTGGAGCCGTGCACCTGTCTCTCTGCCCTCTGGCCCTATCTGTCTCTGTCCATGCTTCAGGCACCACTTCTCCACACACCTAGCCCAGCCGCCAGCTCAGGAGACTCAGGAGCAGACCCTAGAGTGGCCAAACTGCTGTTCCCTCTTCTGAGCCTGGCATAGCCAGGGGGACCCATGGTGGTATCAGCTCTGCAGAAGTGTCCTGTGAAGAAGGCCACCTCGGCCACCTCAGGAGAATCCTGACCCCAAGCCAGGGCATCAGCAGGGAGCCTCTGCTGGATTCCATCCTTTGCCTTTGTGCTGTTTTGGAGGCAAGAGCCAGTTTGCACTGGGAGCTTTTGTGCCACCCCCTGGGCCTCCACCACAGGCAGGAAAGCAGGCCTTTGCTCCAGGTTTCACTTGTTCTGGATATGGTCTCCTTTTACGTCTTCCTCCACTACAGCTGTCTCAGCGGGTGTGTCAGGCAAAGCACGGTCAGTGAGAGCAGGGCAGGGTG